>NC_135956.1:12550276-12859443 GCF_053455715.1 Rhinoraja longicauda | reverse complement strand
TTAAAGATGTGAATTAAATGACTTTCCCACGCAGTTATGTTTCTGAAGCTTCGCAGTGGAATATTTATAAAGGTCATTCAATGTAAGTTAATTTTAGAGTGAAACTGTGAAGGACATTTCCTCACATAATCTTCTGAAATCTGAGCATTAAACCAATATTTTGGGTAGTGCTAGTTTTAAAAGTTCTTTGAGTTAAGTTTGATTTTAGCTTATTGTCATGTGTACCGAGGTACAGTGAAAAGCTTTTGTTGCGTGCTAACCAGTCAGCGGAAACTAAGACAGTACATGATTACAATCGAGCCGTCCACAGTGTACAGATAGATACATGACGAGGGGAATAACGTGAATAACATTTAGTGCAAGATAAAACCGGAAAAGTCCGATCAAAGATAATCCGAGGGTCTCCAATGTGGTAGATAGAAGCTCAGGACTGCTCTCTAGTTGTTAGTAGGATGGTTCAGTTGCCTGATAACAGCTGGGTAGAAACTGTCCCTGAATCTGGGGGTGTGCGTTTTCACACTTCTATACCTTTTGCCCAATGGGAGAGGGGAGAGGAGGGAGTGGGCAGGGTGCAACTCGTCCTTGATTATGCTGCTGGCCTTGCCGAGGCAGCGTGAGGTGCAGATGGAGTTAATGGAAGGGAGGTTGGTTTGTGCGCTGGTCTGGGCTGCGTCCACAATTCCAGTTGTCAAATGATAGTGATCTTCGCATACAATCACTGTGCAGCAAAAGCAGGCGTGGTTTTTGTCTGAAATGTTGCCTTTTTTGGAGACTGATGTGCCCTTTGAAAAAATCATCCATTGCAATTTCCCACAGCTGGCAGCAGTTAGTTACACAGCTGTGACCTCGGGACTCCAACCCTTCCAGGAACCCACACAACACACCCACAGCTGCAACTTGTAAAAATGCGGTATTGTGCTAAAAAAAAAAAAACAGCTAGGGGGAGATAATGTGAGGCAAGGAGCCTCCAGACTCACGGCTTGAAAACGGCCAATTCTGATAGAGGAGATTCCCAACAGAAGCATACAGTGAGTGGCACGATGGCGCAGCGGTAGAGTCACTGCCTTACAGCGCCAGAGACCTGGGTTCGATCCTAACGGTACTACTTGCTGCCTTACAGCGAATGCAGCGCCGGAGACTCAGGTTCGATCCTGACTATGGGCGCCGTCTGTACGGAGTTTGTACGTTCTCCCCTTGACCTGCGTGGGTTTTCTCCGAGATCTTCGGTTTCCTCCCACACTCCAAAGACGTACAGGTTTGTAGGTTAATTGGCTGGGCAAATGTAAAAATTGTCCCTAGTGGGTGTAGGATGTGCGGGGATCGCTGGGCGGCGCGGACCCGGTGGGCCGAAGGGCCTGTTTCTGCGCTGTATCTCTAAATCTAAATGTAACTACGGGTGCTGTCTGTACGGAGTTTGTACCTTCTCCCCGTGACCTGCGTGGGTTTTCTCCAGTATCCCTGGTCACGCTCCAAAGACGTCCAGGTTTGTCGGCTAATTGGCTGCGGTGAAATTGTAAATTGTCCCTAGTGTGTAGGATAGTGTTAGTTTACAGGGATCGCCGGTTGGCGCGGACTCAGTCGGGCGAAGGGTCTGTTTCCGCGCTGTATCTCTCAACTAAACGTAACAAAACAGGAAAGAATAGGCACAACGAACTGCAGATGCTGGTTTGCAAAAAGAAGAGACAAAGTGCCGGAGTAACTCAGTGGGTCGATTATCAATATGAGCAATCCAAAGCAGGGAGTTATAGGGAGAGGATAACCTTGATATCTACAGGCAGAACAGGACAGGCAATCATAAGTTCATGTTCATATGTGATAGGGACAGAAATAGGTCATTCGGCCATTCATACTCCACCATTCAATTGTGGCTGATCTATCACTCCCTCCTAACCCCATTCTCCTGCCTTCTCCCCGTAACCCCTCACACCCGTACTAATCAAGAATCTATCCATCTATGCCTTAAGAGTATCCATTGACGACCTCCAGAGCCTTCTGTGGCAATGAGTTCCGCAGATTCACCACCCTCTGACTAAAGAAATTCCTCCTCATCTCCTTCCTAAATGACCTTCCTTTAATTCTGAGGCTGTGACCTCTAGTCCTAGACCTGCACGTGGCTCCCGGGGATCTGCGGCGGCGAAGTCTCGTGGGTCGACCCGCGGTCGGTCGGTCGATGAAGGCGCGGGGGAACCATTGTGAGGGAGGGAGGGGGAAGAACAATGGAGGACCCGGCATGGGGGGGGGGGGGGGGGGGGGGGGAGGGAGAACGGGGGGGGGGGTGAGAGAGGAGAACATAGGAGGAGCCAGCGGGGGGTACTTTGTAACTTTGTCAATGCCCTTTGTGTGATGACTATTTGCATACCTTGGTTATGCAAGCAAAGGATTTCACTGTGCCTTGTCACATATGACCATAAAGTATTGCATTCCATTCCTTTCCACTTTCCCACTAAGTGGCTCATATTCCGAGATGTTCCCACCAGATTCCGGAATAGAAATTCCTGGGAAATGTCCGCCCTCATCATGTGCCCTTGTCAGCGTTCAGATGTTTGCATCAAATTAATAACATCTTCGCAAAGTCTCTCTTCTCTGCACTTCATCTGAATTTATTATTTGAAGAACTATTAAGTAGATACAAGAGCAAACTCCAAATTGAAACGGAGTGGAGGAGGGGGGTTGACGTTTGATCATCTATCTCCTCAGCGAGGCCAATGGGCAGTAGACCGAGTGGACCCGTTGGGCCCAAACCTCTCCTGCATTGGTCCAGCACCCTCTCCTCCCCCCATTCCCCTCCACTCCCTCTCCACTCACCCACTACATCCCCCCCTCAACCCCCCCAAACCACTCCTGCATTGGTCTAGCACCCTCTCCCCCCCCCACTCCCCCACCCCCCCACTTCCCCCCCCCACTCACCCACTCAATCCGCCCTCAAGCCCCCAAATCTCTCCTGCATTGGTATAGCACCCACCCCTCTCCCCTACTCACCCACTCCTTCCCCCCTCAACCCTCCCTTATCCCCCCCCCTCCCCTCCCCCCGCCCCACTCACCCACTCCTGCTAAATTCTAGGGATGACATTACAGTTTTTGCTTGAACAATCCACCTGAGAATATGAAACATGGCAACAGGCGTCCGAGGCCAAGATCAGTCCTCACTCTTAAGAACTTCAAAACTGCATTGAAACCAAAAACATGGTGACTCCTTGTGTACTGTCTCAGTAAAGTCTACTATTACGCCACAATCGTTGCACTTTTGTACTTATCTGCGCTGGTGCTTATCTGTTGTGTGATTTCACTGGATTGTATGCAAAACAAAGAATTTCACTGAAGATGGACACAAAAAGCTGGAGTAACAGTGGGACAGAGTTACTCCAGCTTTTTGTGTCTATTTTCTGTTTAAACCCGCATCTGCAGTTCATTCCTACACAAAGAATTTCACTGTAGCCAGGTACATGTGCCAATAAGGTATCGTTTTCTACCTTCTTCAATGTAATGTTTCATCTGCAATTTAAATGGAGATTAAATACCTGCCCCTTACAAGATGCTAACGATGGTTGGCACTAACAGAAGGATAAAAATCTATCAACGTTTTCACACTGCCCAGACAGCAAAGAGCCAGGTCCAGGTGTGTGTATGTTGGAGGAATGCCAACAAATATGTTGCAAAAATAATTCTCAGCTGCAGAATTCATTACTCCAATTCTCCAGACTCATAACTCCGTTCTACGATCTGTCTGCCTCAGCTTTCTCGGTAACGCCTTGTAATTTGAAGATCAACTTATCCTGGGCAGACCGTGCCTGTAAAAGCATTAAACGTGGAACATCATTGTGACTGGTCTCAGAGTAGGTTCAATGGTTCTTTATTGTCATGTATTCACAGTGTTGCAGGTACTATCGCAATGTTGAAGAAACATTTAGACAGGTACATGGATGGGACCATTTTAGAGGGATAAGGGTCAAAAGCAGGCAGGTGGGACTAGTGTGGCCAGGACATGTTGGCCGGTGTGGGCAAGTTGGGCCATAAGGCCACACTGTATGACTATGACTCTGAATCAGATGGGCTGAATCCACCTGTAGACACAAAATGCTGGAGTAACTCAACGGGTCAGGCAGCATCACGGGAGACAAGGAATGGGTGACGTTTTGGGTCGAGACCCTTCTTCAGACTGGTCAGACTAGCTGAATTCACCTGTTGGACTGACTTCTGTGCTGTCATTTCAAAGTCAAGATCACATTTATATTGCGCAGTTACTGCAATAAAATAGTCTTCAATTCATCATAGGTATATCATAAATGATTCCGAGAAATGGATTAATAATTGTAAAAATTGAAAGGGCATGATTTTTAAAATTATTGCCCAGAGTTCTCTCTCCTTCACTGCCCATTTCTTTGTGGGTATTGGAGTGGAAGGGGAATTAAAAGGCTACCACATTGAAGAAACATTTAAGGGCTTGTTCCACTTAGGCGATTTTAAGGCGACTGCCGGTGACTAGGCTGTCGCTGACAGTTCGCCGGGGTGTCGCGGGCAAGATCGTGAGGAGTCTTCCAAGAATAGTAGCGGATCTCGGCGCTTCGCTGAGAAATCATCCGGTTTGAAATTTCTCAGCAACAGCTGGCTTGTCGCCAGGTATCGTTGCTTATTGCGGGCGCTGTCGCATGCTGTCCCCAGGTTTGCTAGGTTCTCTTAGATGCAGTAGAAGCACATAATATTAAAATTAGTAAAGTCATTTCCAAATACCATAAAATGCTTGTGTTTAACCAGTTTATTTACCGTCAGGACATTTGACAGGTAGATTGGAGGCGACAGTTTGACGGTCAGGTAAGCATGGGAATTTTCACGATGTTTATGGCCATCAGCGATTACATTTAAAGTGGGCTCCAAACCCAGATATGCAACCCAGAAACCAGATATGCATCTCCCATACACTTTCAAAGAATGCCCACACACTTTTCACAAAAATCCACTGAACCACTTTAAAAAAAAAGTTTTTAATACTGCTATTAGTAAACTGGAAGTAAATCCAGTTTATGCCTTGTTACAGTGAAGCTTGGTTTTTAAGTAACCCATACGAGACGTTATAGTTCAAAACTCTCAAGTACTTACCGACTTGTCAGTGATTTCAGCGGAAATTAGGACGCCGGAGAAGCATTGACAGCGTGGGAATTTCCCGTTGTTTCCGAAGACGCTGTAATCTCGACCTGACTCGGCATTGTCGAGGTCATTGTCATCGGGAAAAGAACATTTTGGCGATCTGCTACGACTTTGACAGTCGCCAGCAGTCGCCTAAAAAATCGCCTAAGTGGGACAGGCCCTTTAGACAGGTACATGGATGGGACAGGTTTAGAGAGATATGGGCCAAATGCAGGCAGGTGGGACTAGTGCAGATAGGGCTAGTGTAGATGGGGCATGTTGGTCGGTATAGATGGGGCATGTTGGTCGGTGTGACCAGGCTGAGCCAAAGGGGCTGTTTCCACGCTGTAAGACTGTGACTCTATGACTCTATGACACAGTGAGATTCTGAAGTATGGAGTTTGCACATTTTCCCAGTGACCACGTGGGTTTTCTCCAGATGCTGTGGTTTCCTCACACATTCCAAAGACATAGAGGTTTGTAGGTTAATTGGCTTCTGTAAAATTGTAAACTGTCCCAGCTGTGTAGGATAGTGCTAGTGTACGGGGTGATCGCTGGTCGTTGCGGACACATTGAGCCCAAGGGCCTGTTTCTACGCTTTATCTCTAAAGTCTAAATATTTTTGAAGGCGGAAATTGATTCTTGGTTAGTACGGGTGTCAGGGGTTATGGGGAGAAGGCAGGAGAATGGGGTTGAGAGGGAGAGATAGATCAGCCATAATTGAATGGCGGAGTAGACTTGATGGGCCGAATGGCCTAATTCTGCTTATGGAACTTATGAACTTTATGTATGAAAGAGCACTTGAGTCATGATGTGCGTGTACATCGTGAAGACAGAATGTTTAATCTTACGGTGTGCTGATGGAGATTTCACTCTGCATCTTACCTCGCACTTGGAGTCCCATTTGCAGTCACTGACAGACAACTAGTAATTTGCTCGTTCCAGCGACTGTAATTATAGCTTCATGATGACAATCTTGCCATTTTTTCAGATCTTCAATTAACATTTGTTCAGCAAAATTGTCACAAGAACGTGACCGAACGATAGCAAGCGCGTCTCATACTCGACAACCGAAAAGATAATTTAGAGACAGAGGGCGGCATTAAGAGCGGCACGGTGGCGCAGTGGTAGTTAGTTGCTGCCTTACAGCGCCAGAGACCCGTGTTTGACCCTGACTACGGGTGCTGTCTGTACGGTGTTTGTACGCTCTCCCCGTGACCTCATGAGTTTTCTTCGAGTGCTCCTGTTTCCTCCCACACTCCAATGTCGTACAGGTTTGTCGGTTAATTGGCTTCTGTAAACTGTAAATTGTCCCTTGTGCCTAGGTTAGTGCTCGTGATCGCTGGTTGGCATGGACTCAGTGGGCTGAAGGACCTGTTTCCACGCTTTAAGTCTAAAGGCTAAAGTGTATAGGCTCATCCAGCATGGAAACAGGCCATTTGGCCCCAATTGACCTTGCCAATCAAGATGCCCCATCTAAGCTAGTCCCATTTACCTGCATTTGGCCCATATCGTAAGATCATAAGAGATAGATTAGGCCATTCGGCCCATCGAGTCTACCTCGCCATTCCGTCGTGGCTGATCTATCTCTCTCTGATCATACTGAGAAATGGATTAATAGTTGTAAAATTTGAAAGGACGTGATTTTTGTATTATTGTCCAGACTTCTCTCTCCTTTACAGCCCATTTTTCTTTTGTTTAGTTTAGTTTAGAGATAGTGCGGAAACAGGCCATTCTGCCCACCTTGTCCGCACCAACCAGCGATCCCTGCACATTAATACTATCCTACACACACTGGGAACAATTTACAATTATACCCAGCTGATTAACCGACAAACCTGTGCGTCTTTGGAGTGTGGGAGGAAACCGAAGATCTCGGAGAAAACCCACGCGGGTCACGGGGAGAACGTACAAACTCCGTACAGACAGCACCCTTAGTCGGGATGGAACCCGGGTTACTGGCGCTGTAAGGCAGCAACTCTACCGCTGCGCCACCGTGACGCCCTATTGCGGTTATTGCCGTAGGAGGAGAATTAAAAGTCTACAACTTTACACACTCCCTGCGGCTTCTGGTGAAGATAAAACTGACAGAAAGATGATAGCGCGTGGATAAAAAATGCTGCTTAAGTGAAGAAAATTCATCAGCTGACATATTTTTCTTCATAGGCATTCATCAACTCGATAAAATAGATCTGTTGTACAGTCCTGTCTTGCTAAAGAGGCAACAATTGAGGCCAAATTTTGATTGGAAGATTGGTGTGCAGGTGGTCACAAGAATTAGACACAAGAAGCACAACTAATTCAAACTTCTAAAAATTTGCAAACACCTACAAAGCCGCAAAACCACTCTCCAATTCCAGGGTTAGCATGGCCTGTGAAAATGCTCCTCTTATTTCCCCCGCTCGGCCTCAAGCAGTAATGTTCGAAATTTCTAAGAACGCTTCTTCAAAATACTATTGCAAGGCACCAATGTGTACTTTACTTGAACATTAAATTCTTCACTTTCAGGTAACTAACCAGGGTGGCGCAGCGGTAGAGTTGCTGCCTCACAGCGCTAGGGTCACGGGTTTGATCCTGACCACGGGTGCTGTCTGCGCGGAGTTTGTACTTTCTCCCCGTGACCTGCGTGGGTTTTCTCCGGGTGCTCCGGTTTTCTCCCACACTCCAACGATGTACAAGTTTGTAGGTTAATTTGCATGGTAAAATTGTAAAATGCCAACCAGCGATCACTAGTGTGTGTAGGATAGCGGGAGTGTACGGGGATTGTTGGTCGGCGCTGTATCTCTAAACTAAACTAAAAACTAAACTAAACTAAACTAAAATAGTAGCAACAACCCGTCTCCCCCTGTTTTCCCCTTCCCCCCTCCTTCCCTGTACCACACCTGGATTCACACCCATTTTCCCCACCTCCCTGTCCCCTTCCACCTATATTCATTCCTCTGGCTTCACAATTCGCACCCTTTCTATCCTTCTCTCACACTTTGTCCCTTCACCTCCAGACTACTTCTTGATTAGTACGGGTGTCAGGGGTTATGGGGAGAAGGCAGGAGAATGGGGTTAGGAGGGAGAGACAGATCAGCCATAATTGAATGGTGGAGTAGACTTGATGGGCCAAATGGCCTAATTCTAGTCCTATCACTTATGACCTCATGATCTTATGGACACCCAAGCATCTACCTATCAACCACCTCCCCCACCTTCACCTATATCGAATTATCACTTGCCAGAGATAGACACAAAGAGCTGTAGTAACTCATTAGGATAGGGAGCGTCCCTGGAGACAAAGAATGGGTGATGTTTTGTGTCGGCACCCCTCTTCAATTCTTTGTCACTTGCCAGGCTTTGTTCTGCCACAACCCCTCTTCCAGCTTTCTTCCCGGCCTGAAACGTCACCTATCCACGTTCTCCAGAGATGCTGCCTGATCCACTGAGTTAAGGGTCTGTCCCACTTAGGCGATTTTAAGGCGGCTGGCGGCGACTAGGCTGTCGCCGAACGTTGGCCGGGGTGTCGCGGGCATGATCGCGAGGAGTCTTAAATGAATCGTAGCGGATCTCGGCGCGTCGCAGAAACATTTTCCAGATAGAAATTTCTCGAGGACTGCTGGCTTGTCGCCAGGTATCGTAGCTTATTGCGGGCGCTGTCGCATGCTGTCCCCAGGTGTGCTAGGTTGTCGCAGATGCATTTAGAAGCACGGAATATTAAATTAAGAAAAGGCATTTGAAGATACCAGAAGATAGTTTTGTTTAACCAATTTATTTACCGTTAGGACATTTGACAGGTAGATTGGAGGCGACAGTTTGACGGTCAGGTAAGCGTGGGAATTTTGCGATGCTTCCGAAGACGGTGTAATCTCTTAGCCAGGTGCTAGTTTCACAAAAAAAAGTGACTTGTATCGACCTGACGTGGCCTTGTCGTGGTCATTGTCGTAGGGTAAAATAAAATTTCGGCGATCTGCTACGACTTTGACAGTCGCCGGCAGTCGCCTTAAAACTCGCGTAACTGGGACATCTTTTAATACTTCTACATGGTCAGTTTATGAAATCTCCACAATGCCAGTCAGGGATCATACGCAGCCACAGTTCGTAGGTTTACTACTAAAGATGACAACCTTACCCCATGCTTTGGAAGAGTTTTAAACAAGGGGGGCAATTTTTTCTTACTCTAATAATTGTAGGCATGCAATTATTATTATTATTATTATTTTTTTTTTTTCATATTTCAGAATTATAATCAAGGTTTGGAAATTGCACGAGAAAATGCTGCAAAATACTCTGACATTTAGGCAGCATTTGTGGGTCAGAGAAAGAAAAGATTAATATTTCAAGCCAATGTCCATTCATTAACATAACAATTATTTAATGGCTGTGTTTAATACAGATTGAGAGGTTTGCCAATATTGAACTGAGCGCGAAGCTTGGCATATTTGCTGTACAGTACACTTTCTTTGCACAAAATGCTGGAGTAACTCAACGAGTCTGGCAGCATCTGACCCGCTAAAGTTACTCCTGCACTTTGTGTCATTGTTTTGTAAACCAGCGTCTGCAGTTCCTTATTTCACTGTAAATATGTATAGGATTCCCATCTACCTTAGTACAATTTTTCCAATAGTGTTATTATTTAACAGCATTTAATAGACACTTGGACAGGGATATGGGCCAATGTAGGCAAATGGGACTAGCTTAGATGGGGCATCTTGTTCAGCATGGATGAGTTGAACCAAAGGACCTGTTGCTGTATGAATCTTTCAATCTTTTTCAGGTGTAATTTTCTCTATTTCCTCTACTCAGTTATGATGCTATTTTTACGCAGGTCAATTAGAAATATCTGATCTGTACACCCGACACTGGAAACTCAAAGTGATTCTTTATTAACCTGACAATTTCCGATCAATTTGTAGATGCAAAGAACTGCAGATGCTCATTTACAAACAAGAAGACCCAAAGTGCTGGAGTAACTCAGTGGGTCAGGCTCAGCATCTCTGGAGAAACTAAACAAAATCAAAACCAAAACCATAACTTAACTTAATTTTAGTATAACCTTGGCCCCATAGCAGAAGTGTCCATGTCGCGGGGCTGGAAGCTGGAAGTGTCTGAGCTAATTCTGCTACCACCATCGTCTACTGTACAAGTGATGGCTCCCACTGATTGTTCCGGAAGCTTGCGCCCTTTTCAGGACGGACGATGACAGTGATGTAACATTTGAATGATGGACACGAAAGAAGAAGCTTAACCTTAAGCTTAACTTTAACTTAAACTTAAACTAACATTTCAGGTCAGGATCCTTCATCAGCCTGATGAGAAATGTCACCTATCCATGTTCTCCAGGGATGCTGCCTGACCCACTGAGTTCTTCCAGCACTTTGTGTCCTTCATCAATCAATATGTAATTCTCAACTAGTATGAGGTACAATTATCAATTACATATGTGATAATCAAATATGTATTTGAGCCTCTTTTTCTACAATGTCTGAACACGATTTGGCCAAATGTTGGTTCCATAAATAATTCAAAAAACAATTTCTGACACAAATACACGACAAAATAATCATGGTTTGAACAATTTATAGCCTGTATTTTCCAGAAATATTTTTGAGTATTATTTCTGAGAAATATTAGTCTAATGCTAATGTTATGCACATATCAAATGTGACAGGACGGCACGGTGGCGCAGCGTTAGAATTGCTGCTTTACAGCACCGGAGACCCGGGTTCGATCCTGACTGCGGGTGCTTGTCTGTATGCAGTTTGTACGTTCTCCCCGTGACCTGGGATGGCGGGACTTTCATATGAAGAAAGACTGGATAGACTAGGCTTATACTCGCTGGAATTTAGAAGACTGAGGGGGGATCTTATAGAAACATAAAAAATTCTTAAGGGGTTGGAGAGGTTAGATGCGGGAAGATTGTTCCCGATGTTGGGGGAGTCCAGAACCAGGGGTCACAGCTTAAGGATAAGGGGGAAGTCTTTTAGGACCGAGATGAGAAAACATTTCATCACACAGAGAGAGGTGAGTCTGTGGAATTCTCTGCCACAGAAGGTAGTTGAGGCCAGTTCATTGGCTATATTTAAGAGGTAGTTAGATGTGGCCCTTGTGGCTAAAGGGATCAGGGGGTATGGAGAGAAGGCAGGTACAGGTTACTGAGCTTGATGATCAGCCATGATCATAGTGAATGGCGGTGCAGGCTCGAAGGGCCGAATGGCCTACTCCTGCACCTATTTTCTATGTTTCTGTTTCTATGACCTGCGTGGGTTTTCTCTGGGAGCTCTGGTTTCCCCCCACATTCCAAAAACGTACGGGTTTGTAGGCCAATTGGCTTGGTAAAAGTTGTAACTTGTCCCTAGCGTGTGTAGTGTAGTGTTAGTGTACGGGGATCGCTGGTCTGCGCGGATTCGGCGGGCCGGGGAGTCTGTTTCCGCTCTGTATCTCTAAACTAAACTAAACTAAAATCTACTATTAATTGTCCTCAGACAAAAAAAAACAATGCTGAGCCTATTTTGAAACATTTCATACCTCAAGATAGCATCCTTTCCAGGCAACAGTTCCATTCTCTGTAATTAATTCAACTCACCTTCCATCACCACACGCAAAATTTTCGATTTATTGTGAGTGATGTTTGGTTAGTTAATCACACCCTTTACCACTGCTGTACCTGCTAACATCTTCCAGTATTTTGAATTTCTGCCTCATCCCACTGTGCCTCAGCACGGTGGCGCAGCGGTAGAGTTGCTGCTTTACAGCGCCAGAGATCCGGTTCAATCCTGACTACGGGTGCTGTCTGTAAGGCATTTGTACGTTCTCTCTGGGTGCTCCGGTTTCCTCCCACACTCCAAAAATGTACAGATTTGCAGGCTGATTGGCTTGCCGTTAATGTAAATTGTCCCCAGTGTGTGTAGGATAATGCAAGTGTACGGAAGTGTCTGAAGAAGGGTCTTGACCCGAAACGTCACCCATTCCTTCTCTCCTGAGATGCTGCCTGACCTGCTGAGTTACTCCAGCATTTTGTGAATAAATACCTTCGATTTGTACCAGCATCTGCAGTTATTTTCCTACACTACATGCAAGTGTACGGGGATCGCTGGTTGGCGTGGAATCGGTGGGCCGAAGGGCCTGTTTCCGTGCTGTATCTCTAAGACTAGAACTAAAATTAATACTAATCCAAGACAGTGTTTTAAAGTTGACAATTAGAACTTCTATTCTGCTCTTAACACCAATGAAATCCCACTTTAATCAGTGCTTCAATGAGTCTAATTTTATCCAGATAGAAACTCAGTATTTCACATCAGAAGGAAGCTGGATTGATCCATAATGTGTGATGAATCCAATAATCACCATGCTCTTAAAACAGGCACCGGCATTTTTGCGATAGTGAGATTAATATCTAGCATTTCTAATCACTGTTCAGTCATTCATGCCTGTGTGCATGGCCATTGTTTAAAGGCAAGTATAAGACTTGCCTATGTAGTCAACCCTTAAAGTTTAGTTTGGTTTAGTTTAGCATGGAAACAGGCCCTTCGGCCCATCGAGTCCACGCCGACCATTGATTACCTGTTGACGCCAGTTCTATGTTATCCCACTTTCTCATCCCCTGTTTACACACCAGGGGCAATTTCACAGAGGGACAATTAACTTCCAAACCCACACATCTTTGGGATGTGGGAGGGAACCAGAGCACCCGGAGGAAACCCACGCAGTCACAGGGAGAATGCGCAAACTCCACACAGACAGCACCTGAGGACAGGATCGAACATGGGCCTCTGGCGCTGCAAGGCAACGACTCTGCCAGCTCCGCCACTGTGCCATTGGGAATAATGACTATCCACTCAAAAATCCAGTTCCACAGCAAATGGTGCTGACAGAACAAACTTTAGACTTTAAGTTTTACTTTAGAGAAAAAGGCCCTTCAGCCCACCGAGTCTGTGCCAACCAATGATCAGCCCCCTACACTAGCACTATCCGAAACACTAGTGACCATTTACAACTTTTACTGAAGCCAAATAGCCTACAAACCTGTACGTCTTAGAAGTGTGGGAGGAAACCAGAGCACCCGGAGAAAACCCACACGGTCACAGGGAGAACGTACAAACTCTGCACCGACAGCACTCTTAGTCAGGATCAAACCCGGGTCTCTGGCGCTTTCAGGCAGCAACTCTACCGCTGCGCCACCATGCTGAGCCTGGACTGATTCTATTTTCTCCGGGATGCTGGAAGTTGCTGCGAGACCTGACAGAAATATATAAAATTATGTGAGACATGCACAGGATAGACAGTCAGAACCTGGTGCCCCGGATGGAAATATCATCGAGGGGATAGATTCAAGGTGGGAGAGACAAAGTTTACAGGAAATGTGCCGGGAAAGACAATAGACAATAGACAATAGGTGCAGGAGGAGGCCATTCGGCCCTTTGAGCCAGCACCGCCATTCAATGTGATTATGGCTGATCATTCTCAATCAGTACCCCGTTCCTGCCTTCTCCCCATACCCCCTGACTCCGCTATCCTTAAGAGCTCTATCTAGCTCTCTCTTGGATGCATTCAGGGAATTGGCCTCCACTGCCTTCTGAGGCAGAGAATTCCACAAATTCACAACTCTCCGACTGAAAAAGTTTTTCCTCATCTCAGTTCTAAATGGCCTACCCCTTATTCTTAAACTGTGGCAAGATTGTTTCTTTGCACAGAGGGAGGTGGGTGCCTGGAATGTGTTGCCAGGGGTGGTGATTGAGACAGATATGATAGTGGCATTTTGGAGATTTTGGATATGCAAGGAATATGGAGGGATAAGGATGATGTGCAGGTAGATAAGGATTGGTCTTGACACCATGTTTAGCACAGGCACAGACACTGTGGGCCGAAGGGCCTGTTCCTGTGATGAATTGTTCTAACCTGGAGAAGCAGCTCCACAGAATCTCTGACATCATCCCAATTAGCCATCAGTGATCCTTCTCCTAAAAGCTTTATGACTTTTTTTATGGATAGGAGAGGGGGGGGGGGGGGGGGGGGGTGGGGGATGGAGTGCAGATGGAGGTAAAGGTCTACTACCTTGGAGGTAGTGGTCCATGAGTGCAACCACGGAGTGGAACCACGAACAGTAGAGTTGCTGCCTTACAGCGCCAGAGACTCAGGTTCGATCCAGACTACGGGTGCTGTCTGTACGGAGTTTGTACCTTCTCCCCGTGACCTGCGTGGGTTTTCAGAGATCTTCGGTTTCCTGCCACACTCCAAAGATGTACAGGTTTGTAGGTCAATTGGCTTGGTATAAATGTAAATTGTCCCTAGTGTGTGTAGGATAATGTTAGTGTGCAAGGATCGTTGGTCGGTGCAGAGTCGGTGGGCCGAAGGGCCTGTTTCTGCGCTGTACCTCTAAACTAAACTAAACTAAAATTGCTTCAGGATTTCCTTAGGCTGCAATTATTTTAAAGAGCTGTCCACTGCAACATAATAATGAAGGGTCTCGACCCGAAACGTTACCCATTCCTTCTCTCCCGAGATGCTGCCTGACCTGCTGAGTTACTCCAGCATTTTGTGAATAAATACCTTCGATTTGTACCAGCATCTGCAGTTATTTTCTCATACTGCAACATAATAATCAGCTGTCAAATTTAACACTTGTCAGAACTAAATGGAAGGCAAGACAAGAAGTATCACACAGTGTATCAGTATGGTGTGAAGTCGTTCAGTACACAAACACTGTGCCATTGTTATAATTCTGTATTCAACACTAGTCTACGACAGACTGGGACACAAGGAAGTGCAGATGCTGGAATCTTGAACAAAACACAAAGTACTGGAGGAGCTCTGCAAGTCACACAGCATTTGCGGAGGGAAGGGGCAGGCAATGTTTTGGGTTGGGACGCTTTGAGAAGAACTTTAGTTTTGCTCACTGTTCTGTGACAGACGTTATGTACATTTTACCCTTTTTTCTACCCACTAAAATACAGATCTTTGAATAAAAGATGTCATCACTTATATCTTGAATAGATGGACACAAAAAGCTGGAGTAACTCAGCGGGCCAGGCAGCATCTCTGGAGAGAAGGAATGGGTGACGTTTCAGGTTGAGATCCTTCTTCAGACTCGACTCGATAGGGTTAAACCAGTATCTGCAGTTCCTTCATACGCATCAATGTATATCTTAAATGATTATAAAATAATCAGTCTGAAGAAGGGTCTCGACCCGAAACGTCGCCCATTCCTTCTCTCCTGAGATGCTGCCTGACCTGCTGAGTTACTCCAGCATTTTGTGAATAAAATAATCATTAATCTTTATCTTCCTAATCTGCCCCGATTGTTCTTCCAAAGTCCTAACGCATTCCCACAGTCAACCATATCCCTATTTCGTGACATCTGAAAATGATAATACTGATAACTGTTTATACTTGAGTCAAGATTATATACATCAGGAGTAATAGTCTCAACAGTATTAATTCACTGAGTGGTAAAATCAGCCATTAAGAACTTTTTCTTTTTTTTATGATCTTTTTGCATTGTGCTTTACTTTGGTGTATTGTCACGTGTACCAAGGGACAGTAGAAAACCTTTTGTTGCATGCTAACCAGTCAGCAGAAAGACAATACATGATTACAAATGAGCCGTCCTCAGTGTACAGGTACATGATAAAGGGAAGAGCATTTAGTGTAAGATCAAGTCCAGTAAAGTCTGAGTAAAGATTGTCCGAGGGTCTTCAATGAGTTGGATAGTAGTTTAGTTTAGAGATGCTGCCTGTCCTGCTGAGTTACTCCAGTATTTTGTGTCTATCTTCGGTTTAAACCAGCATCTGCAGTTCCTTCCTACACAGTAGTTTAGTCTAGTTCAGTTTGGAGATACAGCTCAGAAACAGGCCCTTCGGCCCACCGTGTCCTTGCCAACCAACAATCCCTGCCCACTAACACTATCCTACACACACTAGGGATAACTTACAATTATGCCAAGCCAATCAGCCTACAAACCTGTACGTCTTTGGAGTGTGGGAGGAAACCGGAGATCCCGGAGGAAACCCAAGCAGGCCACGGGGAGAACGTACAAACTCCGTACAGACAAGTCAGGATCGAACAGAGTTATCTGGCACTATAAGGCAGCAACTTTACCGCTGCACCATCATGCCTCCTCTAATTTAAGAGTGAGAAATAATCTGAAAGCATTGCCTGGAAAGTTTCGTTTTATACCAGGTTACAGTTAAATTGTAGACAGTCATGAATGGTGCGTTATTTTTGTTTTGGTTCACAACCCTGGTCTTATGGTGGAGCAATTTAAAATGCTGCAAATAATCCAGACTATAAAAGACATATTAGCCGCCCTGGAACTATGTGTGTTGGACACCACTTCAGAATCAAAGCTACGCAGATATGCAGCTAACATTTCCAAATGCTCCATCTACCATAGCTTGAAGATAGACACAAAATGCTGGAGTAACTCAGCGGACAGGCAGTATCTCTGGAGAGAAGGGATGGGTGACATTTCATGTGGAGACCCGTCTTCAGATCTGCCATATCTTTAGAGCTGGATATTTTATTAACGGCAAAGGGAGATTCTATTTCATGGCAAGAGAAAATGACACTAGGCACTATCCAAGATGTGAGGCATTTAGCTTTGGGTGGTCGGTTTACCAGATGCCAAATGCACTCAGTACATGAGTAGCGTTTATGGTAGACCATAGGGTTTAATTACCTCCTTGTGCGAAGGTGTTTTTCTTGATCTGCTGGATGTCAAACATGATGAGAAACCTGTGACAATGATCAAGAGCTGCTGAACAAAAAAATAACCTATACCGCTGCCCAGCTTACTCTTGTTTATAGAGTCATAGAGTAATACAGTGTGGAAATAGGCCCTTCGGCCCAACTTGCCCATACCGGTTAACATGTCCCAGCTACACTAGTCCCACCTGCCTGTGTTTGGCCCATACCCGTCCAAACCTGTTCTATCCATGTACCTGTCTAACTGTTACTTAAACGTTGGGATAGTCCCAGTCTCAACGATCTCCTCTGGCAGTTTGTTCCATACACCCACCACCCTTTGTGTGAAAAGGTTACCCCACAGATTCCTATTACATTTTTTCCCCTTCACCTTGAACCTATGTCCTCTGGTCATCGATACACCTACTCTGGGCAAGAGACTCTGTGCATCTACGCGATCTATTCCTCTCATGATTTTATACACATCAGATTTGTTTACAGACATAGCATGGAAACAGGCCATTCAGCCCAGCGAGTCCACGCAGACCCGTACACTATTTCTATGTCCTACACACTAGGGTAAATTTACAGAAACCAACACGTCTACAATTAATCTACAATTAACCTATCTGCACGTCTTTGGGATGTGAGAGGAAACCTGAGCAACTGGAGGAAACCCATGTACAATATTATCCTGCACACACTCGGGACAATTTACAATGTTACCAAATCCAATTTGACCACTAACCTGTATGTCTTTGGAGTGTGGGAGGAAACCGGAGCATCCGGAGAAAACCCACGCAGGTCACGGGGAGAACGTACAAACTCCGTACAGACAGCACCCATAGTCAGGATCAAACCCGGGTCTCTGGCGCTGTGAGGCAGCAACTCTACCGCTTCGTCACCTTTGCCGCCCAAAAATGTAATTTCCCCAGCTGCCATGGTGAGATTTGAACTCATGGTCGTAGATCAATGGCCCAGAACTCTGGCTGCTGATCCAGTGCCTTAACCACTATGCTACCTCAAGCCTTTTAATTCACATTTCTTCTAAAACAAGCCACCTCAGATTGTAACTAAAAACCATCCGGGTTTTTGTGTTCAATGCGGTCAACCTACAACCTTCTTGCTTAGAGTCCTGATTTTCTTGCTTTTAGTTTAGTTTACAGATACAGTGCGGAAACAGGCCTTTCGGCCCACCGAGTCCGCGCCGACCAGCAATCCCCGCACATTAACACTTACCAAGGACAATTTTTCCATTTTTATACCAACTCAATTAACCTACAGACCTGTACGGCTTTGGAGTGCCTTCTGGGAGGAAACCGAAGATCTCGGAGAAAACCCGTGCGGGTCACGGGGAGAACGTACAAACTCAGTGCAGACAGCACCCGCAGTCGGGATTGCCTCTGGTGTTGGAAGTGCTGTAAGGCAGCAACTCTATGGCTGTGCCCACCGTGAAGCCCTTTTCTTGCCTTTCTCCCGGCAGTTATCAGACAACGGAACCGTCCTACCACAACTAGAGAACAATGCTGAACTACTAACCACCTCATTTGGAGATTCTCAGACTGTCTTTGATCGGACCTTACTGGCTGTCCCTTGCACGAACTGTTACTCCCTTATCATGTACCTGTACACGGCTCGATTGTAATCATGTATTGTCTTTTCACTGACTGGCTAGCACGCAACAAAAGCTTTTCACTGTGCCTTGGTACACATGACAATAAATTAAACTAAATAAGAGTCATAGATCCCTACTGCATGGAGACAGGCCCTTCTGCCCATCTTGTCCATGCCGACCAAGACATCCCATCCATGCTAGTCCCATTGCCCTCTTTTGGCCCATATATAGTAAAATTCTGATTTATTTAATAACTTCAATTTAAATTCTCTGATGGGTCCAGTGGGACGTGAACTCATTACCCTATCTATACCTCTCATTATTTTACATACTTCTATTAAGTCTCCCCTCAACCTCCAGCGTTCCACAGAGAACAATCCAAGTCTATCCACCTCTTCCTGTAGCTGAAACTCTCCGATCCAGGCGGTATTCCGGCAAACCTCCTCTGCACCCTCTCCAGAGCTTCCACATCTTTCCTGTAATGGGGGCGACCAGAACTGCACATGATATTCCAAATGCGGCCTAACCAAAGTCCTACAGAGCTGCATCGTGACTTGAAGGCAAGCGTACCATTTCCCTTCTTTGCCACCCTATCGACTTATGTTGCCACCTTCCGTGTGCTATGAACTTGGACTCCAAGATCCCTCTGCACATCGATGCTGTCAAGGGTCAAGTCAAGTTGTCACATACATATACAAGATGTGCAGTGAAATGAAAGTGGCAACGCCTGCGGACATCAGTCTGAAGAAGGGTCTCGACCCGAAACGTCGCCCATTCCTTCTCTCCCGAGATGCTGCCTGACCTGCTGAGTTACTCCAGCATTTTGCGAATAAATACCTTCGATTTGTACCAGCATCTGCAGTTATTTTCTTAAACAGAATAGAATTTTTTTTTAACACAAAAAATAAATTAATACAGTAAATTAAATTAAATTAACGGTCTTGCCGTTAACTGTGTACTCTCCCCTCACATTCAACATCCCAGAGTGCACCAGCCCACACTTGTTCGGGTTAAACTCCATCGGCCACTTCTCCGCCCATTTCTGCAGTCGATCTATACCCCGCTACAGCCTTCCCCACCGTCTGCAGCTCCTCCAATTCTGGTGTCGTCAACAAACTTACTCGCCAACGCATCTACATTTAAGTCTAGCCATTTACACACATAATCACAAAGAGCAGATCCCTGCGGAATGCCACTGCTCACAGACCTCCAGCCAGCATATCTACCTTCCACCACAACCCTCTGTCTTCTACGACTAAGCCTTTTCCAAATCAATACGACCAAGTCATCATGAACCCCATACATCTTAAAATCCCTGTCCTTTTAAATGGGCAGGACCCTCCTCATGGGAACTGGTTGTGGATCTAATTCATTTTGCATCCCTGATACCCAGTTACGTTCGTATCTGTGTAATTCCAAATACTACGGTGAGCAATCTTGGGCCCCATATCTGAGGAAGGATGTGCTGGCTCTAGAGAGGGTCCAGGGGAGGTTTACCAGAATGATTCCAGGAATGAGTGGGTTAACATTTGATGAGCGTTTGACAGCACTGGGCCTGTACTCGCTGGAGTTTAGAAGGATGAGGGGGGAACCTCATTGAAACACACCGAATGGTGATAGGCCTGGATTGAGTGGATGTGGAGAGGATGTTTCCACTAGTGGGAGAGTCTAGGACTAGAGGTCATAGCCTCAGAATTAAAGGACGTTCCTTTAGCAAGGAGATGAGAAGGAATTTCTTTAGTCAGAGGGTGGTGAATCTGTGGAATTCTTTGCCGCAGAAGGCTTTGGAGGCGGTCAGTGGATATTTTTAAGGCAGATAGATAGATTCTTGATTAGTACAGGTGTCAAAGGTTATGGGGAGAAGGCAGGAGAATGGGGTTAGGAGGGAGAGATAGATCAGCCATGATTGAATGGCGGAGTAGACTTGATGGGCCGAATGGCTTAATTCTTCTCCTAGAACTTATGAACATACCCAGCTAATGATAACATACAGGAATCCTGGTAAAGATGCCATCTGTGACAGCTCATGCCATGTAATGTCTAATAAACTGGGTAATCTGTTTTGCTCCTTAGTTCTAATTCTAATTGGTTTCCTCACGCAAATGCCTACTGTGTAATTTCTTTCCATTACACAAAATTAAATAAGTTATTCAAAACCACAAAAAGGCTCTGTTGCTTGGTATCAATTTACAGGAGCTGGGAAGTTTCACAACTTTATAACACATTTGTTTGCAAATGCCTTCTTCATTTTGGCTCGAGAATATGTAACAGAATATCATGGTTGGACAAGAAGAAGGTTATTGTAAGGAGAAGTGGAAAGAAAAGTGCTTGGATTTAGAGATACCTCAGTACTATACCACAGACAGAGTCTCTTGCCCAGAGTAGGAGAACCGAGAACCAGAGGGCACAGGTTTAAGATGAATGGGGGAAAGATTTCATAGGGCAGCACGGTGGCGCAGTGGTAGGGCTGCTGCCTAACAGCACCAGAGACCTGGGTGCTGTTTGTACAGAGTTTATACGTTCTCCCCGTGACCTGCGTGGGTTTCCTCCAACATCTTCGGTTTCCTTCCACCCTGCAAAGCATACAGGTTTGTAGGCTAATTTGCTTGGTATAAATGTAAATTGTTCCTCGTGTGTGTAGGGTAGTGTCAATGTGTGGGGATCGCTGGTCGGTGCAGACTCGATGGGCCAAAGGGCTTGTTTCCACGCTGTATCTTTAAACCAAAACTAAACTAAAAAAAAACTAAAGGAACCTGACAGGTAACTTTGTTTACAGAAAGTGTAGTGGGTGTATGGAATGAGCTGATGGAGGAGGTAAATGAGGCGTTTAGGTACATGGATAGAACAGGTTTAGAGAGATATGGGCCAAACGTAGTCAGGTGGAACATGTTGGTCAGTGTGGGCAAGTTGGTCAGAAGGGCCTGTTTCCACGCTGTAGGACTACACCAGGGGAGATGCAACTTTGATTTTTTTAAACCATTAATTTCAGTGAACGTTTGATAACATAATGCAATAAAGAAGTTTCTATTCTATGCACAAAGCTTGTTCGCATGCACCACCAGGCTCAGGGACAGCTTCTTCCCCTGTTATCAGGCTTCACAAAGATCCTTCCATACGTTTATGGTATTCACTGATTCATCTCCACCCCATTGCGGACATTGGAGTTTGTCTGTGGAACTATTCACAAAATGCTGGAGTAACTCAGCAGGTCAGGCACCATCTCGGGAGAGAAGGACTGGGTGACGTTTCGGGTCGAGACCCTTCTTCAGTCTGAAGAAGGGTCTCGACCCGAAACGTCACCCATTCCTTCTCTCCCGAGATGCTGCCTGACCTGCTGAGTTACTCCAGCATTTTGTGAATAAATCGATTTGTACCAGCATCTGCAGTTATTTTCTTATACTACTTGTCTGTGGAACTGTTGTGCTACAAGCTGAGAACTATATCCTGCACTCTGTACCTTTGCTCTACCTATTGTAGTTGAACTTGACTTGATTGTGTTTATGTAAAGTATATCTGATCTGGCTGGATAACATGCAAAAGAAAGCTTTTCACGGTACCTTGGAACACAAGACAGTAATAAACCTATTCCCTTTTTCCCTATCATTTATCTGTACACCGTGGACGCACGATTGTAATCACGGGGCGTCTTTCTGCTGACAGTTTAACACGTAACAAAAAGCTTTCCACTGTACCTCGATACACATGACAACAAACTAGACTCACTAAACCTAAACCTAGTCAGCCTCCGTTTAGCATTTCTAACACAAACCTTAGATTGTTTGTAAACAAAGACAAAATTCAGTTCATACTGTAAGTTATAGGAGCAGAATTAGGAATATTCAGGCCATCAAGTCTACTCCACCATTCATTCATGGCTGATCTATCTTTCTCTCTCAACCCCATTCTCCTTCCTTCTCCCCATAGCCCCTGAATATTAGAAGTTCCTTCTAATATTCATTTTTTAATTGACAATTGTGCTTCAATATTTTTAGTGAGCTGCAATTCAATTTGGAGGTGATATAATCTTCAGAGTAAACCAATTGGATGTGTTTTGAAAAAAGATACAGAAGACGGCACGGTGGCACAGCAGTAGAGCCGCTGCCTTACAGCGCCAGAGACCTGGGTTCGATCCCAACTATGGGTGCTGTCTATACGGAGTTTCTACGTTCTCCCTGTGACCTGCGTGGGTTTTCCCCAGGAGCACTGGTTGCCTCCCACACTCCAAAGACGTACATCTGTAGGTTAATTAGCTTCTGTAAAATTGTCCCTAGTGTGTGTAGGATAGTGCTAGTGCACTGGGATCGCTGGTTGGCGTGGACTTGGTGGGCCAAAGGGTCTGTTTCCGTGCTGTATCTCTAAACTAAGTTGAAACGGGTACAGCGAAGATTTATGAGGAAGTTGCATGGGATAGAGGGTCTGAGCTATAGGGAGAGGTTGAGTAGGCTGGGACTCTATTCCTTGGAGCGCAGGAGGATAAGGTGTAATCTTGTAAGAGGTGTATAAAATCATGGGAGGAATAGATCGAGTAGATGCACAGAGTCTCTTGCCCAGTGTAGGTGAATCGAGGACCAGAGGACATAGGTTTAAGGTGAAGAGGAAAAGATTTAATAGGAATCTAAGGGGTAACTTTTTCACACAAAGGGTGGTGGGAGTATGGAACAAGCTGCCAGAGGAGTTAGTGGAGGCTGGGACTAAGCCAATATTTAAGAAACAGTTAGGCAGATAGGACAGGTTTGGTGGGATATGGACCAAATGCTGAGAGGTGGGAGTAGTGTAGTTGGGACATGTTGGCCGGTGTGGGCAAGTTAGGCCGAAGGGCCTGTTTCCACGCTGTTTCACTCGATGACTAAACTAAACCTAAAAAAATTAAAAGTTCATCAGCCAATATTAAATTAAAACAATTAGCAGTTTCATTTCCTCAAACAAGATATAAATTACACTACATTAGAAGCGCAGGTAACAAATAAAATTTAAATGTTAAAGGATTGTTAGCCAGCCCTCCAGGAAGAGAGAATCCTCCCAGTTGGATTTTAGTTTTGTATGTCGATTGTACCTCTGTCAGTATACAGTGCAATTATTGATGTATGTGACCCAAAAGGGGAGTCATTATTGTTGTGACATTCAAACCTCTGAAGGCTGCAGAGAGAGCTTGGAAAGGACAAGATTCTCCTTCAAACCTTCGTTTCTAATTAAAAACCCGCGGCAGAAATCTCAGGCGACTTTTGTTGCTACTTCGAAATTTATTGGAATACCAATTAATATGCAGAAGCCTTTAGAATCCATAAACGGCTGGCACCTTACCTGCAAGTGGACCACAGTGTGAACAGTTCACCTCAATACGCAGTGGGGGGGAGGGGGGAGAATCACTAATCCCCACAAAGAAGTAAACCCTTTGGGTGAATACAGATATTAAATTTTTTATTACACAGTTAGCAATACAACAATACCTGAATCATACTTTAAAGATTCACAGGTTGACAGACCATACAATACAGTCCAACTAAAGAAAAAAAAAAGATAATCGAGGAACCACAGTTTAGACATAGTAGACTTAAAAGCTCAGAAATATGCTGACAAAAAAGCGTGATGTCTAGACACCCCCCCAAAAAGTTAGTCTACCGTTAACTTGTGGTACATGTCGGAATTACGTATTGCACAACAACTTTCACAACAAAGTTGAGGAACCAAAAATCTTACTTAAATCTGCATTTCAAATTCTCCACTTTTCTGTCCTTTCAGAAACCAGACAATATGGAGTCCCTTTCTTAAGTATTCCAGGCATAGGCATGCTTTGCATAAGTTAACTGGCCTTTGCTTTTTATTTTTTTCTTCCACCCCCCCTCCCCCGTTTTTTTTTTGTTCCACAACATGCACCTACACAACAAAGACAGGTTGTTGTCCTGTCACAAGTACGTCTCACAACAGAGAGGGCCCTCCCACCCCGTTTCTATCGGCAACCAACCTTTAAACTGTAATTAATGAAGTCATTTTATTTTTCCTCTCAATGCGTTTATACCTACAAATTATACTCTCACATAATCTGTATAAGTGACAAGCTTAAAAGGAAACTAACAAAAGTTCAGATATGAGGTCTGCATTGTTACCAAGTAGTGATATGGTTTGCAGCTGTATGAGCCTACTTTTGGTTTCCTGGTTCTTTTGTGCCCATTTGGTTTTTACTATTACCAGTTAATTTTATAGCTACTGGTACATGCTGTCAGAGGTAGAGTGAAACTTTGCCACTGAGGAGTCTGTAGCAAAACAGGAGAAAAGAGAAGAACTCTGAGAAATTGGTTTACAACAGGGTGCCCTGAAATAAATGTAAGTGGATCAGTAATGTGATGCACTAATCCTTTCACACACTAGTGTTAATAAAACAGTGCTGTTTTCACATACATCACAGCATCCGATATATACGAGTATGACATCTGTTTTTTTGGATTATACAATGAATTTACTGAAAGTTGCTGAAATAGTTTAACCTGCTAACTGCTTTGAAACAATTACTGGTGCTTTTTTTTCTGATTTTGGTCCATCTGGTTGACTTTGGCTGACTTCCCTTTGTTTTTTTTTTAATACTGTTTAATATCTGGCATTCAGCAGTGTTAAAGCTGTCAATCTACACCTCAGCATTTTGGAGTTTTTTTTTTTTTAACTTATCAAGATAAAAGTTTTAAAAAGTTTTAAAATCAGCAATACTTAATGACTTCGCAGTGATATGCATGCACTGTCCTCTTGTGTGATCTCGTCATATAAAATGCCACCCGTCGGAAAATGGCCGGTTTATCAAAGAAATGAATTTGACAGCTACTCTAATCTATAGCTAACTCTGCAAAATGGCTCTAGCATATTGGGAGTTTGCCCAAACAAGCATGCCTCAGGGAGTCATTTATGACAGTGCAAGGTACATTTACGTACATCCCCTCTTACAAAACACCAATATGGTAGCATTCCGTGACGCATGCTAAGTCTTATAAATCTTAAACAGAGTGAAATAGCAGCTCAGATAGATAGCTTTTTTTTTTTTAACCTTTTTCTTTTGAGGACAACAAAATAATCCCATTGTGTGAACTACCAGAGAAATATCACTAATACATACAGATATAAAGGCAGCATAGAAAGTTACAGGTCTATCACCAACTAGGAATAATAGCCTACATGTGGGGCATGGTTAGCTACAATGGGTCTTCACATTTTTCCAACACATTTACAAGAACATCATAGGGAATCTCACAGGACAGAAGTGTTTTAACACCAAGAGAACTACTTCAAATCTGAACAGATGGATGGGAACACGGAATGGGCCAGTGTTGGAGCTACCATTTTCATTATCAAAAAAATGAGCAGGAACAGACCTGATTGTCTTACTATGTGGAACCTTCTAATAGTGTAGAAATGCTCTATTGAGGGCAGTGGGTAGACAAGAGTCTGCCGGAAAAAAAAAAGTAAATCCATTGCAGGCTGTTTCTCGTTAGGATTGAAAGCCTCTTATTATAGCATTTTCTTTGTTGTTGTATTCATGTATCCCACAGCAAAAAAACAAAACAAACCACAGATTCAATTCTTCATTCTGTTGACCTGGATATTGTTCTTCTGGAGGAGCGGATGAACATCTGTGCTTGCTTCCAATCTGCTACACAGCTGTGCATTCTGTCATAGGTCTTCAGAGTTCAATCCACAGCCCATGGACGCCATTCATCTTCTTGTTAAAATGTCTCTGCCGTAGCCAGCATAGCCCGTGCCCTTGAGGGTTTTTGCGAGGGATCTATTTTTCATCATTGCAGGAAAGAACAGCGTGCCCTTTAATATTAGCATTTCGCTTTGTACATTAATTAGCAATCCCTTGGTCTGTCGTCTGATAAAGCATCTGTTTATGAGGTTACCTAGTTTTAATCCCAGCTACTGGAAAAATAACGAGGGAAGAGGTCAAATCTACTTTTGCGATGCTCTCTGCCTTCTCCGCAGATTACAAACAAGAAAAAAAGATGAACAAATAATATCTTTGTTTTTTCATAGTAAGTAAGTGTGACCCGTTTTATGGCCTTCGTAACTCACTACTACTCCAGATTAGTTTCTCCTTGGATAGTGTAAGAGTCTTGTTTTTTTTGTTTTATTTTCCCTTTTCATCTTTGTGTGACTGAGCCATTTTGTTATTTTTTTAAAGTTTTTTTTTGAAAAAAATCTTTAGCGAGGGGTCGTTTCTATTGTGGATGGAGTGGCCGGGGTGGTTGACCTGGAAGTAGTTGCTGGTGGTGTATCGACTGGACTTCCTGCGCCACTGCTGGGCGTTGCCGAGGAACCGCCCGTGGCCGCCTCGCCCTGTTGCTGGGCCTGAAGGGTTTGTCCGCACACATGGTGGTGCTTTTCCCAGTCCTTATGCTGGCAGAATGAGCCACAGTATCGCGCCGTATTGCACCCACTGCAAGTCTCGCTCGCCTTGCGTCCGCAGTTCCAACAACTCTGTGGGGGGAAAACAAAACAAAGCAACATTAACACAACATCAGAAGTTTGTACGTTCTACCCGTGAACTGTGTGTGTTTTCTCTGAGATCTTCAGTTTCATCCCACACTCCAAAGACGTACAGGTTTGGAATTTAAATGGCTGGGTATGAATGTAAATCGTCCCAAGTGTGTGTAGGATAGTGTTAGTGTACAGGGATCGCTGGTCAGTGCTGAAGGGCCTGTTTCCGCACTGTATCTCTAAACAAAACTAACCTAAAAGCTATCAATGGATACTGTCACACCTAATAAATGTAAACCAGGAAAAGATTACGTGAAGCCAAGAAGTTGAGACTAATCTGTTCAACTGCATCTTGGTAGGTGATCTCTTTTAAGTAGTGCATACCTCGGCTAAAATTTCAGCTTCTGACATGTCCAGACGGAACGTAGAACAGTACCGCACAGAAACAGGCCATTCGGCCCACAATGTCTCTGTTGAATACAATGCCTGTACGTGATCCATATGCCACCATTTCCCCATGCGGCCATCTACAAACCTCTTAAATGCCTCTAGCGTATCTGCCTCCACCACCCACCCCTGGCAGCGTGTTCCAGGCATCCACCCGCTTCTGTGTTAAATAAAACTTCACAAGTTCATACGTCATAGGAGCAGAATTAGGCCATTCGGCCCATCAAGTCTACTCCACCATTCAATCATGGCTGATCGATCTTTCCATCTCAACCCCATTCTCCTGCCTTGTCCCCATCAACTTTGATACCCTTACTAATCAAGAATCTGTCAGACTGTGCCTTAAAAATATCCATTGACTTGACCTCCACAGATTCACCGCCCTCTGACTAAAGACATTTCTCCTCATCTTCCTGCCACGCACATCTTCTTTAAACCTTACCCCTCTCACCTTAAAGTGAGACCTTCTCATCTTTCACATTTCCAGCATGGGAATAAGGTTCTGACTGTCTACCCTGTCTATGCCTCTCATTATTTTATATACTTCTATCAGGTCTCCCCTCAGCCTCTGACGCTCCAGAGAAAATAATTTAGGTGACCTCTAACAACCCCCTTCCTTCTTCCCATCCTCCCCCCCCTCCCACCAGGACACACCTAGACACATCTATTTCTCCCCTCCCCCCTCCACCCACATTCCTTCCTCTAGCTTCATAATTCACAACTCCTCAATCCCTTGGCCTCGTATTTTTTTCTTCCTATCTGGCCTTTGTCCAACCATCTATTTGTGAAACCCCCCCTTTGGATGTGATCACCTGTTACCTGTCATGCTTTGTTCTGTCCTGCTAGCTTTCTTCCACACCCCTCCCCCATCAGTCTGACCCGAAACATCACCTATCCATGTTCCCAGGAGATGCTGGGAGGATGTTGCCAGGACTAGAGGGTGTGAGCTATAGGGAGAGGTTGAGTAGGCCGGGTGGAGCGCAGGAGGATGAGGGGTGATCTTATAGAGGTGTATAAAATCATGAGAGGAATAGATCGGGTAGATGCACAGAGTCTCTTGCCCAGAGTAGGGGACTGGAGGACCAGAGGACATAGGTTCAAGGTGAAGGGGAAAAGGAATCTGAGGGGTAACTTTTTCACACAAAGGGTGGTGGGTGCATGGAACAAGCTGCCAGAGGAGGTAGTTGAGGCTGGAACTATTCCAACATTTAAGAAACAGTTAGACAGGTACATGGATGGGACAGGTTTGGAGGGATATGGACCAAGCGCAGGCAGGTGGGACTAGTGTAGGTGGGACATGTTGGCCGGTGTGGGCAAGTTGGGCCGAAGAGCCTGGTTCCACACCGTATCACTCCATGACTCCATGCTGCCTGACCCGCTGAGTTACTCCAGCAATTTGTGTCTTTTGTCCAACCTGTCTTTATTGCTAACACCCTCTAATCCAGGCAGCATTTTGGTAAACGTCCTCTGCACCGACTCTAAAGCCTTCACGTCCTTCCTGTAATGGGACGACCAGAACTGCCCGTAATACTCCAAATGTGGGCGAAATAAAGTCCTATATTGGCAGCAAATTCCTGTGATTTATATTGGCCGAGAAACAGATTTGGAGGGATATGGACCAAGCGCAGGTAGGTGGGACTAGTGTAGCTGGGACAAGTTGGCCGGTGTGGGCAAGTTGGGCCACTGTATCGCTCGATGGCTTGTAAGTGAGCTTCAGGCTTTTTTTAATATTCAACTGAGCACAAGTCAATTGTAACAGAACAATGTTAAATAATTATTTTACAGTTATTTAATAGTTGACTAACCCAAAACCTCAGTTCACAGGTATTTAAACACTTGAAAGCGCTGACTAATTCTGTAAGGGAACCTATCTGTTACAGACACAGACTGGTGCACAACTACTCTGGAATTACGCTGATGATGGCAGTGTATAAACGAGTGAATACTTGAATTAATTGCAAGCATATCAGTTTCTGTCAGATTAAATGCAGATGCATGGTAAAACAATTAACACAGAAAGATCCAATTACAGTAACCCCTTCAATGTTGGAATTTTAGATATGTCCTGAAAAATAATACATTCGGCTAGATTCACTTGAAGGGGATTTCAGGGTGAACCAGGATTAAAACAGTGTTACTCCTTCTCCATAGTGTCAATGCATAAGTCCATTTTGTTGGAACTTACAGGAGGTGGATGAGGCAGGGACTATCGAAAGGCTTAAGAAACAATTAAGACAGGTACGTGTCAGGGGTTATGGGGAGAAGGCAGGAGAATGGGGTTAAGAGGGAAAGGTAGATCAGCCATGATTGAATGGCAGAGTAGACTTGATGGGCCAAATGGCCTAATTCCTCTCCTATCGCTTCTGAGCATGAGATACATGGATAGGAGAGGTTCAGAGGGATATGGGCCAAATGCAGGCAAATGGGACTAGTGTAGATGGGACGTGTTGGTCAGTGCGTGCAAGTTGGGCCGAAGGGCCTGTTTCCACACTGTATGACTCTGTGACCCTGTACAACAGTCCAGCACAGGAACAGGCCCTTCGGCCCACAATGTCTGTACTAATCATGCTGCCAAGACCAAGCCTTATCTGCCTGCACGTGATCCATACACCACCATTCCCTGCATCTCCACATGTCTATACAAAGGTCTCGTTAATGCCATTGTTGTATCTGCCTCCACCACCATCCATGGCAGTGTGTTCCAGGCACCCACTACCCTCTGTGTAAAAAAAACAACTTGTCCCGCACATCTATATACTAAAACTCTCGTTTGTTATCTTGTTTGTGACTGAACGTCAGCCAAAACGGCACACGATAGCGCAACACTTCTAGGCCCACCTTACTCACCATTGTCACTTTAGTGATAATGCAAGTAGTTTTATTGAAATCGGTGTTATATTTTTCAAGTTATTCACATTTTAAAGTTTAAAAGGAAGGGAGGGGGAGGAGAGGAGGGAGGGGGGGAAGGGGGGAGGTTGAGGGGAGAGGGGAGGAGAGGGTGCTGCACCAATGCAGGAGAGGTTTGGGCCCAACGGGTCCATCTTGTCTAGTCTCCTTTAAATTTGTTCCTCTCACCTCAATGCTGTGCCCTCTAGTCTGTGATACTCCGACCTTGGGAAACAGCTTGTTCTGGATGCCCGCCCCTCCAAGACCACAATAGAATTAATTTTCTTCCCCTCGCTATTTATACTGGAAGATTTATATCAGGTTTGCTCAAGCTAATTCAAATCATATAATGATGGTTTAAAACACTTTTCTCTGAGAGCCTGCACCTTTTTTATAAACGGAATTACCAATTGGGAATGCACATTAAAGGAGTAACGTCGTAGAAAATTTAGCAACACCTGGAGCCGAGTGACCTTTTCCAGTAAGATTTCATTCATATTCTGTAGCGGGCTAATTTACACAGGATGAAAAGAAGCACACTTTATTCTCATCTCAGATTGGAAATAAGGAATTGGGTAATATTTTATAAAAGCTACTGCTCCCCGAGTCGTACAAATGAACGTTGTTCGGATTGAAATGTGCCTTTACTTTAGTCTTTAGAGATTTTAGTGTGGAAGCAGGCTCTTCTCCCACTGAGTCCGTGCCGGCCAGTGATGACCCCGTACGTAGCAACATAGAAACATAGAAAGTAGGTGCAGGAGTAGGCCATTCGGCCCTTCGAGCCTGCACCGCCATTCAATATGATCATGGCTGATCATCCAACTCAGTATCCTGTACCTGCCTTCTCTCCATACCCCCTGATCCCTTTAGCCACAAGGGCCACATCTAACTCACTCTTAAATATAGCCAATGAACTGGCCTCAACTACCCTCTGTGGCAGAGAATTCCACAGATTCACCACTCTCTGTGTGAAAAAAACCATTCTCATCTCAGTCCTAAAAGACTTCCCCCTTATCCTTAAACTGTGACCCCTTGATCTGGATTTCCCCAACATCGGGAACAATCTTCCTGCATCTAGCCTGTCCAACCCCTTAAGAATCTTGTAAGTTTCTATAAGATCCCCCCTCAATCTTCTAAATTCCAGCGAGTACAAGCCGAGTCTATCCAGTCTTTCTTCATATGAAAGTCCTGCCATCCCAAGAATCAATCTGGTGAACCTTCTCTGTACTCCCTCTATGGCAAGAATGTCTTTCCTCAGATTAGGAGACCAAAACTGCACACAATACTCCAGATGCGGCCTCACCAATGCCCTGTACAACTGCAGCAGAACCTCCCTGCTCCTATACTCAAATCCCCTCGCTATGAATGCCAACATACCATTCGCTTTCTTCACTGCCTGCTGCACCTGCATGCCTACCTTCAATACGCTAGCACTATCCTACACAATAAGGACAATTTACAATTTTACAAAAGCCAATTAACCTACAAACCTGTACATCTTTGGAGTGCAGGATCGATCCTGACTACGAACGCTGTCTGTATGGAGTTTGTACATTCTCCCTGTGACTGCGTGGGTTTTCTCCAGATGCTCCAGTTTCCGCCTGCACCCCAAAGATGTGCGGGTTTGTAGATTATCGTTTAGTGCAAGATGAAGTCCAGTAAAGTCCAGTTAAAGATATCTACCATTTAAACTCGAGCACTTTGTGTCTATTTCTAATTCATTTCTCCCTCTGCCAATTTACATGTAGCCTAGCATAACAGTCTTGAGGTTATAATCTTTGAGGTTATCGTCTTTAATTTGGCTTCTGTATATTTAGAATGCCTCTCTCAGGACTTTCAAAGAGAGTTCAATGTCAGCAAAATTATCCATTAGATAATCTAGTTTAGTTTAGAGATACCGTGCCGAAACAGGCCCTTCGGCCCACCGAGTGCGCACCGACCAGCGATCCCCGCATATTAACACTATCCTACACACACGTGGGACAATTTAGGTAACGTGCTGAGCTACCCCCTAGTCACATTGTTTGAATGATCAAATATGGCCAGGAAATGGAGGTAATATCTGACTCTTCCTTAATAGGTGGTAGTGGATCCTCTTCGGATCGTTCACCTTGTCGTGGTGAAGAGGTTTGCGTTCCCCCATGATTCAGAGAGCGATGCCGTGGGAAGCACCAGCTTCTGGTGGGGCCACCCATGGCGGTAAGGTCGAGGATGAGGGTCCGGACTAAGAACGATCCAACGTACAAGACCTCAACGGCGGACAAAGTTATCTTGAACTCAACGGCTGTGAAGGCGGATGAAGGCTGCAACAGATCCATCAGCTCCAATCATCTTGGTTCCCTTGCCATTGGAATTAGTTGATTGATTTGTGAAGGGCCGTGTGCTTCTTGGAGTGTAACATCAAGTACACGTTAAACAAACACACGCACAGGCGTCTTCGTTCTGTGAGAAGCACAAAACTTCACTCAAGACGGTCGGTGATCGGGGAAGGGCGAGGGGAGCAGGATACGTGATGTCTGGAAGCTCCTCGTCAAGAACCGGCACGGAAGCGGTGAATACTTGATTCAACCGCTACGACGGAACGTAGACCATCATCCTCGACCTCGAGGGATAGCCACGACAACGGTAGTGGATGTTGTTCCATACTCCCACCACCCTTTGTGTGAAAAAGTTGCCCCTCAGATTCCCAAAATCTTTTCTCCTTCGCCTTAAACCTATGTCCTCTGGTCCTCGATTCACCTAGTCTGGGCAAGAGACTCTGTGCATCCACCCCGATCTATTCCTCTCATGATCTTATAGACCTCTATAAGATCACCCCTCATCTTCCTGCGCTCCAAGGAATAGAGTCTCAGCCTACTCAACCTCTCCCTATAGATCAGACCCGTGTGCTTCCAGTTGAATGGTTAGCTGAAGCTTTGCGTTTTAACAGCTCTTCCAAGAACTGCCATACTCATCCCCAACCCGAAACGTCTGAAGGGTTCTAACCCAGAGCATCACCTGTCCATGTTCTCTAGAGTTGCTGCCTGACCCGCTGAGTTACTTCATCACTTTGTATCCTTTTATATTAAACGTTACTCACGTTGCAGCTGGCAATTTACTGCACAGAAAAAGGTCCTTCTTCAATGCTGACCAAGATGCCCCATCTATCTAAGCTAACCCCATTTGCCAACATTTGGTTCGCATTCTTCCACACCTTTCCTCTCCATGTACCTGTCCAATCGTTTTTCTAAAACTGTTATGGTACCTGCCTCAATGACCTCCTCTTGTAGCACGTTCCATATACCCATCACCCTCTGAGTCAAAAAATTGCCCCTCAAGTTCCTATTAAATCTTGCTCCTCTCACGTTAAACCTATGCCGTCTGACTCGATTCCCTCTACCCTGCATAAAAGACTCTGTGCATTCACCTGATTTATTCCCCTCATGATGTTATATCTCCAGAAGATCACCCCTCATCCTCCTGTGCTCCAAGGAATAAGGTCCTAGCCTGCCCAACCTTACCTGATCAATTCCCATCATCATTTTATACCTCAGAACTTTAAGATCATTAGGAACATACGTTTTCCAAAGCTAATGCCCCTTTCATGATAATATTCATTTCGGGCAGCACGGTGGCATAGTGGTAGAGCCCTACAGCGCCAGAGACCTGGGTTCGATCCTCACCACGGGTGCTTGTCTGCACAGAGTTTGTACGTTCTCCCCATGACCTGCGTGGGTTTTCTCAGAGATCTTCAGGTTCCTCCCACACTCCAAAGATACACAGGTTTGTAGGTTAATAGGCTTGGTGTAAATGTAAAATTGTCCCTAGTGTGTGTAGGGTAGTGTTAGTGTGCAGGGATCGCTGGTTAACGCCGACCTGGTGGGCCGAAGGCCTTGTTTTCGCGCTGTATCTCTAAACTAAATTTAATGCACCTTTCAAGACACTATTCATTCCGGGCAGAAGAACATCCTTCATGAAACTATTGTTGCTACTTGGACATTTTCTCAATTTTTAAAAGTTTTTTTTGTTTTAGAGATACAGTGTGGAAACAGGCCCTTCGGCCCACTGAATCAACACCGACCAGCGATCCCCGCACATTGACACTACCCTACACACGAGGAACAATTTACACTTACACCAAGCCAATTAACCGACAAACCTGCACGTTTTTGGAGTGTGGGAGGAAACCGAAGATCTCGGAGAAAACCCACGCAGGTCACGGGGAGAACGTGCAAACTCCGTACAGACAGCACCCGTAGTCGGGATCGAACCCGGGTCTCTGGCAATGCAAGCGCTGTAAGGCGGCAACTCTACCGCTGCGCCACCGTGGCCGCTCAATCTTGCCACTTGGTTCCAGTGTGTCCCAGGGCTGTAGGAAGTCACTTTTCCTTATGCCTCAGATGTCTGAGCCATGACCGAGGGCTATTTCAGTGGATATGGGCTGAACAGGCACGAGTGACTACACAGTCACAAGACCATCCACAGCCATAAACGGGGGAGTTTTGTTTTAATAAACATTTATAGCATCTCTGTGACACAATCAAGCGTTTCAGTTCAGTTTCGGTTTAGTTTTGTTTATTGTGACGTGCAGTGAGGTACAGTGAAAAGCTTTTGTTGTGTGCTAACCAGTCAGCGGAAAGACAACACATGATTACAATCGAGCCCTTTACAGTGTATAGATACATGATAAGGGAATAACGTTTAGTGCAAGGTAAAGCCAGTAAAGTCCGATCAAAGATAGTCCGAAGGCCACCAATGAGGTAGATAATAGTTCAGCACTGCTCTCTAGATGTGGTAGGATGGTTCAGTTGCCTGATAACAGCTGGGGAAAAAACTGTCCCTGAATCTGGAGGTGTGCGTTTTCACACCGGTACCTTTTGCTCAATGGGAGAAGAGGTACAAATCGATTACAAGACCTCCTTGTCAAACATAATTTTACAACTAACAATCAAATTGGCTATAAAGATCGGCAGAGTTTAGTTTAGTTTAGAAATACAGCGTGGAAACAGGCCCAATTAGTCCGTGTCAACCAACAATCACCCCTACACTAGTTTCAGATCCTGCACACTAGGGGCAATTTACAGAAGCCAATTAACCCACAAACCCGTACGTCTTTGGAGGAAACATGGAGCACCCGGAGAAAACCCACACAGTCAGAGGGAGAATGTACAAACTCCGTACAGGAAACACCCGTAATCAGGATCAAGCGTGCCTGTTGGCAATGTTAGGGCCACAAATTCAAACAATTCCCAGTCTCCATTGTGTAAGAAGGAACTGCAGATGCTGATTTACACCGAAGATAGACACAAAATCTTCGGTGACTCAGTAACTCAGTGGGTCATGCGTCATCTCTGGAGAAAAGGAATAGGTGACATTTTGGGTCGGGACCCTTCTTCAGATTGAAGTCAGGGGAGAGGAAGATACATAGATAAGGAAGTAAAGTGTGAAAATGGGACAAAGGGGATGGAGATCAAGGAAAATGTAGAATAGATAGATTCTTGATTCGTACAGGTGTCAAGAGGTTATGGGGAGAAGGCAGGAGAATGGGGTTATGATGGAGAGACAGATCATCCATGATCGAATGGCAGAGTAGACTTGGTGGGCCGAATGGCCAAATTCTGCTCCTATTCCTTATGACCTTACATTGAGATTGTTTGTTTTGCATACAGTACAAGTATGCAAAGGGTCGCCAGGTAAAGGGCACCGACAGTTACAAAAGTACTCAATATCGTCAGCATGTGAATATTTGACCCCTTTAGTGGAAAAACTGTTTTGAACTCAGTCTGAGCAGACACAAGTTTATACAGTTAGAAATCTCAACCCCTGAAAGTTTTGCCTGGTGCAATGCATCAAAGCATCCTTTAAAGAGTTTTTTTTTGCAATTTCACCACCATCTTGACAAGTCACAGCGAGCTGCAGTAATTATGAATCAACTCTGCTGCATTACAAAATAATTTTCTTCACTCCTGTGCAGCTGATATTATTAAAGGTCTTCTGGGGAAGAATGATAGGCAACATATTAAATGCTAATGCAAGGCAGATAACTGCTCTCCAGTCACGACAAGAAACTTTCATTAGCATCAGAGAGTCACAACTCTAATTGTTCATTTTCACCACGCACCTAATCACCCTGCACTGTCACTAACAGCTACTGGGCACCCTGCTGTTGTTGGTTGCTGGCTTTGCAGCGTCGTAGCTTTGAGATGCACTGAAAGAATGATTGTAGCAATGGTTACCGATGTTTATTTAAATAATGTAAATCGTAATTTTGTGTACAAAATCGTGAGAGGATTAGATCAGTTAAGGAAGGGCCTGTTTCCGCGCTGTATCTCTAAACTAAACTGAATGTAGACGTTGGAGTTTAGTTTATTGTCACATGTACCGAGGCACAGTGAAAAGCTTTTGTTGCTTACTATCCATTCAGCGGAAAGACAACACATGATTACAATCAGGCCATTAACAGCGTATAGATACATGATAAGGGTCTAACGATTAGTGCAAGGTAAAGCCAACAAAGTCCGATCAAGGATAGTCCGAGGGTCACCAATAAGGAACAGATAAGGTAGACACACAGAGTCTCTTGCACAGAGTAGGGGAGTGAAGAACCATACAAAGTTTAGTTTAGTTTAGTGATACAGGGCAGAAACAGGCCCTTCGGCCCACTGAGTCTGTGCTGACCAGCGATCATCCCGTACACTAACACTGTACTACACGCACTAGGAACAATTTACAATTTTACCCAACACAATTAACCTACAAACCTGTATGTCTTTGGAGAGTGGGAGGAAACCGGAGCACCCGGAGAAAACCCACGCAGGTCAAGGGGAGAACGTACAAACTCCGTACAGACAGCGCCCGTAGTCAGGATTGAACCTGAGTATCTGGCACAGTAAGGCAGTAACTCTACCACCGCCACTTTGAAATAAGAATGAGGTCTTGCCCCAGAATGCCCTAGCGGTTTTTGCCGCTGCAAGTAAGAAGTTCATTGTTCTATCTGGGACATGTGACAACAAAACACTCTTGACTCTTGACTTGACAGCTCGCTGGCACTTGAAGGCTTTCGAAGAAAGTGTCTGAAAGCTCTTCCATTAGGTAAGGGAACAGAAAAGTCCAGCATTGCATGCTGTGTCCCTGTCCCGGCCATCTTGTGCCAAGTCTTTAAGGTGCTAGTGCAGACATAAGAATCTGCAGATGCTGCTTCACAACAAAGAAAAACACAAAGTGCTGGAGTAACTCTGTGTCAGTCTACTTGATTCCCATGTGTAGGAAGGAACTGCAGATGCTGGTTTAAATCTAAGATAGACACAAAAAGCTAGAGTAACTCAGCGGGTCAGGCAGCATTTCTGGAGAGAAGGAATGGGTGACGTTTCGTGTCGAGCTGAAGAAGGGTCACCCATTCCTTCTCTCCAGAGATCCCGCTGAGTTACTCCAGCTTTTTGTGTCTATACTTGATTCCTATTGCAATTTAAGATCTTCCAACACATTTCCAACAGGAATGTTTTTGAAGTAATGTCACTAGAGACCGAGTATTAAATTCAGTTCATCAGTCATAGCAGCAGAATTAGGCCATTCAGCCCACCAAGACTACTCCGCCATTCAATCATGGCTGATCTATCTTTCCCTCTCAAACTCATTCTCCTGCCTTCTCCCCATAATCCCTGTCACCCTTACTAATCAAGAACCTGTCAATCTCCACTTTAAAAATATCCATTGAATTGGCCTCCACAGCCGTCTTGGCTTAGAGATACAGCACGGAAACAGGCCCTTTCGGGCAACCAGGTCCACGCCGACCAGCGATCCCCGCACATTAACACTATCCTACACCCACTCGGGACAATTTTTACATTTACCAAGCCAATTAACCTACAAACCTGTACGTCTTTGGAGTGTGGGAGGAAACCAAAGATCTTGGAGAAAACCCACACAGGTCACGGGGAGAACGAACAAACCCTTCCGTACAGACGGCACCTATAGTCGGGATCGAACCCTAGTCTCCGGCGCTGCATTCGCTGTAAGGCAGCAATTCAACCACTGCGCCACCTGTAGCAATTCCACAGATTCACCACCATCTGACTAAAGAAATTCCTCTACATCTCCTTTCTAAAGGCACATCCTTTTAGTCTGCGGCCGTGGCCTCTGGTCCTAGACTCTCCCACTGGTGGAAACATCCTCTCCACATCCACTCTATCCAGGCCTTTCACTGTTTGGTAAGTTTCAATGAGGTCCCCCTCTCTTCCTTAACTAGTGATCATTGCAAATCTAGCCTCTAATCTTGAGTGCCTGGTGTCAATACTAGGCCTACACCACAAACAATTGCCCACCTTCATTGTCAGAGATCGATGGTGCGCATTTATAACGATATTTGTTCAGAGCCCACACTTCCTGCATTTGAGTTAAGTGAAGAAGTGGTATTGAACTCAGTTGGAGCAAGCACAAGCCCACGCAGTTAGAGATCCCAACCTCTGAAAGAAGTTTGGAAGGGGAGCGTTAATTTGCCCAGATTACGGCACGTCAGGCTTTTCCAAGGTGCCATGGCCGCATGGCGCGCCCGAAGGCTCGTCGGTCAGCGTTACCGGGAGGGGCTGGAGATGTCGGGCGAGAGGAGCAAGGGCCGGCAGGAGGGAGAATGGGGGCAATACCTCCAGCGCCTTCAAGGTCGGCTGCAGGAGGCGCCACCGGGACACAAAGATGGCCGGGCGAGGAGAGAGACGACTGATCCAGTACATTGAGCGCGTTGGCCAATCGGACCACGCACTTTGAATAATGGCGGCAAAACATGGCGAACCCACGTGTGTGATACATGCAAAGAGAACTTCACTGTGCAGTTGAAATGTGCAGGAAGGAACTGCAGATGCTGGTTTAAACCAAGGATAAACACAAAATGCTGGAATAACTCAGCGGGACAGGCAGCATCTGTGGAGAGAAGGAAAGGGAGACCTTTCCTCAGTCTGAAGAAGGGTCTCGACCCGAAACGTCACCCATTCCTTCTCTCCAGAGATGCTGCCTGTCCCGCTGAGTTACGCCAGCATTTTGCGTCTATCTACTGTGCAGTTGCATACTCGACAAATAAATCACCATTGTCTATTGACTATTTCTCAAGAGAAGAATTGGAAATAACGGGAGATTCTACCTCACTGGAATCTTCCTGCTGGTTGATAATGGTCAGCGCGTCTTCAGCAGCTTGCCGCTTCGCATCGGCCACCGTGCGCTCCATCTTGGCCCTCTCCGTGGCAATCATGTCGTGGGCCTTCCTCTCCGCTTCCGACACGGCTTTCTGAAGCTCCGACATCGCCTGCCGCTTCACTTCATTCACCGCCTCCTCTGCAAAACATGGAATGCCAAACAGGTTACACACAGACCAACCTCCTTTCCGTTGACTCCATCAACACCTCAGGCTGCCTCAGCAAGGCCAGCAGCATAATCAAGGACGTGGAATTCTCTGCCTCAGAAGGCAGTGGAGGCCAATTCTCTGAATGCATTCAAGAGAGAGCTAGATAGAGCTCTTAAGGATAGCAGAGTCAGGGGGTATGGGGAGAAGGCAGGAACGGGATACTGATTGAGAATGATCAGCCATGATCACAGTGAATGGCGGTGCTGGCTCGAAGGGCGGAATGGCCTCCTCCTGCACCTATTGTCTATTGAGTCGCACCCCGGCCACACTCTCTTCTCCCCTCTCCTCGGGCAAAAGGTACAGAAGTGTGAAAACGCACACCTCCAGATTCAGGGACAGTTTCTTCCCAGCTGTTATCAGGCAACTGAACCATCCTACCACAACCAGAGAGCAGTCCTGAACTACTATCTACTATTTGATGACCCTCAGACTATCTTTGATCAGACTCTGCTGGCTTTACCTTGCACTAAACGTTATTCCCTTATCATGTATCTGTGCACTGTAAATGGATCGATTGTCATCATGTATTGTCTTTCCACTGACTGGTTAGCACGCGACAAAAACTTTTCACTGCACCTCGGTACACATGACAATGAAATAAACAGAACTACGTTGAAAGACTGGAGCGACTAGGCTTGTATACTCTGGAATTTAGAAGGATGAGAGGGGATCTTATCGAAACATATAGGATTATTAAGGGATTGGACAGGTTAGAGGCAGGAAACATATTCCCAATGTTGGGGGAGTCCCAAACCAGGGGCCTCAGTTTAAAAATAAGGGATAGGCCATTTAGAATGGAGATGAGGAAGATCTTTTTCACTCAGTTGTGAATCTGTGGAATTCTCTGCCTCAGAGAAGGCCAATTCACTGGATGCTTTCAAGAGAGAGTTAGAGCTCTTAATGATAGCGGAGTCAGGGGATATGGGGAGAAGGCAGGAACGGGGTACTGATTGTGGATGATCAGCCATGATCACATTGAATGGCGGTGCTGGCTCGAAGGGCCGAATGGCCGACTCCTGCACCTATTGTCTATTGTCTAAGTGAACTAAAACTGAACTGAAGCGAAGTTAACACATCTGGCCCAAAATTACGGGGGAATTGGCTAAATAAAATATTAACATTAATTGGTATAGTTACAGTGATAGCACACTCACTTCAGTTTCAGTTTAGCATTGTCACGTGTACTGAGGTACAGTGAAAGAAAATAACTGCAGATGCTGGTACAAATCAAAGGTATTTATTTCACAAAATGCTGGAGTAACTCAGCAGGTCAGGCAGCATCTCAGGAGAGAAGGAATGGGTGACGTTTCGGGTCGAGACCCTTCTTCAGACTGATGTCAGGGGGGCGGGACAAAGGAAGGATATAGGTGGAGACAGGAAGATAGAGGGAGAACTGGGAAGGGGGAGGGGAAGGGAGGGACAGAGGAACTATCTAAAGTTGGAGAAGTCAATGTTCATACCACTGGGCTGCAAGCTGCCCAAGCGAAATATGAGGTGCTATTCCTCCAATTTCCGGTGGGACTCACTATGGCACTGGAGGAGGCCCATGACAGAAAGGGCAGACTGGGAGTGGGAGGGGGAGTTGAAGTGCTCAGCCACCGGGAGATCAGAGCGAAAAGCCTTTTTGTTGCGTGCTAACCAGTCAGCGGAAAGACAATGCATGATTACAATCGAGCCATACAGTGTACAGTGTATTTAGTACAATGGGAATAACGTTTAGTGCAAGGTAAAGCTATCCCCACAATTGCTTTTCTCCATTATAAATTCCCTCACTTTCCAGAGCAAAGTGACAATGATGAATGTAATCTTTAATAGGACCTAATTATTTGGCTTGAATATTGCACAAATTAACACTCTAATAGAACTGATTATGCTATATTTTTATGGATGTGATTCACTATCTATTTAATAATTCTTGTACCATTTTATTGAATTAGTAAAACAAATGTATGTGAGAATTACTCGAATACCCTCAGTACAGAAAGTCTTGCTATAGCATTGCGAAAGTATTCAGACCCCTTCACTTTTTCCACATTTTGCTACGTTACAGCCTTATTTTTAAATGGATTCAATTGATTTTTTTAATCATCAATCTACACACAATACCCCAAATAAAAAAGCGAAAACAGGTGTTTAGAAATTTTTGCAAAGTAATTTTTAAAAAAAACTGAAATATCACATTTACATAAGTATTCAAACCCTTTACTCAGTGCTTTGTTGAGGCACCTTTGGCAGCGACTACAGCCTCAAGTCTTCTTGGGTATGACGCTACAAGCTTGGCACACCTGTATTTGGGTAATTTCTCCCATTCTTCTCTGCAGATCCTCTCAAGCTCTGTCAGGTTGGATGGGGAGCGTCGATGCACAGCTATTTTCAGGTCCCTCCACAGATGTTCGATCAGGTTCAAGTCCGGGCTCTGGCTGGGCCACTCAAGGACATTCACAGACTTGTCACAAAGCCACTCCTGCATTGTCTTGGCTGTGTGCTTAGGGTCATTGTCCTGTTGGAAGGTGAACCTCCGCCCCAGTCTGAGGTCCAGAATGCTCTGGAGCAGGTTTTCATCAAGGATATCTCTGTACTTTGCTCCGTTCATCTTTCCCTCGATCCAGACTAGTCTCCCAGTTCCTGCCACTGAAAAACATCCCCACAGCATGATGCTGCCACCACCATGCTTCACCGTAGGTATGGTATTGGCCAGGTGATGAGTGGTGCCGCTTGGTATTCAGGCCAAAGAGTTCAATCTTGGTTTAATCAGACCAGAGAATCTTGTTTCTCATGGTCTGAGAGTCCTTTAGGTGCCTTTTGGCAAACTCCAAGCGGGCTGTCATGTGCCTTTTACTGAGGAGTGGCTTCCGTCTGGCCACTCTTCCATAAAGGCCTGATTGGTGGAGTGCTGCAGATATAGTTGTCCTCCTGGAAGGTTCTCCCATCGACACAGAGGAACTCTGGAGCTCTGTCAGAGTGACCATCAGGTTCTTGGTCACCTCTCTGACCAAGGCATTTCTCCCCCGATTGCTCAGTTTGGCTGGGCGGCCAGCTCTATGAAGAGTCCTGGTGGTTCCAAAGTTCTTCCTTTTAAGAAAGACGGAGGCCACTGTGCTCTTCAGGACCTGCAATGCTGCAGAAATTGTTTTATACCCTTCCCCAGATCTGTGTCTTGACACAATCCTGTCTCGGAGGTCTACGGACAATTCCTTTGTCTTCATGGCTTGGTTTTTGCTCTGACGTGCACTGTCATCTGTGGGACCTTATATAGACAGGTGTGTGCCTTTCCAAATCATGTTCAATCAATTTAGTTTACCACTGGTGGACTCCAATCAAGTTGTAGAAACATCTCAAGGATAATCAATGGAAACAGGATGAACCTAAGCTCAATTTTGAGTGTCATAGCAAAGGGTCTGAATATTCATGTAAATGAGATATTTCAGTTATTTCTGTTTAATTACTTTGCAAAAAATTCTAAACACCTGTTTTTGCTTTTTTGTTATGAGGTATTGTGTGGATTGATGGTAAAAAAATGAATTTAATCCATTTTAAAATCAGGCTGTAACATAACAAAATGTGTATATAGTAAAGGGGTCTGAATACTTTCTGAATGCACTGTAGATTAAATACTTACAGCTATGCATTTATTTATTGATTATTTCAATTGTCAAGATTTAGGCAAGATGGGCATAGTTAAATGGCCATTTCATGCTATAGGAGCCGGATGAGGCAATTTGGCCGATCAACTCTATTCCGCCATTCAATCATGGCTGATTGGTAGTCGTTAATCACGGTGGCGCAGTGGTAGAGTTGCTATCTTACAGCACCAGAGACCGGGTTCGATCCTGACTACGTGGTGTCGACACAGAGTTGGTACGTTCTCCCTGTGGGTTTTCTCCGAGATCTCCGGTTTCCTCCCACCCTCCAAAACCGAACAGTTTTGTAGGTGAATTGGAAATTGTCCCCAGTGGGTGCAGGATAGTGCGAGTGTACGGAAATCACTGGTCGACGTGGACTCGGTGAGCCAAAGGGCCCGTTTCCGCACTGTATCTCTAAACTAAACTAAATTATCTTTCTCTCTCAACCCTATTTCTAACGGAGGTGGTGTTGGACACTTTCTTATATCACTACTGTCCTTCTGGTGAAGGTACACTCGTTGTTTGGCAAGGAATTTCAACATTTAGATCCAATGATGGAAAAACAATTGCCAATACATTTCCAAAAGGGGATTGTATGTCATAAGATCACAAGTGATAGGAGCAGAATTAGGCCATTCGGCCCATCGTCTACTCCGCCATTCAATCATCGCTGATCTATCTCTCCCTCCTATCCCATTCTTCTGACTTATCCCCATAACCCCTGACACCCGTCCTAATCAAGAATCTATCGATCTCTGCCTTAAAAATATCCACTGACTTGGCCTCCACAGCCGTCCTGTGGCATGGAGCAAGGCCACAAGTAGAGGCGTTCTCAAACACTTGCTCCTTCTGTGGTTACTTGCAGTGTGACGGTGTTACTGGAGTTCATAGAGTCCATGAGAATCATGCAGCATGCAGGCAGGCCCTTCAGCCCAACTCATTCCTCATCTAAGATAGTCCAATTTGTCTGCATTTGGACCACATCCCTCAAACATTTCCTCTCCGTGCACTTGTCCAAATATCATTTAAATGTTGTTGTGGTACCTGCCACAATTATCTCCCCTGGCAGCTCATTCCATATACCCACCACCCTCTGAATGAAAATGTTGCCTCTCAGGTTCTTATTAAACCTTGTTCCTCTCACCTTAAATTATGTACTCTGGTTCTTGGTTCCTCTACCCTGGGTATAAGACTTTGTACATTCACCCTATCGATTCCCCTCACGATTAGATCACCCACCCATCAGCCTCCTGTGCTCCAAGCAATAACGTCCTAGCTTGCCCCATCTTGTAGCTCAGGCACTCGAGTCCTGGCAATATCCTCGTAAATCTTCTCTCTACTCGACTCGCCCAAGAGAATAACTGCTATGCTTGTTGCTTCCACATTTTAAAGACAAGCCAGTTTGTAGGTTAATTGGCTTCTGTAAATTGCCTCTAGTGTGTAGGATGTGAAAGTGGTCTAACATAGAGCTGGCGTACAGGTGACTGGTGGTCAGCGTGGGCTCGGTGGGCCGAAGGGCCTGTTTCCTCATTGTATCTCTAAAACTACTTGAAAGTTACCTCCTCTTCCCATTCCCGCACTGACCTTTCTGTCCTAGGCCTCCTCCATTGTGAGACTAAATGCAAATGGGAGAAACAGCATCTCATATTTTGCTTGGGCAGCTTATAGCCCATTGGTATGAATATTGATTTCTCTAACTTCAAGCCACCCTTGCATCACCCCCTCCCTCCGTCCCTCCCCCACCCAAGTCGTACCAGCTTCAAAGTCGTCTTGTTGAGTCTCATTGGCTCCACTTGTTTTCACCTCGGCACAGCTAAAAATGGCCTGTTTCCTTTAACACCGTTACTTTTTTCCATATCTTTCATTCATTTGTTCTATCTCTCTCTCTCTCTATCACCACCCATATCTCTCGTTTCTCTTTCCCCTAACTGTCTGAAGAAGTCTCAACCCAAAACGTCACCTATTCCTTTTCTCGAGAGATGCTGCCTGTCCCTCTGAGTTACTCCAGCTTTTGTGTGTCTATCTTCGGTTTAAACCTATCTGCAGCACGCGCGCACACACACGCACACACACGCACACACGCACACACACACACTCGCTCTTACCAAAGTTGATAATCATTTCTGCACAGGTTGCACTGTCTTTGTTCAAGCAAGCTTGGCATAACACATTCATATCACAGACTAAAATTCACACTTTTTAAACATACATTCACCAGATGTAATACTCTTGCAGATCTACAATGACCCTGTCCTTCATTTCTTTACAAAATGGTACACTTTATACAGAAATATAACCTGAACGGATACTTCAATTAAATACACAGACAATGTGTGCAATTATAGACACGGTCGGTGCACACGAAGTTTGCACCACTTTTCAACATACGCAACATAATATGAACAGCACTATGTTACAAATATGGATTTAGTCTGCACATTCAAGAATGCTATATATTTTTTTTTAAATAGCTAGGTTCCTCTAATCTGTCAATTTAACGGTAAATATTCAAGGTGAATTGGAATTTTCACTCAACAGCAAAAACCAGAAAACAATTTTGCTTACGATCAGAACAGTAGCTTGACTAATTGTCTATGTAAATCAGGCAATTTATATTAAAATTATGCATTTCTTTTTGAGCCTCGCTAGCACATGGGATTAGTAAAGAGATTTGGTGGGCTGTCGGTAATGTGCCTGAATAATTCCTGCAAATTACAAACAGGCATTTAACTTTCCTTTAAAAACGGCAAAATCGACGGCTCCATACATCGGCAAAGTCTCGTTTTCCTAAAAATCAAAATTAGCCATGCGCCACTCCCCGACACTTTGGGTTTAAATGCCTCACGAAATTTTTTTTAAAAAATCATTTCAATCCATTGTCCGTCTGATTTGCGCTGTAAATAAGGACTATTGAAGGTATACACATTAGCTGTCACACTAAAAAAGATTTAAACTATTTATCGTCGAAGGAAAGGCAATATAAATAGAAATGAATGCAGAAACGTCTGATTATACAGCTACCTTCGCATCATCGTTATGCATACAATTACAGTGAAAAGGGCATATTAACACACCGTACTAGTCCTCCACCGGGTGTAAACATTCATCGTCACGCACGTACAAGATAAATATTTTAGAGGCAAGAATGTTTTATTGTCGTATGTATCGAAACGGAACAATGAAACTCTTACATGCGGTAGCACCACAATAAGGCGCAGAAATTACAAGCATATTTATGTTTTCTTTTACAATTCTACAAGCCTCGAGCACGGCACGGTGGCGCAGCGGTAGAGTTGCTGCCTTACAGCGCCAGAGACCCGGGTTCGATCCTGACTCCAGGTGCTTGTCTGCACGGAGCTTGTACGTTCTCCCCGTGACCTTTCTCCGAGATCTTCGGTTTCCTCCCACACTCCAAAGACGTGCATGGTTTGTAGGTTAATTGGCTTGGTGTAAATGTAAGTTGTCCCGAGTGTGTGTAGGTTGGTGTTAGTGTGCTGGGCGGCTCAGACTCAGTGGGCCGAAGGGCCTGTTTCCGGGCTGTATCTCTAAACTATAAACTAAGCTAAGCCTGTGTTGCCACCTCTCTCCCTTGAAAGTGGCAATTCACGAAGGTATTGAACGTTTTCTCGTGCTCCATGCAAAGCTGCCACGTTTCACTTGCAAGTCGGGGCAAGCTGTTCAAAATAGTTATCAGCTAACCAAGCAGAGACCGACCGTAGAACGGGGGACATCATGATCCAAAATGGCGTGGAGCTACGCCAGATGGTGGTGATACTCAATGAGCCATCAGAGAAATGTGGATGTAAATTATTGGGCAATAAATTAAAAATGTAATTTATGACAGTTTATGTTTCTTAATCTCGCAGGGTGAAAAATGGTAATTGTCTAGCTACCTTTTCAATGGGTTATTTCACAGTTTTTAGTTCGGCTCTATATAACATATGAATAATACGTACACCTTCGAGACATGGACAAAGACCACCTGGGATATTGCTTAAGGCTTGTTTCCCCCCCCCCCCCCCCATAAAAAGACACACAAATGATCTCGCCTCGCTTCACAGAATGACAAGTCCCAAAACAAACACATCCTCAGCTCTTTGTCTAAAAGCAGCAGCATTAAGAAACTTTGTATAAAGGAAGACTGCACACAAAAAGGTAATTGGATTGGAATTAGCACAAAGGAACAGAATAAGCAGTGAAAAATAAAGGAGACACCGAGATAAGTACTCCAGATAATTTTCTCTGACAAATGAAATTGACTTCTGCGGCAAAAAAAAAAGGGCCAACTCACCACCCAGTCAGTCTGCCTCGGCCTACGCGATCTCCCGGATACTAAACACTTTAACTCCCCCTCCCATTCCCACACTGACCTCTCTGTCCTGGGCTCCTCCACTGTCAGAGTGAGGCCCAAAGCAAATTGGAGGAACAGCACCTTATATTTCGCTTGGGCAGCTTACACCCCAGCGGTATGTACATTGACTTCTCTAACTTCAAGTGACCCTTGTTTTCCCTCTCTCTCCATCCCTCTCTCATCCCAGTTCTCCCACCAGTCTGACTATCTGTCCCCTTGATTACACTGTACCTCTGTGAGCTTCGTTGGCACCTTTTCCTCGCTAACAATCCTAGTTCTCCGACTAGTTTCACTGTCCTGATTAAATTTCACGGATTGTATGCCTTATTGTCACCTTCCCTTCAGCCACAATGATCCATTCTACACTCCTTGGATCAGCATCCCCTTTGATCTCTCATTTTCACACCTTAACCTTCCATATCTCTACGTCTCCCTCAGTATGAGGAAGGGTCTCAACCTAACACGTCACCCATTACTTCTCTCCAGAGATGCTGCCTGACCTGCTGAGTCACTCCAGCATTTTGTCTATCTTCACCCTAATACCAACTTGAAATGGTTTTCCAAAATCCATAGCCCTCACGTTGCACAAATTCTACACCTATGCAGACACTGGTAAAGAACAAAGGAGCATAGGATATAGAACAGTACACAATGTGTAGGAAAGAACTGCAGATGCTGGTTTAAATCGAAGGTAGACACAAAATGCTGGAGTAACTCAGCGGGACAGGCAGCATCGTCTGAAGAAGGGTCTCGATCCGAAACGTCACCCATTCCTTCTCTCCAGAGATGCTGCCTGTCCCCGTTGAGTTACTCCAGCATTTTGTGTCTACCATAGAACAGTACACCTTTCCTTGACCATTGTTGCTTTTTGCATATCTTTCATTCATTTGCTCCATGTACCATCTATATCTCTCTTTTCCCTTTCCCCTGACTCTCAGTCAGAAGAAGGGTCCCCATCCGAAACATCACCTATTCCTTTTCTTCCTTTGCTGCCTGACCCGCTGAGTTACTGCAGCATTACTATCTTCAGTGTAAACCAGCACCTGCAGTTCCTTCCTACACGTAGAATAGGACAGTGTGGAAGTCAAGGAACTGCAGATGATGGTTTACCAACAAAAAAAAAAGACAAAGTGCTGGAGTAACTCAGCAGGTCAGACACCAACTCTGGAGAACATGGATAGGTATCGTTTCGAGTCGGGACCCTTCTTCAGACTGATTGTAGGTGGGCAGGGGAGAAGAAAGCTGGAAAAGAAGAGTCATAGACTCATAGAGTGATACAGTGTGGAAACAGGTCCTTCGGCCCAGTTGCCCACACCGGCCAACATGTCCCACCTGCACTCATCCCACCTGCCTGCGCTTGGTCCAGATCCCTCCAAACCCGTCTTATCCATGTACCTGTCTAACTACTTCTTAAACGATGGGATAGTCCCTGCCTCAACTACCTCCTCTTGTTCCATACACCCACCACCCTTTGTGTGAAAAAAAGTTGCCCCTCAGATTCCTATTAAATCTTTGCTTTTTCACCTTGAACCTATGTCCTCTGAGGAGAGGCAGGACAAAGCCTGGTCGGTTGTAGTTTAGTTAGAAATGTAGCGTGGAAACAGGCCCTTCGGCCCATCGAGTCCGCACCGACCCAGCGATCCTCGCACATTAACGCTACCCTACACACACTCGGGACAATTTTTACACTATACCAAGCCAATTAACCTACAAACCTGTACGTCTTTGGAGTGTGGGAGGAAACCGATCTGGGAGAAAACCCCTCGCAGGTCACAGGGAAGACCGTACAAACTCCGTACAGACAGAACCCGGGATCGAACCCGGGATCGAACCCGGGTCTCAGGGGCTGCAAGCGCTTGTAAGGCAGCAACTCTACCGCTGTGCCACCGTGGCCGCCCCATTGTGGGGAGGGACCAAGGCTAGAATAGAAGAGGGGCAGGACAATGCCTGGCAGCTACAGCATAGCCACAGGCCCTTCTGCCCACATTGCCTATGCCAAAGAATTTTCTCGTCTACTGGCTACAGAGGTATATTATCAGTGCACATTCTGTCTTGCGGTAAACTCCATCCCTGAACCTCTGTCAGGGCAGTCCAAACGACAAAGTAGATCCATTGAAATATCAAAAGGCAAAGATCATAAGTGATAGGAGGAGAACTAGGCCATTCAGCCCATCAAGTCTACCCTGCCATTCTTCAAAATGAACAATAATTCTGTGAAACCCCATCATGTGAAAAATGTATGGCTACAAAAGCAAGAGATGGTGCAGATCTTGTGGTATTTTCATAAGTTTGTGTGACAGGAGCAGAATTAGGCCATTTGGCCCATCAAGTCTACTCCATCATTCAATCAAGGCTGATCTATCTTTCCCTCTCAACCCCATTCTCCTGCCTTCTCCCCATAACCTCTGACACCCGTACTTGTCAAGAATCTGCCAATCTCTGCCTAAAAAATATCCACTGACTTGGCCTCCACAGCCTTCTGTGGCAAAGAATTCCACAGGTTCAACACCCTCTGACTAAAGAAATTCCTCCTCATCTCCTTCCTAAAGGAATGTCCTTTGATTCTGAGGCTGTGGCCTCTGGTCCTAGACTCCCCCACTAGTGGAAACATCCTCTCCACGTCCACTCTATCCAAGCCTTTCGCTCATTTAATTTCATGTGCCTGTGGAGTGGAGGGAAATGGACAGACAACATTTTGGGTTGGGATCCTTCCTCAATGAAGTGATAAAAGACAGGTCACCCGTGCCTCCAGCGGGTCCTGAATCTGATGATGCCTCGTGTTAGTGTGATTCTGCTTGCAAATCCTTTTTACGCAGCACAGCACCTTTAGCTGAACTCCACTGCATGTTGCAGTTTACTTTCTCCTCTCTGCCTTCAGCTATTCAAAACATCTTTTCGACTGGAATTGGAAATCCAGGGTTAGGTGAAGCACCTCATAATTCGACACGGTGGCGCAGCGGTAGAGTTGCTGCCTTAGAGCACCAGAGAACCGGGTTCGATCCTGACTATGGCTGCTGTCTGTACGGAGTTTGTACGTTCTCCTCGTGACCTGCATGGATTTTCTCCAAGACCCTTGGTTTCCTCTCACACTCCAAAGACGAAGAGATATTTTAGGTTATTTGGCTTGGTATGGATGTAAATTGTCCCTGGTGTGTGTAGGATAGTGTTAGTTTGCAGGGATTGCTAGTCGGTGCGGACTCGGTTGGCCGAAGGGCCTCTTTCCGAGCTGTATCTCTGAGCTAAAAACTAGACTAAAACTAAATTCACGTATAAAGCCCTAAATGGACATTCCCCCCCCTACATCAAAAATCTTCTAACCCCCCTCTCTAACTCCAGGTCCCTCAGGTCGGCCGACTTGGGGCTACTCACTATCCCGCGGTCTAGGCTTAAGCTCAGGGGTGACCGCGCTTTTGCGGTTGCAGCTCCTAGACTGTGGAACAACATCCCTCTCCCCATCAGAACTGCCCCCTCCATCGACTCCTTTAAGTCCAGGCTCAAAACTTATTTCTACTCCCTAGCGTTTGAGGCTCATTGAGGAGGCGCTGTGAACTGTTTGCGTGCTACTGTATGTTTCATTTTTTTTTCTCCATTGGAACCTAATCAGATGTACAGCACTTTGGTCAACGTGGGTTGTTTTTAAATGTGCTATACAAATAAAATTGACTTGACTTGACTTGACTAAATTCGGGAAATTGCACTATATTACAGCTTTCTGCTGGGTTACATGCTATTAATACTTTGGCAAACAGCGCATTCTGTTCAGAAAAATGCACACAGAATTGTGAGAAACGATTCATTCATTGCAGTTCAGACTGGATAAAGTTGCAAATATTGACCGCCAATTTGAACGCCAACATCATAAGCAAAACTAACGTTTACCTATTGATAGGCACGTAATGCTGGGGTAACTCAGCGGGTCAGGCAGCATCTCTGGAGAAAAGGAATAGAATGAGAAAGGAATCCAGAGATGCGGCCTGTCCCGCTGGGTCACTCCAGCGTTTTGTGTCTATCTTCAGTGTTAACCAGCATCTGCAGTTCTTTCCTGACGTTTACCTATTTTTGGAATGTCTCTTTCTTATAGACAATAGACAATAGGTGCAGGAGGAGGCCATTCGCCCCTTCGAGCCAGCACCGCCATTCAATGTGATCATGGCTGATCATTCTCAATCAGTACCCCGTTCCTGGCTTCTCCCCATACCCCCCGACTCCGCTATCCTTAAGAGCTCTATCTACATCTTACATCTTATTTTCATTTCTTTGATATGATATGGCTTCATATCCCAATGCCCAAATCAAACAGAAAACACTTCTCTGGCGCTGTAAGGCAGCAAATTTACTGCTGCACCGCCATGCCGAATTATGAGATGCTTTAACTAAACCTGGATTTCCAAGTCCAAAGTAAACTGGGCGAAAGGTCTTTAGATTGATTCGCACTATGGTACGAGTTTCATAGACACTGATTTGTACTGGAGTACAGACCCGCACACCCACTCTCAAAGAAGGGTGACAGGCGAACAGATAGTCTTACGCTATATAGAGATCTGAAAAACACAGATCTTGAGTCCACACTCAAGGCGTTAAGAGTGGCATCGTTGCACAGCGGCAGAGTTGCTGCCTTACAGCACGTTCTCCCTGGGACCGCGAGGGTTTTCTTCAGGTGTTCCGGTTTCCTCCCACACTCCAAAGACGCGCAGAGCTGTCGGATAATTGGCTTCTGTAAATTGTCCCTAGTGTGTAGCGTAGAACTAGTGTACGGATGATCATTGGTCACCCTGGACTCGGTGGATAGAGGGGCCTGTTTGCCACGCTGTATATTTAAAGTCAACTAAAGTGAACCAAACACACTAGCCTATAAAATAATCTTTCCTCCCCATCATTTAAACCATAAGATAGACACAAAAAGCTGGAGTAACTCAGCATGACAGGCAGCATCTCTGGAGAGAAGGAGCGGGTGACGTTTCAGATCGAGACCATTCTTCAGTTTCGACCCGAAACCTTCTTACCCATTTGAACCATAATTTCTCTTTGAAAATCTAATGCAATCTAATAAAAATTAATAGAGCTGGATAAATCAACAACACAATGTATAATGGATGGCAGAATAAAGACTCCTTCTCCCTCTCTTTTACAATGAAGTAAAACATGACTGTTTTGGGGGGTTGCACGTTTATCCACACAAAGTACTGGTGGAACTCGGCAGATCAGACAGCAGCTGCTGAGTGAATGGAGAAACTAAGCATCCAGACCATTCTACTGACCCAAAATTCTTCCAGCACATTATATTTTGCTCCAGATTCCAACATGGAGTCCCTCGTGTTTCAACAATAAAGCACATCGTGTCTTGCACTATACCTTGTTCACCTTCTCCTCCAGCCATAAACTGAACAGCTTGATGGCAATCATGTGTTGTCTTTCCGCTGACTGGTTGGCATGTAACAAAAGCTTTTCACTGAACCTCGGTCCATGTGACAATAAACTACACTAAATAAGAATACTTGTACTGTAGTGAGCAGAGGTATATTTTTTAATCGTGGATGTGATCACAGAAAGATTAAGATGCTGCATGACCTGCTGAGTGGTTCCAGCATTTTCCAATTTTAATTTCAGATTTTCATCATCTGCAATCTTTTGAATTTAAACCAAACCAAAAAGACTATCTTCTGTTGAGTTTAGTTTTAGTTTAGTTTAGAGATAAAGCACAGAAACAGGCCCTTCGGCCCATCGAGTCTGCACCAACGAGCGATCCCCGCACATTAACACTATCCTACACACACTAGGGACAATTTTACAATTACACCAAGCCAATTAACCCACAAACCCGTACGTCTTTGGAGTGTACCGAACGTGGGAGGAAACCGAAGATCTCGGAGAAAACCCACGCAGGTCACGGGGAGAACGTGCAAACTCCATACAGACGGCATCCACGGTCGGGATCGAACCCGGGTCTCTGGCGCTGTAAGGCAGCAATTCAGGCAGTAGGGGAAAGCAAACAGGTCTTTCTTCCCACTGAGTCCTACTGCACCGACCAGCGATCCCCGCACATTAACCACAGCGATACCAGATACCCGGGTTCCATCCTGGCTACGGGTGCTATTCTGTACCGAAGTTCTCCCCGTGACCTGCTTGGATTTGCACCGAGATCTTCGGTTTCTTACCACACTCCAAAGACGCACAGGTTTGTAGGTTAATTGGCTTGCTGTAAATGCAAAATTGTCCCGAGTGTGTGCAGGATAGTGTTAGTGTGCGGGGATCGCTGTTCGGTGTGGACTCGGTGGGCCGAAGGGCCTGCTTTCCGTGCTGTATCTTTAAACTACACTAAAACGAAATATATACACACACACACATGCTTTTCGCAACCAACCCTGTCCCCACCCATTTCCACAGAAATATTTACCAGCTTTTTTCCATATTTCCTCTGGCAAATGACCGGATGGCCTGTGAAGGAACTCCCGATGGGAATCTGGAGAGGAAAATAAATATATTGTGAGCCCACCTACTTCTGGGTAACTTTGAGCATCTTTACAGGGGTTCACTCTGCAGTCAGAAGCTTTGCAGGACAAGTGAAAGTGTGGATTGTGGCAAGCATTTCCAGTCAACGTCCAGTGTTTTATTGTCATATGTCCCAGACAGAACAATGACATTCTTACTTGCAGTAGCACAACAGAATATGTGAACATAGTACACTGTAAATAATATAATACAGAAAACAAGTTACATATAAATAACCGTGTATATATAAATAACACACACATATACAACATTATATATACACACCATGAACAATATAAAGGGAAAAAAGCTATATATATATATATATATATATATAACTTATTTAAAAGTTTAAAATATATAAAATAAAAAACGTTATTTCATTACCTCATTTTCATACTGTATATATGTAACATTTTTTTTCACATAGCTTGTTTTCCTTCACTATGTGGTTAACAGTGCACTATGTTTACATATTCTGTTGTGCTGCAGCAAGTAAAAATTTCATTGTTCTGTCTGGGAGACATATGACTATGTCTATATATATATATATATATATATATATATATATATATATATATATATATATGTGTGTGTGTGTGTGTGTGTGTGTGTGTGTGTGTGTGTGTGTGTAGGAAAGTGCAGATGCTGGTTTAAATCGAAGGTAGACACAAAATGCTGGAGTAACTCAGCAGGTCAGGCAGCATCTCTGGAGAGAAGGAATGGGTGACGTTTCGGGTCAAGACCTTTCTTCAGACTCTGACCTCTGGAGAAGGGACTCGAGCCGAAACATCACCCAATCCTTCTCTCCAGAGATGCTGCCTGTTCCATTGAGTTACTCCAGCATTTTATGACTGTATGTATGTATGTATATATACACATATATATATATATATATATATACATATATAAACATAGCACAAAAAGTAAGGAAATTTGTGTTTGGTAGATTATTTCTTTGTTGTAACAATGCTTCTTGGCAATAAATCTTATACCGTTGGAAAGCCTGTTTATTTCCCTTTTAAATGGTGCCACATTTGTAAGGAACATGCATTTGTGGGATGAGCAGCAGAGCTGAGTATATGGGTTGCGCCCATGAAAAATTTGCCAAATCTCTGCCAATGCCAAACAGCTTATTCTGCCATTGACTCTTGTTCGGTGTTGTTTGGTGGATTGGATGATTGAAGTCTGAAGAAACAAGACATATTGGCAATTTAACAATTTATTCATTTAATAAACAGGAGCCACAGTAGCGTGTGGAAGAACCATACACAGCCATAACAGCCTGGCACCTCCTCCTCATGCTGGTCACCAGCCTGGTCACACACTGTTGTGGGATGGCATCCCATTCTTGTCAGCACCTGGGGGTACCAGAAGCTCAAAACAAGAGTCAATAGCAACAGCAGAATAAGCTGTTTGGCATTGGCAGAGAAGATTTGGCAAATTTTTCATGGGCGCAACCCATATACTCAGCTCTGCTGCTCATCCCACAAATGCATGTTCCTTACAAATGTGGCACCATTTAAAAGGGAAATAAACAGGCTTTCCAACGGTATAAGATTTATTGCCAAGAAGCATTGTTACAACAAAGAAATAATCTACCAAACACAAATTTCCTTACTTTTTGTGCTATGTTTATATATATATATATAACTACAATAAATGAAAAAAAGTTATATGTATGAAGAAGTAATTAAATAACTTTTTTCTTTTATTTATGTATATATATATTGTCATTTATTATATTGTCATTTATTATAACAGAATATGTAATCATAGTAGGCAAACCTAGTACTGTAAACAATATAATGAAAAAAGTTATACATATGAAAATTAGATAATTAAATGTAACTTTTTTTCATTTGTCATATTGTTTGCAAAGTAATATGTTTACACACTATCTTTACATATTCACTTGAGGGCATGTATATATATTCTGTCATGAATATATAGCTTTTCATTTATTTCATATATTTCATTATCTAATTTTCATATATGTGTGCATTATATGAATACATATATGTATTCATACAATGCACACAGATATATATATATATGAAAATTAGATAATGACATTTATGAAATAAATATATATATAAAAGTAACGCACACACATATATATATATATATATTCATATAATACAAACACACACTCACACACATAAAAACAAACCAACAATAATTGCCAGATGACAGGGGTTCCACAAATAATACCAGTGATTCATGCATGCTAAGATAATCACACGGACTGTGGCGGTGGGCTTTCTTACGTTGTACTAATTCTCCAGCCAACATTGACTGCATTTGTCAGGCTCAGAGGGAGGTGCAACACAACATGTCCGCCTGCTCAGCTGACTGCAAACGTCTCCATCTGTCAGCCACTACTTGTTGGCCAGCCGATGTTCAGAGGTGACGGGGAACTAGACGTTGGATATCTCAAGGCCAATGACATTGCCAGCTGTTTACTGGAGCTAACTCACACACATCCACTCACTGACACTGTCACATGCTGACACTGTGACACGCTGACACATTCTCACACGCTCTCACGCGCTGACACGCTCTCACGCGCTGACACACTCTCACACGCTGACACACTCACACGCTGACACACTCACATGCTGACACACTCACACGCTGCCACACTCACACGCTGACACTGACACACTCACACGCTGACACACTCACACGCTGACACACTGCCACACTCACACGCTGACACACTCACACACTGACACTGTCACACGCTGACACACTCACACGCTGACACACTCACACGCTGACACACTCACACGCTGACACACTCACACACTGACACACTGACACACTCACACGCTGACACACTCACACGCTGACACACTCACACGCTGACACTCACACTCGCTCACTCTCACACGCTCACACTCTCACACGCTGACACTCTCTCACACTCTGACACACGCTGACACTCTCTCACACTCTGACACACGCTGACACACTCACACACAATGACACGCTCTCACACACTGACACGCTCACACACGCCGACACTCTCTCACACTCTGCATCATCAGGTAAACCAATTGTGGATCCGGCCACATTAGACTTTCAAACGGAAACACCCTGACATTTGTATATAAGATTATGAGAGGCATAGATAGGATAGACAGTCAGAACCTTTTACCCCAGAATGGAAAAGTCAAACAGGAGAGGGCATATCTTGACGGAGGAGAACTTCTCCAACATTAGGCATACCTTGAGGACTTCAAAATAAGCAAATAGTCAGGACTCGCTGAGTTACTCCAGCATTTTGTGTCTAACTAGAGGACACAGCTTTAAGAGGCGACAAAGTTTAATGGAGATGTTTGGGGCAGGTGTTTTTAAAAATATTTTATTTTATTATACTAAATAGCGAGTGGTAAGTACCTGGAATGGGATGCTGGGGATAGAGGTGGAGGCAGATACTATAGTGGCATTTAAGAAACTTTAACATAGGCTCAAAAAGCTGGAGTAACTCAGCGGGACAGGCAGCATTCTCTGGAGAGAAGGAATGGATGACTTTTTGGGTCGAGACCCTTCTTCAGAAAGGTCTGAAAGGCCTCGAAGTCACCCATTCCTTCTCTCCAGAGATGCGGCCTGTCCCGCTGAATTACTACAGCTTTTTGTGTCTCTCTTCGGTTTAAACCAGCATCTACAGTTCCTTCCGACACGCTTTAAGATACACACATGGATATGCAGTGAATGGAGGGATATGGATCATGTGCAGGCAGATTAGAGTTGGTCTTGGCATCATGTTCAGCACAGACCTTGTGGGCCGAAGTGACCGTTCTTGTGCTTTACTGTTCTATGTTCTATATTGACCGGTCTCATATAATCCATATATACCAGTCTGATGAAGGGTCTCCACTCAGCGCTGAGTTATTCTAGGATTTTGTGTCTATCCTTTTTGTGTAACCCTTGCATCACCTCTCTCTCTCTCTCTCTCTGTCCCTCCCACACCCTCGTCGTTGCAATAGTTTCACTGCCATCCTGTTGAGTTTCACTGTCTGTATAACTCGTTATCACCTAGCCCACAGCCAACAATGGGCCATTATGGGCTCCACCTTTCCATGACCACTACTGCACTTTGCATATCTTTCATACATTTGTTCTAAGCGCCGTCTATATCTCTCGTTTCCCTTTACCCTGGCTCTCAGTCTGAAGAAGGGTCTCAACCCAAAAAGTCACACATTCCTTCTCTCCAGAGATGCTGCCTGACCCACTGAGTTACTCCAGCATTTTGTGTCCATCTTCTATATCGGAGCCCGATTTACATTCCTCTAGAGCCGGCACCAAGTGTACAAGATACCAGCAGCATTATAAGCTTCATTATCATATCATCATATCATATATATACAGCCGGAAACAGGCCTTTTCGGCCCTCCAAGTCCGTGCCGCCCAGCGATCCCCGTACATTAACACTATCCTACACCCACTAGGGACAATTTTTACATTTACCCAGCCAATTAACCTACATACCTGTACGTCTTTGGAGTGTGGGAGGAAACCGAAGATCTCGGAGAAAACCCACGCAGGTCACGGGGAGAACGTACAAACTCCTTACAGTGCAGCACCCGTAGTCAGGATCGAACCTGAGTCTCCGGCGCTGCATTCGCTGTAAAGCAGCAACTCTACCGCTGCGCTACCGTGCCGCCCTATTGCACAACATTATACAGCAGGTTATGTCACCCAAATATGTACACATAGTTTGTAAAGATAGTTCTCTGTAAACAATATAATCAATTTAAAAAAAAGTTGTATTTCATTAACTCAGATATATATAACTGAGTTAATGAAATACAACTTTTTAAATATATATATATATATAAAACAGAATACACGTAGTATGTAAATATAGTACTCTGCAAAAAATATACTAATGAAAAAAAGTTGTATTTCATTATCTCATTTTCATATATATATATATATGAAAATGAGATAATGAAATACAACTTTTTTTCATTAGTATATTTTTTGCAGAGTACTATATTTACATACTACGTGTATTCTGTTTTATATATATATATATATTAATACACACACACACATATATATGAAAATTAGATAATGAAAAATATGACATAATTAAATATATATATACATTTATTTCATATACTTCATATATGAAGATATTAATAAATGAAGATATATTATTAAGATATATATATTCATTTATTTCATTATCTAATTTTCATATAATAATAATAATATATTCCTTTATTCGTCCCACACCGGGGAAATTTACATTTAATATATATTTTTTAATTCATATAATACACACACTCACACACATATATATATATAAAAGCAAACAAATAAACAACCTGTAGTTGTCAGATGACAATTATTACCAAGTTGGGCAGGCTCGGCATTTACGGGACTCTGTTGTCTGGAGTGGCTGCTGGTGCCGCTGCCTTTTTTAATATCCTCCGCATCGCTGTATCGTCGGATCCAGTAATTAAGCTCCTCTCGATCAGCCTCCTGACATCGCCGAAGGACCGTAAGTGACCGCCTTGTCTTCTCCACCATATCCATGATACAGTTCAAAAGCTGCAACAATGCCAGGATGCATTAGTGAGCGAATACTCCTGGTCACCTACCTCCGCATACAATAAAGTGTATCATTAGTTTAGTTCAGAGGTACAGCGCGGAAACAGGCTCTTCGGCCCACCGGGTCCACGCCGACCAGCACGTTAACACTACCCTACACACACTAGGGACAATTTTTACATTTACCAAGCCAATTTACCGAAATACCCGTATGTCTTTGGAGAGTTACTTACATTTAATAAGCACTAGTTCTGAAATGTTACTAATTTCTCTATATAATATTCACATCCAATAACATTACTTACATGCTAGTAGTAGTTCTGAAATGTTACTCATTCCCCTGTACAATATTCACACACAATAACATTACTTACATACAAGTACCAGTTCTGAAATGTTACTCATTCCTCCATATAATATTCACGTACAATAATGTTACTTACATATATCAAGTACTAGTTATGAAATATTACTCATTCCTCTATACAATAACATTACTTAGATATAATAAGTACCAGTTCTGAAATGTTACTCATTCTTCTATATAATATACACATACAATAACATTACTTATATATAGTAAGTACTAGTTCTGAAATGTTACTCATTCTTCTATATAATATACACATACAATACCATTACTTACATATAAGTACTAGTTCTGAAATGTTACTCATTCCTCTCTGAACAATATTCACAAACAATAACGTTATTTGCACACAATGCCTTAAGTATCAGTTTTGAAATATCACACATTCATCTATATTTCCATGCTCAAAGTAAACACTCAGTCCAATTTTAAATTTTGGAAAAATGAAATAATGCAGATTCACCCTTTCATAACTGAAAAAATATCTTTACATAAAGTTAGTGTTTACATTGCCAAGAGGTTTACCGAATCTAGCTATACGACATACATTGTGTTCTTAATCATTTAGAGTTTTAAAAAGAGTAAGCATAAACTCTGGCAAGGTGCATGTATAAAATTGCAGTGGATTCCCCTCAGGGAAGCTTTTCGGTAAATTGATCGGTTTCCTTACATGATCAAGGTGCTTCCATTCTTCTGCCCACTCCCTGTCCGTTAGTCTATGATCAATCACTTCTTCTTGACGGGTGCCATGCATCCCTGCCAACAGTGGAACACAATTTCAGACTTCCAAAGCTATTCCGCTGGAAAACATGCCATTTTTTTTCACATTATCCATCAAGTAGCTTATTGCCACCGCTCCGACACGCATCACGGACATTAACAGCCACGCCGCGACCATCCTCCAACAAAGCCCGCCGGTTTAACCGCACCAGTCCATCGGCAAGCTCTAGCCCATTGCACTTGCAATGCTCTGGTAACAATAAACAGACATCATCTCAACGCACGGGTGCATTATGGGTGCCTTTGGCAGATCGGCTGGCAGTAAATCAGTCGAATGGAAGGGCCATTTTATGGAATGTGTAGGAAGGAACTGCAGATGCTGGTTTAAACCACAGACGCACGCAAAATGCTGGAGTAACTCAGCGGGGTCAGGCAGCATCTCTGGAGAAAAGGAATAGGTGGTGTTTCGGGTCGAGACCCTTCTTCAGACCGAGTCAGTGGGAAAGGGGAACGAAAGATGTAGAGGATACACAGAACAAATGAATGAAAGGTATGCAAAAAGCAACAATGATCAAGGAAAGGTGGAGCCCACAATGGTCCATTGTTGGCTGCGGTGTAGGTGATAACGACAGTGAAACTCAACAGGATGACAGTGAAACTAGTACGATGACTAGGATGGGGAAAGAGGGAAATAAGAGAGGGGATGAATTGATGGGCCGAATGGCCTAATTCTGCTCCTATCACTGACGACCTTATGAAAGGGTTGCTTGAAGTTAGAGAAATCGATATTGATTTTGTGGACGTTAAGGCATGCAGCTTTCCACTGTCCCTCGGTACCAACGTGACAATAGGCTAAACCGAAACTGGCGGTGCTGCGGCTGATACTCACCGAGAGGTCTGTTCCTGTCCCTGAGGTCTCTGTGGTTGGGATGTCTGTATGAATCCCTGTAGTGGTGGGCCATGGCCATATCATCCAGACGGTAGTGCTGAGGTGGGGGTGGTGTTGGGTGAGGCAGGCCATTGGGCTGGTAGGATAAGCCATTATTTGGACTAAACCGTTGGTTGGGACTTATAGTGCAGGGCCGCTTGCTGTGATGCTCTGAGTGCAAAGGCTCACGATCGTAGCCATTCTCTTTGGTTCTGCAAAAACAGTGGGCACAATCAGGCAACTGACAAGAACATGTACACAACGCTTCTTCCCTGCGGCTATCAAACTGTACAACCCCCTCCCCCTTCTGTCGTGGGGTAGACTGAGACTGACTCCCCCACTCCCCGATCTTTGCACATCCCCCAAGCTTTTCCACTCATCACTTTAATTTCATGTTTCATGTATTTTGTGTTTTTAAAGACTGTTGGCAGATCAATTTCCCTCCTGGGATAAATAATGTTCTATTGTATCGTATTGTATCGTATCGTACCAACAACAGTCCTAAACTACTGGGCGGCACGGTGGCGCAGCGGTAGAGTTGCTGCCTCACAGCGCCAGAGACCCGGATTCAATCCTGACCACGGGTGCTTGTCTGCACGGAGTTTGTACGTTCTCCCCGTGACCTGCGTGGGTTTCAGACAATAGACAATAGGTGCAGGAGGAGGCCATTCGGCCCTTCGAGCCAGCACCACCATTCAATGTGATCATGGCTGATCATTCTCAATCAGTACCCCGTTCCTGCCTTCTCCCCATACCCCCTGACTCCGCTATCCTTAAGAGCTCTATCTAGCTCTCTCTTGAATGCATTCAGGGAATTGGCCTCCACTGCCTTCTGAGGCAGAGAATTCCACAGATTCACAACTCTCTGACTGAAAAAGTTTTTCCTCATCTCAGTTCTCCGAGAACTTTGGTTTCCTCCCACACTCCAAAGATGTACAGGGGTTTGTAGCTTAATTGGCGGTATAAAAACGTAAAAATTGTCCCTAGTGTAGGATAGTGTTAATGTGCGGGGATCGCTGGTCGGTGCAGACTATGTAGGCTGAAGGGCCTGTTTCCTTGCTATATCTCTAAACTAAACTAAACTACTATTCACCTCACTGGAGACCCTCGGACTATCTTTAACCAGACTTTATTGGCTTTATCTTGCAACTCAACGTTATTTCCATTATTCCCTTTTTCATGTATCTGTGTACTGTGGATGGCTCAATTGTAATCATGTATTGTCTTTCTGCTGACTGGTTAGCACGCAACAAAAGCTTTTCACTGTACCTCGGTACACGTGACAATAAACTAAACTCAAACGTCCACATTCAGTTTAGTTTAGAGATACAGTGCGGAAACAGGCCCTTCGGCACATCGAGTCAATGCCAACTAGCGATCCTTGCCCACAAAGCCTATTAGCCCACAAACCTGCACGTCTTTGGAGTGTGGGAGGAAACCCAAACAGCCGGAGAAAACCCACGCAGGTCACGGGGAGAACGTACAAACTCCGTACAGACAGCACCCGTGGTCAGGATGGAACCTGGGTCTCTGGAACCATAGAAAGTATCTTAACGGGATGTTTCCATGCTCTATCTTTCAATCAATCAGTCAATTGTAGAAAGCATTTTATCGGGATGCATCACAGCCTGGTTTGGGAACAGCTCCATCCAAGACCACAAGAAATTGCAGAGAATTGTGGATGCTGCCCAGACCATCACACAAACCAACCTCCCTTCCATTGATTCCATCTACACCTCACGCTGCCTCGGCATGGCCAGCAGAACAATCAAGGACGAGTCTCACCCCGGTCACCCCCTCTACTCCCCTCTCCCATTGGGCATAAGGTACAGAAGTGTGAAAACGCACATCTCCAGATTCAGGGACAGTTTCTTCCCAGCTGTTATCAGGCAACTGAACAGCCCATCAGCTAGAGTGCAGTCCTAACCTCCCATCATCCTCACTGGAGACATTTGAACTATCTTTAATCTGACTTTACTGTTATATCTTTGCATTTGTTGTTGTACATTTTGTCTTTAATCTGTGAACAGCTTGATTGTAATCATATATGGTCTTTTCTTTGACTGGATAGCATGCAAACGAAAGCTTTTCACTGTACCTCGGTGCACGTGACAGTAGTAAACAAAACTAAATGATCGGCAAAGATGCCGTTCTGCAGGAGTCAAACCGTAGAGGGACAGATCTTTCCTCATTAATATTATGCTTGTCTACACCAGTATGGCCAAATCCCATTACAAACAGCGGCCATATTTATGCACGTCAGGTTTCTGACAGGTACGATGACTGACACACCCCTACATTACTGCAGAAACAGAACCATCCTTTTAATGAGCTGTTTTAATGAACTCGGAACTTCATTGCCATCCACTCATCCATAGCTGACCATATGCAGAAATAAAAACAGCAGCGGAAAAAAAGCAGCAGCAATACTGTCATGTTTCCCCTGAACCAGCATTATCTCGGTTACTCATCTCATGCAATCATATAAAGATTAGCGACAGGATTAAACACAGTTCCATAGGTTCATTAATTAATTCAGCAAAGGAGGAAAGGGGAGGGGGGGGGGGGGGGGGGGAAACCTTGCTGACTCAGAATTAATTTTCGCCGTTGACAACAAGCTGTAGTGATTTAAGGATGGAGCAGCAACAGTCATGGTGCACCTTTAGACTTTAGAGATACAGCACGGAAACAGGCCCTTTGGCCCACCAAGTCCGCGCCGCCCAGCAAACATCCCGTACACTAGCACGATCTAGCACTGCACTAGCACAGTGGATATTTTTTAAGGCAGAGATAGATAGATTCTTGATTAGTATGGGTGTCAGGGGTTATGGGGAGAAGGCAGGAGAATGGGGTTAGGAGGGAGAGATAGATCAGCCATGATTGAAACATAGAAACATAGGAAAACAGAGGTGCAGGAGTAAGCCATTCGGTCCTTCAACCCAGCACTGCCATTCAATATGATCATGGCTGATTGTCCTAAATCAGTGCCCCGTTCCTGCTTTCTCCCCATGTCCCTTGATTCCGTTAGCCCCAAGAGCTAAATCTAACTCTCTCTTGAAAACGTCCAGTGAATTGGCCTCCACTGCCTTCTGTGGCAGAGAATTCCACAGATTAACAACTCTCTGGGTGAAAAAGTTTTTCCTCATCTCAGTCCTAAATGGCCGACCCCTTATTCTTAAACTGTGACCCCTGGTTCTGGACTCCCCCAACATCGAGAACATTTTTTCCTGCATCTTGCCTGTCCAATCCCTTAAGAATGAACAGGGTGACACGGTGGTGCAGCGGTAGAGTTTCTGCCTTACAGCAAATGTAGCGCCGGAGAACCGGGTTCGATCCTGACTATGGGTGCTGTCTGTACAGAGTTTGTACGTTCTCCCCCTGCTCTGCATGGGTTTTCTCCGTGATCTTCGGTTTCTTCCCACATTCCAAAGATGTACAGGTATGTAGGTTAATTGGCTGGGTAAATGTAAAAATTGTCCCTAGTGGGTACAGGACAGTGTTAATGTGCGGGGATCGCTGGTCGGTGCGGACCCGGTGGGCCGAAAGGGCCTGTTTCAGCGCTGTATCTCTAAACTCTAAAAGTAGACTTGATGGGCCGAATGGCCTAATTCTGTTCCTATCAAGTATGTACTTGCAAACCTATCCCACACACACACACACACCCACCAACAATTTAGCATTTACCAAAGCCAATAAACTTACAACCATGCACATCATTGGGATGTGGGAGAAAACCCAAGTGGTCACCGGGAGAATGGGGATTCTTGATGAGCAAGGGGATTGAAAAGTCCCAGGGGTTAGGAATATTGCAGAGTTGAGGTTACAATCATGCCAGCTATGGTCGCTGAATTGAGTAGTGGAGCAGGGGTGAGTGGGCTTCTCTTGTTCTCAGATTGTACACTAATATGCAAGAACATGGGAGAGGAAAAAAGTTTAGAGGTACCCACCGAGTCCATGCCAACCAACGATCGCCCATACATTAGTTCTACCCTATACATGCTTGGGATAGTTTAGAGAAGCCAATTAACCTACGAACATATAAGATTATTAAGGGGTTGGACACATTAGAGGCAGGAAACATGTTCCCAATGTTGGGGGAGTCCAGAACCAGGGGCCACAGTTTAAGAATAAGAGGTAGGCCATTTAGAACGGAGATGAGGAAAAACTTTTTCAGTCAGAGAGTTGTAAATCTGTGGAATTCTCTGCCTCAGAAGGCAGTGGAGGCCAATTCTCTGAATGCATTCAAGAGAGAGCTGGATAGAGCTCTTAAGGATAGTGGAGTCAGGGGGTATGGGGAGAAGGCAGGAACGGGGTACTGATTGAGAATGATCAGCCATGATCACATTGAATGGTGGTGCTGGCTCGAAGGGCCGAATGGCCTACTCCTGCACCTATTGTCTATTGTCTTTGGAGTGTGGGAGGCAACATTATGACCTAATCCGGAGCAGCTGGAGAAAACCCACGTGGTCACAGGAAGAATGTGCAAACTCCATACAAACAGCACCCGCGGTCAGGATCAAACCCAGGTATCTGGTGCTGTCAGGCAGCTGCACTACCGCTGCGGCACTGTGCCGCTGTACCGCTCTCTATGGCTGTGCTTTGCCCAGGGTAGGGACCCTTCTATTCAACAGACATGTTGGCTGGCGTGGGCAAGTTGGGCTGAAGGGCCTGTTTCCACGCTGTTTGACTCTATGTGTAGGAAGGAACTGCAGGTGCTGGTTTAAACTGAAGATAGACGCAAAATGCTGGAGTAACTCAGCGGGACGGGCAGCATCTCTGGAGAGAAGGAATGGGTGACGGTTCGGGTCGAGACCCTTCTTCAGATTGAAGGTCCGAAGGACTGGAATGACTCCCAATCTGAAGAATGGTCACCCATTCCTTCTCTTTAAGAGTTAGATTTTAGATCTTAGGGCTTAATGGAATCATTAGATCTTAATGGAATCAAGGGATATGGGGAAAAAGCAGGAACGGGGCACTGATATTGGATGATCAGCCGTGATCATATTGAATGGCAGTGTTGGCTCGAAGGGCCGAATGGCCTACTCCTGCACCTATTTTGCTGTCTGCAAGGCTCTGTGACTGTGAGAAGTTGCAACCATTTGCCTCACCTGTCTGGAGTTCGCCTTTTCCCATTTTCGTTGACATCAAGCAGCAGCTCGGAGGAGTCGACAGGTGAGGTGGTGCTGGCGTCCAGCAGCAGCTGCTCGTGCTGAGCGAGGTACTGCGCTGGGTTCTGCTTGGCCAAGCGGGCGCAGTGGAGGAGCTCCCTCTGCAGGAGGGGCAGGTTGGCCTGCAGCAAGAGAGGCACAACAAACAGCATCTCCGTCAGTCAGTGCTGCCGACACACAGAGAGATCAGGTGCCCGACCGAGCTAACCTGCACGGCGAACAATTCACCAAGTAACAGCCTGACCACACAGCTGCCCTTGGAAGGTGCGATCTTGCCCAGTCTGAGGAGGGGTCCGTAGATCAACCGTATTAGATCGCCTTCACTATATCTACCATCACACTTATTATGCGTGCTGCACATTCTGTGTATGGGTCTGATTGAACAACAGGGTCTCGACCTGAAACATCACCCACCTGTGCCCAGTCTAACGAAGGGTCTTGACCCAAAATGTCCCCTACCCATGCACAGTCCAAAGAAGGATCTTGACCCGAAACGTCACCCATCTATGACCATTCTGAGGAAGGGTCTCGACTCACAACATCACTTATCTATTCCCAGTCAGAAGAAGGGTCTCAACCCGAAACGTCACATCTCTATGCCCAATCTGAAGAAAGGTCTTGACCTGAAGCATCACCTATCTGCCCAGACTGAGCAAGGGTCTTGACCCGAAATATCACCCATCTATGTCTAGTCCGAAGAAGGGTCTCGACACAAAACATCACAGCATGGTTCAGGAACAGCTCAATTCGAGGCCGCAAGAAATTACAGAGTTGTGGACATAGCCCAGGCCATCACGCAAACTGACCTCCCTTCCATTGACTCCATCTAGACTTCACGCTGCCTCAGCAAGGCCACCAGCATAATCAAGGATGAGTTCCATCCGAAACATTACATATCTATGCCCAATTAGAAGAAGGGTCTCGACCCGAAACGTCACCCATTCCTTCTCTCCAGAGATGCTGCCTGCCCCGCTGATTACTCCAGCATTTTGTGACTACCTCCGATTTAAACCAGCATCTGCAGTTCTTTCCCACACATGAGTTCCAGCCCAGACACATCCTCTTCTCCCCTCTCCCATCAGGCAAGTGGCACAGAAGTGTGAAAACACACACCTCCAGATTCAGGGACAGTTTCTTCCCAGCTGTTATCAGGCGACTGAACCATCCTACCACCAACTGAAGACGTACCATCGACTTCATTGGAGACTCTCGGACTATCGATAATCGGACTTTATCTTGAACGTTATTCCCTTTATCTGTACACTGTGGACGGCTTGATTGTAATCATGTACTAGACCAAGTGGACCCGTTGGGCCCATTCCTCGTAGAGGGGGAACAGGGGAGAGGGTGTCACTGAGTGAGCCCTGGACCCAAAGCCTCTCCTGTATTGGTGTAGCACCCTCAACCTCCCCCCCGCCCCCCGACTCAATCCGGCTTATCTCCCCCTCCTCCCCTCACTGACCCACTCCATTCCCCCTACCCCACCTCCACTTGTCCCTTGTCTGCCCCCACCCCCACTCCCCCAGCCCTTCCTCCACCTCCATTCCCCCTCCCCACCCCTATTCATCCCTCCCCTCCCCTCACCACCACCTCGCTCCCCTCCCCTCCCCCCACCCCACTCTCCCCACCCCCACTCTCTACTGCCGCCCATTGTCCCCCTTCCCCCCCACCCCCACCCTTGTTTTTACAATTTTGGCTCGTTCTTTCCAAAGTGATGGAATGCTTAGGAAGGAACTGCAGATGCTGGTTTACACTGAAGGTAGACACAAAATGCTGGAGTAACTCAGCGGGACAGGCAGCATCTCGGGAGAGAAGGAATGGGTGACGTTCCGAGTGGAGACCCTTCTTCAGATGGAATGCTGGTTGTTATGCATCGCAACTGCAACATGCTGCAATGGACTGAATGGCCTAATTCTACTCCTATCACTTATGACCTTAAAGCGCAGATTGCATTTGTCTGCATTTCCACATTGGAGGTGAAGCCAAATGAGCACGGAAAAGCGCAGCGACCATGTTTAGCTTCCGTTTAGGTCAGAGAAACAGCGCAGGAACAAGCCCTTCGCCCACCGAGTCCGCTCCGACCACCCACCACCTGGTTTACCAACACTCTCCTACACACACTATGGACAATTTACAGTCTTTACCGAAGCCAATTAACCGACAAATCTGTACATCTTTGGAGTGTGGGAGGAAACCGGAGCACCCAGAGAAACCTATGTGGTCACAGGGAGAACGTACAAACTCCGTACAGAAATCAAAAAACAAATTTTTGTCACCCTAGACAATAATAACTAGGAATCAATCACTGAATACGGAGTTTGTACGTTCTCCCATTGACCTGCGTGGGCTTTCTCCGGAGGCTCCATGGGTGATGGAATTTAATACAGAGAAGTGTGAGGTGTTGCATTTTGGGACGTCTAACAAGGGCAGGACCTACACAGTGAACGGTAGGCCTCTGGGTCGTGTTGTAGAGCAGACGGATCTAGGAGTGTAGGTGCATGGTTCCTTGAAGGTCGAGTCGCAGGTGGATAAGGTGGTCAAAAAGGCTTTATGCACATTGGCCTTCATCAGTCAGAGTATTGAGTACAGAAGTTGGGAGGTCATGTTGCAGTGTGTATAAGATGTTGGTGAGACCGTATTTAGAATATTGCGTTCAGTTCTGACACCATGTTTTAGGAAAGATATTGTCAAGCTTGAAAGGGTACAGAGATGATTTATGAGGATGTTGCCAGGACTAGAGGGTGTGAGCTATAGAGAGAAGTTGAGTAGGCTGGGTCTCTATTCCCTGGAGCGCAGGAGGATGAGGGGTGATCTTATAGAGGTGTACAAAATCATGAGAGGAATAGATCGGGAAGATGTACAGCGTCTCTTGCCCAGAATAGGGGAATCGAGGACCAGGGGACATGGGTTCAAGGTGAAGGGGAAAAGAATTAATAGGAATCCGAGGGGCAACTTTTTCATACATAGGGTGGTGGGTGTATGGAACAAGCTGCCAGAGGACATAGTTGAGGCTGGGACTATCCCAACCTTTAAGACACAGTTAGATAGGTACATGGATAGGACAGGTTTGGAGGGATATGGACTAAGCGCAGGCAGGTGGGACTAGTGTAGCTGGGACATTGTTGACCGGCGTGGGCAAGTTGGGCCAAAGGGCCTGTTTCCACACTGTATCACTCTATGACTATTTCCCTAGGACTGTGGTTGAAGCACTTTAAGATCATCTGGAAACGTAGAGCACAGAATCAGGCCCTTCTGCCCAGAAGATCATCGGCTGCTCACTGCCCTCCCTGGAGCACCTGTTCAGCCTACGCTGCCTCAGTAGAGCAGGCAAAATAATAAAAGATCCATCCCACCCCGGCCACCGTCTGTTTGTTCATCTGCCCTCTGGTCGACGTTTCAGGTCGATCAAATCCCGAACAAACAGACTTAAGAACAGTTTTTACCCCAGGGCCATACGAGAACTGAACACTACCTTCTGCACTACGCAACACTGTTAAAAAATCTTTGTACTTAATATAATTGTATTTATTTGTTTTTGCATTTATTGCATATATGTTTGTACGCACCGTCAGGATTGGCTATTTTTTAATTTCGTTGTACTCGTTGCAATGACAATAAATGAATATTATTATTATTATTATTATTATTATTATTACAATGTCAGTGCCGAACACAATACCAGGCTAAACTCATCTCCTCAGCCTGCACTTGATCCAAATCCCTCCATTTCCTGCCACATCTTAAAGTCCCTAGAATGCCACTTTTTAGTTTAGTTTGGAGATACAGCGCACAGAAACAGGCCCTTCGGCCCACGGAGTCCACACTGACCAACGATCCGGGCACATTAAAACTATCCTACACACACTAGGGACAATTTTACTTTTTTACCGAGCCAATTGACCGACAAACCTGTACATTTTTGGAATGTGTGAGGGAATCGAAGATCTCGGAGAAAACCCACGCAGGTCACGGGGAGAACGTACAAACTCCGTACAGACGGCGCCCTTCGGCAGGATCGAACCCGGGTCTCTGGCGCCGTCCCACTATGCCACCGTGCTGCCACTACCACATCTGCCTCCACCACCAACCCCTGGCAGCACGTCCCTGGCACCCACCACCCTCTCTGTGACATGACGTGCCCCATTTTCTAATTTAAACATTAACTTGTTTCAAAAAGTTTTCAGACTTGCATATGACGCAAAGCAAAGAGGGGTAGCAGACACAGTGATGGGACATAGGAACTGCAGATGGAGATTTGTCGAGCGGATACAAGGAACGGCAGATGCGGGTTTGCAAAACACGATACAAAGTGCTGGAATAACCCAGCGGGTCAGACAGCATTTCAGGCAGTGTTGTTGAGTACTGTGGAATATTTAACAGCTGACAGAACAACCAGAAGACATTGGAGCAGAGTTAGGCCACTCGGCTCATTGAGTCTGTTCTGCCATTCGTAAGAGACTTTAGAGATGCAGTTCGGAAACAGGCCCTTCAGCCCACCGAGTTCATGTCGACCAGCTAATACTGTCCTCACCCCACCCCACCCCCACCTTAAACAAATGTCCTCTGGTTCCTGGTTCCCCTACTCTCGGAAAAAGATTCCGTGCCTTGTAAACGACTGTGCAAATAATACGTTATTGAAATAGTACGAAGGATTGGAGAGATTGAAGTATTTCAGACCAGAAGCCGAAGTCTGAAACGTGCTATGGTACATGTTTAGTAAACTGGGAAGTACTAGAATTTTAGATTTAGTGCGTCACGGTGGCGCAGCGGTAGAACTGCTGCCTCACAGCACCAGAGACCAGGTTCAATCCCGACGAAGGGCGCTGTCCGTACAGAATATGTACGTTCTCCCCGAAACCACGTGGGTTTTCTCTGGGTGCTACGGTTTCCTCCCACGCTCCAAAGACGTACAGGGTTTGTAGGTTATTTGGCTTCGGTAACATTGCAAATTGTTCCTAGTGTGGTGAGTTAGTACGTCGGGCTGAAGGGGCTGTATCTCTAAACTAAACTAAACTTTGGAGATACAGCGCGGAAACAGGCCCTTTGGCTCACCAGGTCCGTGCTGACCAGCGATCACCCCGTACACTAACACTATACTACACACACTAAGGACAAATTACAATTTTACCGAAGCTAATTAATCTGCAAACCCGTGCGTCTTTGGAGTACGGGGGGGAAACTGGAGCACCTGGAGAAAACCCACGTGGTCACAGGGAGAACATACAAACTCCATACAGACAGCATCCGGAGTCAGTATCGAACCCGGGTCTCTAGCGCTGTAAGGTAGCAGCTCTACCGCTATGCCACTGTGTCGCCAGAAAATTGTACTGTAAATTTAAGATGAGAATGTTATAAAATACACTGTCATAGAGTCTTACAGTGTGGAAACAGGCCCTTCGGCTCAACTTGCCCACGCCGACCAACATGCCCCATTGACATTAGTCCCACCTGCATGCGTTTGGCCCATATCCCTCTAATCCTATCCTATGCATGTAACTGACTAAATATATCTTAAACATTGTGATCGTACCTGTCTCAACCACCTCCTCTGGCAGCTCGTTCCATGCACCCATCACCCTTTGTGTGAAAAAGTCACCCCTCAGATTCCTATTAAATCTGTGCCCTGCGGTTCTCAATTCCCCTACTCTGGGCAAGAGATTCTGTGGGTCGAGAGGAATACAGGCTCTAACAATAAAGAAAATCACGGACAGAGATCACACAGGCTTGGTCAGCACCGGCCTACACTCCCAGCAGTGGAGGCAAAAGCTCTGGAAACGTTTAAGAAATAATTGAATGCTGGAAAGGGGGATAATTTAGGATTTTCCTGGATGGATGAACTTAAAAATCAGCTTCCTTAACCTGTAATTAACTGGTGAACTGATTGGAGGCAAAGCAATTACAGGAGTGTCCAGCATTTCAGAGTTACACAGAAGGAAAGCAGGAGGATTTATGACTGCTTAACAGAGGGCCAGATGGGCCCGAACAGTCCACAAGGCTCGGCGGTGAAAGGAGATTGTAACCTCTCCTGTCTGGGCTCACAGAGTTAATGAATGTTTGGGCAGTCGCTATCAACTACCTTACCAGAAAAGTATTCTCGCCGGACTGGGAATGAAGCAGATATCAAGTGAGAACAAAAAGAAAAGGCGGAACAAAAGAAAGTGATCAATAGACAATAGACAATAGGTGCAGGAGTAGGCCATTCAGCCCTTCGAGCCAGCACCGCCATTCAATGCGATCATGGCTGATCACTCTCAATCAGTACCCCGTTCCTGCCTTCTCCCCATACCCCCTCACTCCGCTATCAGGTTTAGTTTAGTTTAGTTTAGTTTAGAGATAGAGCGCGGAAACAGGCCCTTCGGCCCACCGAGTCCGCGTCGACCAGCGTTCCCTGCGCAATAACACTATCCCACACACCAGTGGCAATTTACAATTTTTTAACCAATGCCAATTAGCCTACAAACCTGCACAGTACGTCTTTGGAGGATGGGAACACCCGGGGAAAACCCACGCAGTCACGGGGAGAACCTACAAACTCCATACAGACAGCATCCGTATTCATGATCGAACCCGGGTCTCTGGCGCTGCAAGGCAGCAACTCTACCGCTGCGCCACCGTGCCGCCATAGGTGAAGCAAGATCGCGAGGCCAATGTTAAGTAAATGCCTCATTTTAGAATACATTGCAATTCTTTCTTGCCTGCAAACAAATGAGGGGGGGGGGGGAAAAACACTTTTCCGCACTCAGGAAAACAAATTCCACGTTGTTCTAAAATCTAAGCTCAACTCTGATTTCCTAGTAGCATCAGATTTTTAAAAAACGCTTAAACATCTGAAAGAAAAGCTGCACAAAATTAATACGAATGGTACAGATGTGACACATCTTGCACCCAGATGTCCTTCTGCACCAACAACAAAAGTAATTATTATTCACTGCTAGATTTCAAGCAGTAACCCAAGAATATGAGATTAATTGTGCTGATTTTGCATTTCAATTCTGAACCGATTAAAATAAGACTTACTTTCTAATCTGTGACTAAAATCTACATTCTGCCTTCTTCTTTAATGTAGGGTGGTTTATAGTTCCCCATTCCTGTCGACATCATTACAACTGGCCCAAAGACCACTAGCGACACAGCGGGTAGATCTGCTGCCTCACAGCGCTGGAGACCTGGGTTTGATCCTGATCGCTGCCCGTGCAGAGTTTGCACGTTCTCCCCGTGACCACTTGGGTTTTCTCCCACGTGCCAAAGGTTTGTAGGTTAATCGGCTTCGGCAGATTGTCTCTGGTGTGTAGGATAGAACTAGTGTTCACTGAAGGGAACGAAGGGCCTGTTACCGTGCTTTATTTCTAAACTAACTTGAACAGAAAGTGCACATTGAACATTATGACAACATAGCCCTAGTTTGTCTACCCAGAGCAAAACACGAGCTCTGGTGCAAGACATAAGATACAAGACCAGAATTAGGCCATTCGGCCCATCGGGTTACCTCTACCATTCAATCTAGGCTGATCTATGTTTTACTCTCAACCCCATTTTCCTGCCTTCTCCCAATAACCTTTGACGTCTTTACTAATCAAAAATCAAGAATCTCCACTTTAAAAATAACCAATAACTTGGCCTCCACAGTCGTCTGTGGCAATGAATTCCACAGATTCGCCACCCTCTGGCTAAAGAAATTCCTCCTCATCTCCTTTCTAAAGGTACGTCCTTTTATTTTGAGTCTGTGCCCTCTGGTTCTAGACTCTCCCACTACTGGAAACATCTTCTCCCCATCCACTCTATCAAGGCCTTTCATTATGCTATGGAGGGATAGACTGGGGGTCATGTCAGGTCGGTATCCTTCCTCAGTCTGAAACGTGGCCTATCCATTCCCCCACAGACGCTGGCCGACCCACTGAGTTACTCCAGCTCAACATTCCAGCATCTTCAGTTAACATGGAAAATAGGTGCAGGAGTAGGCCATTCGGCCCTTCGAGCCAGCACCGCCATTCAATATGATCAAGGCTGATCATCCAAAATAGGTGCCCCGTTCCTGCTTTTTCCCCATATCCCTTGACTTCCTGGTGTCTCCACTTATCCACCTAGAGATACAGATAAAACATCTGGAGTTCTAAACAAACAAACCAAGCAACAAGAAACATGAAAATCTACCACAAAATCTGCGGCTTTAAGTTAATCTCCGAGACCCACTGATTTTGATTGCTCTTTAACGGCCACAACTTCCTGCATTCTACCCCAAGTGCCCCGGAAAATAAATCTGCATTTTATTTTCGTTCAATCATGGGAGCTTGTTAATAAGGCCTGGTTTTGTTTCCCCCTATCCGTGCTCGCTTCACAAAGACTGTCTCGGAAAAGAGTCAACGATATTGTTGAAAATTCAGATTTCACATGGATTTCACAAAGCAGATTTTGGCAGGTAAATGCCCTGCAAGTAAAGGCAGATGGCAGGTAAAGAGCTGGGGGCCTACCAGGATTGGGAACTGCTCCAAGTAGACTGAGCGTGCGGGCAGACCGGACTTTGGCCTGTGGAAAGGGAGCCAAAAACATGGCAGCACCCTTGTGTGTAAATACACGAATATAATTTCACTGTGTAGTTAGTTGCACACGAGACAAATAAAACACTATTGAAAGCAGCATTGAACTACTGAGATTTCCCTTCCTAAGAATATTTAGTTTAGTGTAGTTCAGTTTAGAGATGGAGCACAGAAACAGGCCCTGTAGTCAGGATTGAACCCTGGCCTGTTTCCATGCTGTGTGCTTCTTTGTTGCTTGACCAGTTGAGTTACTCCAACACTTAGTGCCCTTTAATGTGATTTAACAGCCCAGTTGGCTGCTTCGTTATAATTGCAAAACGCTTATGTCGAAGAAATTTAAATTTTTGAAAAACAAAACCTTATGCATCCCATTACTTGTTATATAAATGTAATGTGCTGCACAGGTGGCACCTATTCACAAATGAGGAGGATTTTTTTTAGTCCAAAGGTAGTGAATCTGTAGATTTCATTGCCACAGAAGGATGTGGAGACCAAGTCAATGGATATTTTTAAGGTAGAGATTGATGGGCTCGTGATAAGTACGGGTGTCTGGGATTATGGGGAGAAGGCAGGAGAATGGGGTTGAGAGGGAAAGTTAGATCGGCCATGATTGAATGGCGGAGTAGACTTGATGGGCCGAATGGCCTAATTCTGCTCCTATAACTTATGAACTTGCTCACCCTTGCTCAGTTTGAGTTTTAACAGGAATACTTAGCCTCATTCTTCTTCCCAGCCTTGGTGTGGATTAAAAAAACTTCAAGTTCAGTGCCTAAGTGCCAGACCGAGATATCAGGGCAGCATTTGACCAAATGTGGCATCAGAAAGCTCAAGTGAAACTTGTCATTGGCTGTCAAGGGGAAAGCACCCCTCGAGCCAGGGTCAGATCTCCCACAAGGGGGAGTGGTTGTTGGAGGTCAATCTTTCCACCCTCTGGATACAGGAACTCCTAGGCCTGAATTCCAGACCTAATCACTTGCAGCTACTTCATCAGTGATTTTCCTTCCTCATAAGACATAAAGTAGGGGTGGCACAGCGGTAAAGTTCCTGCCTCACAGCACCAGAGACCCGGGTTCAATCCTGACTACGGGTGCTGTCTGTACGGAGTTTGTACGTTCTCCGCATGCCTGCGTGGGTTTTCTCCAAGATCTTCGGTTTCCTCCCGCACTCCAAGTACAGATTTGTAGGCTAATTGGTTAGGTATAAATGTTTAAATGTAAAATTGCCCCTGGTGTGTATAGGGTAATGTTAATTGTGAGGTCACAAGGGATAGTAGAATTAGGCCATTCGGCCCATCAAGTCTACTCCGCCATTCAATCGTGGCTGCTCTATCTCTCCCTCCTAACCGCATTCTCCTGCCTTCTCCCCGTGACCTCTGCCACCCATACTAATCAAGAATTAATGTGCAGGGATCGCTGGTCGGTGCGGACTCAGTGGGCCGAAGGGCCTGTTTCTGCGCTGTATTTCTAAACCAAAATAAACTAAACGAGGGATGTTACCTAACGATTATCAGAACCTTTTTCCCCAGGATGGAAAAATCATATACTGGAGGGCATAGCTTTAAGGTGAGATGATGCAAAGTTTAAAGGGATAGTAGAATTAGGCCATTCGCCCATCAAGGCTACTCAGCCATTCAATCGTGAATGGGTGGGTCAGCATTTTTGAATGGAGATATGGATCATACTCTGGCAGATAAGAGATGGTCTTGGCATTATGGTCGGCACAGACATTGTGGGCTGAATAGGCCGCTTTTCTGCTGTACAATTCTATGTTTCATTGCACAAGGGTCGGTTCACCTCTAACCTATTGCGGACATTGGACTTTGTCTATGGATCTGGTGCACAACAACTGTATTTTGCATTCTGTATCTTCCCCTTTGCTCTACCTAGTTGCCCTTGAGTTTGGCTTGATTGTATTTACGGATGGTGTTATCTGCTAAGCATGCAAAACAAAGCTTTTCACTGTACCTCGGTACACATGACAGGGAAACGGGGTCAGGCAGCATCGTGGAGAAGAATGGACAGCGCCATTTTGGGTTTTCAGGCATTGGAGTAGGGGGGAGGATGCTGGGAGAGTGGTCGGGACGGGACAATGCCTGGTGGGTGATAGGTGGATACGGGCGAGAGGGGTTTAAATTGGCAGATGGGTGGGACAAAGGCCAAAGTTTTTGTCTGGGATGGCGTGGTGGCGCACCGGTAGAGCTGCTACCTCACAGCGCCAGAGACCCTGGTTCGATCCTGACTACGAGTGCTATGTGTACGGAGTTCGTACGTTCTCCCCGTGACGGCGTGGGCTTTCCCCGGGTGCTCAGGTTTCCTCCCACACTCCAAAGATGCACAGGTTTCTAGGTTAATTGGCTTACTGTAATTGTAAATTGTCCCTAGTGTGCGTCGGATTAGTGTTGGTGTGCGGGGATCGCTGGTCGGTGCGGACTCGGTGGGCCGAAGGGCCTGTCTCCACGCTGAATCTCTGAACTAAACTAAACTAAACAAAATCTCAAGGCAATAAAAGTAGTTTGGCTGACTGTGGGCAAAATTACGAAGGTAGGCAGCTAAAATAATGAAAATAACTGAATCCTAGCTGCAGATCCAATAGGTTGTCCAATTTGCTTGCAAGGATCAAATAGATTTGGGAAATGTTGCCCCAGGTAAAATAAATTGGGAACAGATGTGTGTGTTCTGCATCCAGACCTTTAATGTAATTCACAAGCAGAAAGACTTGATAGGGCCTGCACAGTGGATTAAGCGTTGTCCAATGGAAATGCTTCACCTGCACTTCATGCTGCATTGGGAAAGCAGCCAACATAACCAATGACCTTTCCCACGCCGGTCATTCCTTCTTCTCCCTGCTCTTGTTGGGCAGAAGATACAGCTCTTGTTGGGCAGAAGGTACAGAAGACTGAAAGTGTTCAGTTTAGTTTAGAGACACAGCGCGGAAACAGGCCCTTTGGCCCGCTGAGTCCGCGACGACCAGCGATCCCAGTACACTAGCACGATCCTACACACACCAGGGACAATTTACAATCTTTACCGAAGCCAATTCACCTACAAACCTGTACGTCTTTCGAGTGTGGGAGGAAACCGGAGCACCCGGGGAAAACCCAGGGTCACAGGGAGAACTTACAAACTCCGTACAGACAGCACTCGTAGTCAGGATCGAACCCGAGTCTCCGGCGCTGCAAGGCAGCAACTCTACCGCTGCGCCACAGTGCCGCCCCCGTTTGTACTATCAGACTCAAGAACACCTTCTTCCCTTCTGTTATTAAGCATCTGAACGGTCCTTCCGTAAGCTAAGATACAGTCCAATTCACCTCCACCCTAATGCAGACTTTGTCTCTGAAACTATATTCTGCCCTCTGCATCTTTCCCTCTGCTCCACCTACTGTACTTCAATTTGGCTTGCTTATACTTATGAATAGTATTATCTGATCTGACTGGATAGCATGCAAAAACAAAGCTTTTCACTGTACCTCGGTACATGTGATAATAATAAGCCTGGAGCTAAGCTATCGGTATTTACTCTAGTTTAAGTAGAATTCAATCAAACTTAGAACAGCTGCCTTAAAGTATAGAATAGCCCGATTCAGATGTGTTTATCAGTTTGAAACATTTACAGAAAAAAAAATTTGGGGAGATTTATTTTAAACCATGGAAGTTCAGCACATAAGGAGTTAATCTCAATTTAAATGCTTCACTAAGCTAAGGAAGTGACAACACAAAATAGTGGGGGAGGGGGAGGGGGGGGGGGTCACTAGTACCAATGCAAGTAATTATAATGGTGTGTAATATCTTTCCTGTAAATGATTCCCCATAACATGAAATAGAATCAAGAATCTGTGGCTTACATTAGCCTAATGAAAACAAGACTTTAATGCATATTGTTACAGCTGGGATTGAATGCAGTTATTAAGGTCCATGTTCCCACAACCATATGGTTTTTTTGTCATTAATGTCTCCTTTGAGGAAAGGCACTAAAATTAGAAAAAAAAAATTGCATCTTTGATTCCAACAGTCCCCTATGAAATGATATTGCAGCCATATGGCGGCGAGCAGCGAAAGAAGATTCTGAAAGTGTCCTTGTATGCTTTTTGGAAATTTTATTTTTCCACCACTAACCTCCCCCTACAGGGAGCTGTTTCCAACAAGAAAAGAAAAAAACCCAACATTCACAAAGGAAATGGCATTTGCATGATGCAATTCAAACGTCGAGCTTATAACTGCTATGCCGAAAGCAAGCAATTATTATGTGCTTTTTTTATTAAATTATATATATTTAAAAACGTAGCCTTAAGCTTGCACAAATGAATTACACAAAGGATTGATTGGAGTACAAGCAAATCCCATTGGCTGCATTTTAATTTCACCGGAGATTTCTTGAAAATGGCAAGCACCTCATGAAAATATAGATGTACGTTAGAATGCTTCCAAGCCTGAAGCCACTTCGAACAAAACGAGCAGCACCGCAGCTTTCAATGCCATTATCCCATCCAAGCTCATCTCCAAACCCATGGAACTTGGAGTCAGCACTCGCCTGAGTAGAGTAGCTGGATCCTCGTTATCCTGACCAACAGACCACAGTCAGTGAGGGTAGGGGGACAAATCATCCTCTACGATAATCCTCGACACTGGTGCTCCGCAAGGATGCGTTCTCAGCCCCCTACTCTACTCCTTATATACCCACGACTGTGCAGCCAAATACAAATCCAACTCAATTTACAAATTCGCAGATGACGCCACCGCAGTGGGCCGGATATCAAATAATGATGAGACGGAGTAACATAGAAAATAGGTGCTGGCCCTTCGAGCCACCACCGCCATACATTGTGATCATGGCTGATCATCCACAATCAGTAACCTGTGCCCAACTTCTCCCCATATCCCTTGATTCCACTAGCCCCCAGAGCTCTATCTAACTCTCTCTTAAATTCATCCAGTGATTTGGCCTCCACTGCCCTCTGTGGCAGAGAATTCCACAAATTCACAACACTCTGGGTGAAAAAGTTCCTTCTTACCTCAGTTTTAAATGGCCTCCCCTTTATTCTAAGACTGTGGCCCCTGGCTTATGTACAGGAAGGAGTTTGAGAACCTCGTAACCAGGTGCCAAGACAACAACCTTTCCCTCAAAGTCAGCAAGACAAAGGAGATTATGATCGACTTCAGGAAGCGAAGTGGTAAACATACCCCGGTATACACTGACAGCACCAAAGTAGAGATGGTTGAAAACTTCAAGTTCTGAGGAGTCAATATCACCAGCAACTTATCTTGGACCAGCCACATCAAAGTAATGGTCAAGAAACCACACCAACGCCTCCACTTCCTTAGAAGTCTCAGGAAGTATGGCGTGGCTCCAACAATTCTCACCAACTTCCACAGATGCACCACAGAAAGCATTTTATCAAGGATACATTAGCGCACCATGGTTTGGGAACAGCTCCATCCAAGACAACAAGAAATTGCAGAGGTTTGTGGACGCAGCTGAGCATAATCAAGGCCAGCAACATAATCAAAGACGCGTCTCACCCCGGGCACTCCCTCTTCTCCCCTCTTCCCTGATGGAGCTGTTCCCAAACCATGGTGCGCTAATGTGTCCTTGATAAAATGCTTTCTGTGGTGCATCTGTGGAAGTTGGTGAGAATTGTTGGAGCCACACCATACTTCCTGAGACTTCTAAGGAAGTGGAGGCGTTGGTGTGGTTTCTTGACCATTGCTTTGATGTGGCTGGTCCAAGATAAGTTGCTGGTGATATTGACTCCTCAGAACTTGAAGTTTCCAACCAGTTTCTTCCCAGCTGTTATAATGCAACTGGACCATCCCATCACCAACTCGAGAGAAGTTCTGACCTACATCTACCTCATTGGAGACCCTCGTACTATCTTTAATTGGACTTTACCTTGTGCTGATTGTTATTCCCTTTTATCCTGTATCTGTATCTGTGCCCTGCGGATGGGTTGATTGTAATCATGTATAATCTTTCCGCTGCCTGAATAGCACGCAAAAAAACATTCTCCAAACTTAAAAAATTGAATCATTGTATTACGTATGATATATTTCAATGTTATCCTCAATGTTATCCTCTAAATTACCAGCAATTAGACTTTCCGCACAAACTATAGACTTCATAACATCAGGATCAGAGTTTCTAGGATTATAGTAGATGAAAAATGCCACAATTACCTTTAAAAACGGTATAACAAAAGGTCGGAGAGGGAAATTTGTAGCTTCTTGTAATTTGGAATGGAATTCTTCAATTGTCAAGGTAGAATTCTGCAAAATAAATTTGAACGTCTTGAAAATAATTTACTGTTCATCATCATCAAACATCTAAACAAAGCACATTTCTCCATTAGAGTCATGGAGTGATACAGTGTGGAAACAGGCCCTTCAGCCCAACTTGCCCACACCGGCTAACATGTCCCAGCTACCCTAGTCCCACCTGCCTACCCTTGCTCCATCACCCTCCAAACCTGTCCTATCCATGTACCTGTCGATCTGTTTCTTAAATGTTGGGATAGTCCCAGGCTCAACTACCTCCTCTGGCAGCTTGTTCCATACACCCATCACCCATTGTGTGAAAAAGTGACCCCTCAGATTCCTGTTAAATCTTTTCCCCTTCACCTTGAACCTATGTCTTCTGGTCCTCGATTCCCCTACTCTGGGCAAGAGACTCTGTGCATCCACCCGATCTATTCCTCTCATGATTTTATGCACATTCTATTACTAGTAAAAGTAAGTTGATGAAAGAAAATACTGAATGAAGATCTAACAGCATACACCGATCAGCCAAAATATTATGACCACTGACAGGTAAAGTGAATAACATCGATTACCTTGTTACAATGGCACCTGTCAAGGGGTGGGATATATTAGGCAGCAAGTGAACAATCAGTTCTTGAAGTTGATGTGTTGGATGCAGGAGAAATGGGCAGGAGTAAAGACCTGAGCGACTTTGACAAGGGCCAAATTATTATGGCCAGACGACTGAGTCAGAGCATCTCTGAAACAGCAAGGCTTGTGGGGTGCTCCCGGTCAGCAGTGGTGAGAACCTACCGACAGTGGTCCGAGGAGGTGACAGGGTGTTGGGCGCCCAAGGCTCATCGATGCGCGAGGGCAACGAAGGCTATCCCGTCTGGTCCGAACCGATAGAAGGTCTACTGTGGCACAAGTCACAGAAAATTTTAATGGTGGTCACGGGAGGAATGTGTCATAATACACAGTGCATCGCACACTGCTGCGTATAGGGCTGCACACGGAGGACCAACAGCATATTAGGCAGGTGGTTGTAATGTTTTGGCTCATCAGGTCATAATGTTTTGGCTGATCGGTGTATATTGAATGTGGCCCAAACAGCAGTTGTGGACATTGAAGCCATGTGTCCTTTGTACTCGCATTTTCACTTCCCGACAAGAAACAACTGTGAACAAAAACATCTCTTATCATAAATTTGTTTTGCTGAACACCTTTGCTCAGTCTGCCTGGACCTACCTGATCTCCCGGTTGCTAAACACTTTCATTCTCCTCCCCATTCCCACATTGACCATTCTGTCCTCGGCCTCCTCCATTGTCAGAGAGAGGCTAAATGCAAATTGGAGGAACAGCATCCCATATTTCGCTTTGGCAGCTTACAGCCCAATGGTATGAATTATGATTTCTCTAACTTCAAGTAACCTCTGCATTCTCTCTCTCATTCATTCTCTCTCTCATTCTCTCATTCTCTCATTCTCTCATTCTCTCATTCTCTCATTCTCTCATTCTCTCATTCTCTCATTCTCTCATTCTCTCATTCTCTCATTCTCTCATTCTCTCATTCTCTCATTCTCTCATTCTCTCATTCTCTCATTCTCTCTCTCTCATTCTCTCTCTCTCTCTCTCTCTCTCTCTCTCTCTCTCTCTCTCTCTCTCTCTCTCTCTCTCTCTCTCTCTCTCTCTCTCTCTCTCTCTCTCTCTCTCTCTCTCGCTCTCGCTCTCGCTCTCTCTCTCTCTCTCTCTCTCTCTCTCTTCCTCTTCCCCCCCCCCCCCCCCCCCCCCCCCGTCACACCTGCTTTTCATTCTCACCTCACTACAGTTGACCCGTTTCCTTTATCGTTGTTACTATTTTGCATACCTTTAATCATTTGTTCTATATCTCTCTACATAAGGTCATAAGGAATAGGAGTAGAATTAGGCCCATCATCTACTCTGCCATTCAATCATGGATGATCTATCTCTCCCTCCTAACCCCATTTTCCTGCCTTCTCCCCATGACCTCTGACACTATCGTCTATATCTCTCGTTTCCCTTTCCTGTGAATTTCAGTTCGAAGAAGGGACTCGACCCGAAACGTCACCCATTCCTTCTCTCCAGAGATGCTGTCTGCCCGCTGAGTTACTCCAGCATTTTGTGTCTCTCTTCAGTTTAAACCAGCATCTGCAGTTCCTTCCTACGCAATAAATTCCATTGCTTGATGTCATTACTGCCTGGGGTGACTAAAATGCAGATGTTCGGGGATTTGAATTCTCCAGAAAGTTCACCGTCTTTATAGCTTAACCCTTCGATTACTGACAAAACAGTATGACGGGTGATCTTATAAAGGTGTATAAAATCACGAGAGGAATAGATCAGGTAGACACACAGACTCTCTTGCTCAGAATAGGGGAATCGAGGACCAGAGGACACAGGTTTAAGGTGAAGGGGAAAAGATTTAACAAGAATCTGAGGGGTGATTTTTTCAGACAAAGGGTGGTGGGTGTATGGGAGGAGGTAGTTGAGGCAGGGACTATCACAACGTTTAAGACACAGTTAGATAGGTACATGGATAGGACAGGTTTAGAGGGATATGGGCCAAACGCAGGCAGATAGGACTAGTGTAGCTGGGACATGTTGGTCAGTGTGGGCAAGTTGGACTGACAGGCCTGTTTACACGCTGTATTACTCTGTGAAAACAGGTTCCTGCATTAACCATGCTTATATTTGGCTTTATATTTGGAAACTATTTTATAGAAAAGTACAGACCTGAAATTCACAATATAGAATATTACTCCCAATGAAGGCTTAAATATATAAACATAGCACAAAAAGTAAGGACATTTGTGTTTGGTAGATTATTTATTTGTTGTAACAATGCTTCTTGGCAATAAATCTTATACCGTTGGAAAGCCTGTTTATTTCCTTTTAAATGGTGCCACATTTGTAAGGAACATGCATTTGTGGGATGAGCAGCAGAGCTGAGTATGTGGGTTGCGCCCAAGAAAATTCTGCCAAATCTTCTCTGCCAATGTCAAACAGCTTATTCTGCCATTGACTGTTGTTCGGTGTTGTTTGGTGGATTGGATGATTGAAGTCTGAAGAAACAAGACATATTGGCAATTTAACAATTTATTCATTTAATAAACAGGAGCCTCAGTAGCGTGTGGAGAACCATACACAGTCACAACAGCCTGGCACCTCCTCCTCATGCTGGTCACCAGCCTGGTCACACACTGTTGTGGGATGGCATCCCATTCTTCAACCAGCATTTGTCGCAAGTCAGCCAACGTGGTTGTGTTGGTCACTCTGGCACGAACAGCACGCCCAAGCTGATCCCACAAGTGTTCAATGGGGTTGAGGTCAGGACTGCTGGCAGGCCATTCCATCCTCTCCACTCCCAAATTCTGGAGGTAGTCTCTGAGAAACCCTGCTCTGTGGGGGCGAGCATTGTCATCTTGGAGGATAGAGTTCGGTCCCAGACTGTGGAGAGATGGGATTGCCACTGGTTGCAGAATCTCATCTCGATATCTCTGCATTGAGATTGCCTCCAATGATGACAAGCCTCGTTTTTCCAGTGAGGGTGATGCCGCCCCACACCATCACACTGCCTCCACCAAAAGATGTTACTCTATCGGTGCAGCAATCAGTATAGCGTTCTCCGCGTCTTCTCCACACTTTGACCCTATGATCCAACTGCCGTAGGCAGAATCTGGACTCATCGCTGAACATAATGTTCCTCCACATGTTCAGGTTCCAGTGCATGTGTTGCCGACACCAGCGCAAACGGGCCTGACGGTGAAGGGCAGTCATGGCAGGCCTCCTGGCAGCCCTATGAGACCGGAGATCGGCTGCGTGCAGTCTGTTCCGAATTGTCTGGGCAGAGAGCCGTCGGCCATATCGTCCTGCAAACCTTGACTGCAAATCTGTAGAAGACAGCCTACGGTTCCTAAGTGCTGACAGGGTGAGGAAACGGTCTTCTTCGGGTGTCGTCTTCTTGGGACGCCCACTTCGCGGCCTGTCTCTGACATCCCCCATTATATGGAACTTGGCCTTCACTTTGGAGATGGTACTAGGGCTCATTCCAAATAATGCCGCAACTTGGTTTTGCGGAACACCAGCTTGAAGTTGCCCTATCGCACGGGCCCTATCCAGATCAGTCAAACGTGGCATGCCGATTCTTGGAGCAGACACCTACTGACCACTGTAGCAGGGCCCATGCTCACAGATGCTGCCAATCAGGTGCCAATCAGGCACCTGATTGTCAGCACCTGGGGGTACCAGAAGCTCAAAACAAGAGTCAATAGCAACAGCAGAATAAGCTGTTTGGCATTGGCAGAGAAGATTTGGCAAATCTTTCATGGGCGCAACCCATATACTCAGCTCTGCTGCTCATCCCACAAATGCATGTTCCTTACAAATGTGGCACCATTTAAAAGGGAAATAAACAGGCTTTCCAACGGTATAAGATTTATTGCCAAGAAGCATTGTTACAACAAAGAAATAATCTACCAAACACAAATTTCCTTACTTTTTGTGCTATGTTTTATATATTTTAAATTGTTACTTCAATTTTTGGCAGAATATTAGCCAGTTTAAAGTAAATGGCTTAAATTCTTTTGGTAAGATTGCAGATGAGAATTTCAAGCAAACCTTATAAATATTTGTATTCCAGTATCAAATTCAAAAGCAAAATACCAAGTAATGTAGAATTCTGATAGGTTAACTTCTTTAGTTTAGTTTAGAGATACAGCGCAGAAACAGGCCCTTCGGCCCACCAAGCCCGTCGACCAGCGATCCCCACACATTAACGCTATCTACACGCACTAGGGACAATTTATAATTATACCAAGCCAATTAGCCTATAGACCTGTAAGTCTTTGGAGTGTGGGAGGAAATTAGAGCACCCGGAGAAAACCCATGCCGTCACAGGGAGAACATACAAACTCCGTACAGACAGCACCCGTAGTCAGGATCGAACCTGAGTTTCTGGCTCTGTCAGGCAGCAACTCTACCACTCTGCCCTAGTGCCGACCACATTTTTTGAAAGATGAAATATAATTTTCATTTTGAAACTGAATATTGGCATCCATCCGTGGTTACAATTGGATAATCATATCAGCTATTCATTTGTCGTATTTGTAACAACTTACGAATTTTAAGGCAATATGTTGGTTTTAAAATTGAAAATAAATTAGTAAATGCATTCCCACAGTTCTGTTGTTTTTCTCAATTTAAACCTTAATGATACTTCATATGCATCTGCATAAATACACACACTGTTTTTGTTCCTGAGATCCTGATACCAAGAATACAAATATGTAGCCTGAAATTTATCTTGCACATTCACATATTGATAAAGGAACAATAATAATGAAAATTCTCAAGATACATAGAGCAACTTCAATCAGCAACCGATTAGCTACTACATGTGGAATAGACCTCTTGTTATAGTTTAGTTTAGTTTAGAGATGCAGCTAGGGTTGCCAACTTTCTCATTCCCAAATAAGGGACAAAAGGTTATGTCACCTCACCCAGCCAGCGGCCACATGATCCCTCTCCACCAATGGCGGCCACCCGGGCTGGGGGGCTGGATGCTATGCAATCTACGTTAGGCGAACACACTCGGCCCCGCTCTACCCGAACACACTCCGTTAGCCTACACTGTCCGGGCCTACAGCAGTCCCCGGCCTACAGTGTCTGGGGCTACATTGGCTCCCGGGCCTAATACGGGACAAGGGCGGTCCTGTATGGGACAAACCAATTTAGCCCCAAAAAAACGGGATGTCCCGGCTAATACGGGACAGTTGGCAACCCCAGATGCAGCACCAAAACAGGCCCTTCGGCCCACCGAGTCCGCACGGACCTGCGATCCCCGCACACTAACACTATCCCACATTTTTACATTTATATCAAGTCAATTAACCTACAAACCTGCACGTCTTTGGAGTGTAGGAGGAAACCAGAGTACCTGGAGAAAACCCACGCAGGTCCCTGGGGAGAACGTACAAACTCTGTACAGACAGCACCCATGGTCAGGATTGAAACTGGGTCTCTGGCGTTGTAAGGCAGCAACTCTACTGCTGCGCCACCGTGCCACCCTGTTATGCAATATTGAAGGAGCAAGGTCGGTAGGAGAGGGAACCGCGGAATGGCCTACCAGGCCATCCAGGTCGGTAGGACGGGCGAGGAGAGGGACGCGAGTTCACTGGTTGACCCATATGTCCAAAAAAGGCGATGGCTGGAGGCCCTGCAGCAGCCTGGGGCTCGCCTGGATCAGGCACCACTCATAACAACTAGAGCGCGGACTGGACCTTGAAAATGGAGCCAACGTGTGGTTCCTCTTGCATGTGGGCTCAGTGGACTACTTCTGTACACTTTGCTAATCGGGGATTGTGCTTGGGTATGACAATACTCTACTGGACGACTTGGAAGAAAATAATTTCACTGTGCATTTGCACATGTGATAATAAAGCACTATTGAACCAAATGAACCACCACAACCCTCCTGGGGAGAGAAATCCAAACGTTCACTACCAATAGGTGAAGAAAAGTCTTCCTCATCTCCGACCCCAATGGAAGGTGCCTCACTTTGAGATCACTTGACCCCTACTGGAGTAACTCAGCGGGACAGGCAGCATCTCTGGAGAGAAGGAATGGGTGACGTTTTGGGTCGAGACCCTTCTAAGTCTGAAGAAGGGTCTCGACCCGAAACGTCACCCATTGCTTCTCTCCAGAGATGCTGCCTGTCCCGCTGAGTTACTCCAGCATTTTGTGTCTATCTTCGATTTTAACCAGCATCTGCAGTTCCTTCCTACACCCCTAGACTCCACAGCCAAGGGAAACCAATCTCATCTCTACCTTGTCAAGTCACTTGATTTTGTACGTCCAGGAAAGACTTGAGGCAGGTACTATCACAACATCTAAAAGATATTTGGACAGGTTCATGGATAGAAAGGTTTAGAAGGATATGGGCTAAACACCTAAGTAGGTGGGACTGGTGAAGATGGGGCATTTTGTTCAACCTGGGCAAGTTGGCCTGAAGGGCCACATGCAGCATGAAATCTATCTTGTCATCAGTCAGAGTATTGAGTATAGAAGTTGGGAGGTCAAGTTGAAGTTGTTCACGACGTTGGTGAGGCCGCATTTAGAGTATTGGGTTCAATTCTGGGCACCACATTATAGGAAAGATGACGTCAAGCTTGAAAGGGTACAGAGAAGATTTACGAGGATGTTGCCAGGACTGGAGGGTGTGAGCTATAGGGAGAGGTTGAGTAGGCTAGGTCTCTATTCCATGGAGCGCAGGAGGATGGGTGATCTTATAGAGATGTACAAAATCAGGGGAGGAATAGATTGGGTAGATGCACAGAGGCTCTTGCCCAGAGTAGGGGAATCCAGGACCAGAGGAAATAGATTTAAGGTGAAGGGGAAAAAAATTTAATAAGAATCTGAGGGGTAACTTTTTCACACAAAGGGTGGCGGGTGAATGGAACAAGCTGCCAGGGGAGGTAGTTGAGGCTGGGACTATCCCAACATTTAAGAAACAGTTAGACAGGTACATGGATAGGACAGGTTTGGAGGAATAGGGACCAAAAACGGGCAGGCGGGACTAGTGCATCTGGGACATGTTGGCCGGTGTGGGCTAGTTGGGCCGAAGGGCCTGTTTCCACGCTGTATCACTCCATGGCCTGTTTCAATGCTGTATAACTATGTAACAGTGCATTCATCGGAGTTTGGGGCCAGTGCGAGCGAGGATTCCTTAAACCCAAGGAGAAATCCATAATCCCAGGAATAAACCTGCTTAGTTTTTGCTGCACGCATGTATATCCTTCCCTGGGTCTGGCAGTCTGACCCACGCAGATGCAATCTCCTCCTCAGTAATTAAAGCAAGACATCTCTCGTCTTGTACTCAGATCCTTGTGTAATACAAGTCAACATCCATTGTTTTCCTTATCGCTTACTGTGACTGTGTGCTAATTTCCAGCAATTCATGCACAAGGATGTCTACATCCCTCCGAACATCAACATCTTCCAAACTCTCACATTGCCACAGTGGATGACTTCACAAGCTTGGTCAGAGACATTGTAACAACAGCCAAGTTAAAGGGAAAGTCTGTGCTGAAAATAGTGCCAACACCAACCCTTATCTACCTGCTCATCTAATATCCCGGCTAAGCCAACATCTGCTAATCCATATCCCTCCATTTTCTGCATTTCTATGTGCCTATCCCAAAATTCCTATCCTATCGGGCGGCACGGTGGCGCAGCGGTAGAGTTGCGGCCTTACAGCGAATGCAGCACCGGAGACCCGGGTTCGATCCCGAATACGGGTGCTGTCTGTACGGAGTTTGTACGTTCTCCCCGTGACCTGCGTGGGTTTTCTCCGAGATCTTCGGTTTCCTCCCACAGTCCAAAGACGTACAGGTTTGTACGTTAATTGGCTTGGTAAATGTAAAAAATGTTCCTAGTGGGTATAGGACAGTGTTAATGTGCGGGGATCGTTGGGCGGCTCGGACCCGGTGGGCCAAAAGGGCCTGTTTCCGCGTTGTATCTCTAAACTAAACTAAAATCTCTCAAGTCCCACTATTGTATCTGCCTCAACCACCACCTCTGACACCGCGTTCAAGGCACTCACCACCCTCTGTGTAAAAAAACATCTGCACACCTCCTTTAAACCTTGCCCCTCTCACCTTAAAGCTATGTCCTCTAGCATTTGATTTTTCAATCCTGGGAATAAAAAGGTTCTGACTGCCTACCCTATCTATGCCTCTCATCATTTTATAAAGCAAAACAATCCAAGTCTGTCCAACCTCTCCCTCCAGCTAATCTTGACCGGTGAACGGATATTTTGATACTTAACAAATATTCAATTCTTTGGGCTTGTGAAATTCACATTTATCTACGTTCTCTCGTAAAATGCACAGACTTCTTAAACCCAATCATTGGATCGACTGGGCTTATATTCACTGGAATTTTAAAAGGATGAGAGGGATCTTATAGCAACGTATAAAATTCTTAAGGGATTGGACAGGCTAGATGCAGGAAAAATGGTCCCCATCTTGGGGGAGTCCAGAACCAGGCATAACAATTTAAGAATAAGGAGTAGGCCATTTAGGACTGAGACGAGGAAAAACGTTTTCACCCAGAGTTGTGAATCTGTGGAATTCACTGCCGCAGAAGGCAGTGGAGGCCATTTGACTGGATGTATTCAAAAGAGAGTTAGATAGAGCTCTTAGGGCTGATGGAATCAAGGGATTATGGGAAGAAAGCAGGAACGGGGTACTGATTCTGGATGATCACCATGATCATATTGAATGGCGGTGCTGGCTCGAAGGGCCGAATGTCCTACTCCTGCACCTATTTTCTATGTTTCTATTTAAGAAAATAAGGACAAAAAAACTGCACAAATTTCCATTGCAGGGCCACTACTTCACCAGGATGGCAACACTTCATTGGATGGATGAACGCATATGGAGATGGATGAATGTGCCTGGGATCTTCGTCCGACACCAGAAACCCATGGAGAGGATTCTGCGAGGCGGCCGAACTCCACGTGTTTGCCAAAGGGCAGCCAAGCTCCAACGGCCATGAATCATGAAATGCTTGGACAGAGTAGATATGGGGAGGATGTTTCCACTAGTAGGAGAGTCTAGGACTAGAGGTCATAGCATCGGAATGAAAGGACGTTCTTTTAGGAAGGAGACAAGGGAGGAATCTCTTTAGTCAGAGGTTGGTGAATCTGTGGAATTCTTTGTCACAGAAGGCTGTGGAGGCCAAGTCAGTGGATATATTTAAGGTAGAGGTAGATAGTTTCTTGATTAGTACAAGTGTCAGAGGTTATGGGGAGAAGGCAGGAGAATGGGGTTAGGAGGGAGAGATAGACCAGCCATGATTGAATGGCAGAGTAAATTTGATGGGCCGAATGGCCTAATTCTGCTCCTATTACTTATGATCTTATGATCTCATTTGGAAGCTTTGGGTACAGAAGTGTGAAAATGCTCACCTCCAGATTCAGGGACAGTTTCTTCCCAGCTGTTATCAGGCAACTGCATCACCCTGGGATGCAAGGGATATGGGGAGAAGGCAGGAACGGGGTACTGATTGTGGATGATCAGCCATGATCACAGTGAATGGCGGTGCTGGCGCGAAGGGCCGAATGGCCTTCTCCTGCACCTATTGTCTATTGATCTTATCATCCCCTTTCTCCTCCGTCGCCCACGACTGGCTCAGCCCACAAGCTGTCATCCCTCTCTTCTCCTCGCCCAGCCATCTTGTGCCCCGCGGGTAACCTCCTGCAGCCTACCTTAAAGGCATTACCCCGGTTCACCCTCCGACCGCCCTTGCTCTCTACGCCCAAAGTCCCCAGCTACTCCACCAAGGTATTCCACCTCCAACGAGCGTTCGGGCAGTTCTGCGTCCGAGGAGCTCAGTTCAGTTTGGTTCATTGTCACGTGTACCGAGGTACAGTGAAAAGCTTCAATTGCGTGCTGTCCATCCAGCAAAAAGACAACACATGATTACAATCGAGCCATTTATAGATACATGATAAGGGAACAACGTTTAGTGCAAGGTAAAGCCAGTCCGATCAAGGATAATCCGAGGGTCACCAAAGAGGCAGGTAGTAGTTCAGGACTGCACTCAGGTTGTGGCAGGGTGATGCAGTTGCCTGATAACAGCTGGGAAGAAACTGTCCCTGAATCTGGAGGTGAGCATTTTCACACTTCTGTACCCAAAGCTTCCAAATGAGATCATATGATCATAAGTGATAGGAGCATAATTGGGCCATTCGGCCCATCAAATTTACTCTGCCATTCAATCATGAACTCGGTGAAATGGCACCAAACATGGTGGCGCCGACATTATACGCAAAATGAAATTCACTACGTAATGGAATGGTCTGGAATGGAATACTTTATTGTCACAAGTGACAAGGCACAGTGTTTACTTTTATGTGACAATAAATATCCAATAAAAGCCAGTTAATGGGGTTTTTGATGGAGGTTCCAGTGAAGACATGGCGAGAAAAGTTCAGGTTGAAACCTGAAAAGGGAGAAAGCTGCCTGTTACAAGGAATGGGAAATCCTAAAGGATGCATCACTCTTCAGAACAGATCAAAATCAATAGGCCCAGAGATCAGACACCTTATGTGGAGGAAAGGAACTGCAGATGCAGGTTAAAACTGAAGATAGACACGAAAAGCTGGAGTAACTCAGCGGGTCAGGCAGCATCTCTGGAGAGAAGGAATGGATGACTTTTCGGGCCGAGACCCTTCTTCAGACACATTACATCCGTTCCCTTACCCCTCACAAAGTGAGGGAGTTTAGAAGGATGAGGGGGGGACCTCATTGAAACTCACCGAATAGGGCAAGGCCTGGATAGAGTGGATGTGAAGAGGATGTTTCCACTAATGGGAGAGTCTAGGACCAGAGATCATAGTCTCAGCATAAAAAAAAGACGTTCCTTTAGAGAGGGGATGAGGAGAAATGACTTTAGTCCAAAGGTGGTGAATCTGTATTTCATTGCCACAGATGGCTGTGGAGACCAAATCATTGGATATTTTTAAGGTGCCGATTGATAGATTCTTGATTAGTACGGGCGTCAGGGGTTGTGGGGAGAAGGCAGGAGAATGGGGTTGAGAGAAAGATAGCTCAGCCATGACTGAATGGCAGAGTAGACTTGATGGGCCAAATGGCTTCATTCTGCTCCTGTAACTTTGTGTTACTCTAGCACTTTGTGTCCTTTTTTTGTAGGACCAGCATCTGCAGTTCCTTTTTTCTTTCGTAACAGAGCAGATTTTTTCAGAGAATTAAAGCCAAAATATCCTCAGTGAAAGGCCTCCATCCTGGATGTGGCACGGTGGCGCAGCGGTAAAGCTGCTGCCTTACAGCACCAGGGTCCCGGGTTCGATCCTGACTATGGGTGCAGTCTGTACGGAGTTTGCACGTTCTCCCCGTCACCTGCGTGGATTCTCTCTGGGTGCTCCGGATTTCCTTCCACACTCCAAAGACATTCAGGTTTGTAGGTTAATTGGCTTTGGTAAAGATTGTAAATTGTCCCTTGTGTGTGTAGGATAGCGTTAGTGAAGGGGGGTCGCTGGTCAGCACGGACTCGGTGGGCCGAAGGGCCAGTTTCCGTGCTGTATCTCTAAACATCCTTAATTGCTTATGTGTTTCATAGATTCCTCCAGCAGCTTTTGCTGGGAAGACCAGGCCAGAGAACCATGGGTGATTGCTCGTGATGTTGTATGTACATAGAGACATAGAAAATAGGTGTTGGGGTTGGCCATTCGGCCCTTCGAAACAGCATCGCCATTCAATATGATCAAGGCTGATCATCCAGAATCAGTACCCTGTTCCTGCCTTCTCCCCATATCCCTTGATTCCATTAGTCCTAAGAGCTATATCTAACTCTCCCTTGAATAGATCAATACACACAGCTGGCTGGAAGGGCATGTACTTCTCAGCTCTGGCCCACCTTCCAAACATATGGGAGAAAACCAGAGCACAGATGCATCCTTGGCTGTTATCAGCAAGTTGGTCTGGCCTGCTGCCTAACAGCAACATTCAGAGGCCTTTAAACAACCCTGACGTGAGGGACAGACTACGTTAATAAGGATGTAAGAACTGCATGTTTGCCAAAGGTTCTCCAGGGGCTCCAAGACACTGACTTCACCAGGCGTCAAATAGAAATGGATTTGGAAGGGTCAAAGCACCCATTCTATTTATCCTCACAACAATCTAGTTACAAATCTAGGCCATGCACCATCCCTTGGATAGGCAAGGTTTCAGGTTTGGGACTCTAAGGAAAGGATGTATTAAGCTGGAAAGAGTGCAGGGAAGATTTAGTCATAGAGTCATAGAGTGTGGAAACAGGCCCATCGGCCCAACGTACCCACACCGACCAACATGCCCCGTCTACACTAAGTATAAGAAAATAACTGCAGATGCTGGTACAAATCGATTTATTCACAAAATGCTGGAGTAACTCAGCAGGTCAGGGAGCATCTCGGGAGAGAAGGAATGGGTGACGTTTCGGGTCGAGACCCTTCTTCAGACACTAATCCCACCTGCCTGCATTTGGCCAATCTCCCTCTTAACCTGTGCTATACATGTAGCTGTCTTAATGTTTCTTAAACGTTCATGAGTTCTCGGAGCAGAATTAGGCCATTCAGCCCATCAAGCTGATTCTGCCATTCAATCATGGCTGATCTGTCTGTTCCTCTCAACTGCATTCTCCTGTCTTCTCCCCATAACCTCTAACATTGCGATAGTACCTGCTTCAAATAGCTCCAACCAGCAACTCGCTCCATACACCCACCACACTTTGTAAAAAAAAATCACCCCTCGAGTTCTTATTAAATATTTCACCCCTCCCCTTAAGCCTGTGTCCTCTGAGTCTTTTGCCCAGTAGGAAAATCAAGAACCAGAGTCTGAAGAAGGATCCTGATCTGTAACATCAGCTTTCCTTGTTCTCCAGGGATGCTGCTTGATCTGCTGAGTTACTCCAGCATTTTGTGTTCTTCCTTGGTAAACCAGTGTCTACAGTTTCTTGTTTCTACAAATCTGGGACATTGGCTAAGCAATCCGGGTAGGATTCTCGGAAGTAAATAAGAATCTGAAGAAGGGTCCCGTTTAGAGACGTTGCCTATCCATGTTTAGGGAAAATTTCCATCCCCACTCCTTCCCCTAACTCACAGTGCCTGATTATGGGTAGCAAAGAAGAAATGTTACGAGATGGAGCTTAAAATTATTAGTGAGCCACACAAACCCCTTATTACCAAGCCCTTTGGCGAATAACTACCACACTGTTCCCATTCAAGTAGTGTTTAAAGTAGCACTGGTTTAGTCACTTGGTAAGTCTATGACAATTAAACCAAACAAGATATAGACTCATAGCTTCACACAGCATGGAATCTGGTCCATCGGCCCAACTTGCCAATGCTGACCAAGATTCCCCATCAACACTAGTCCCATATGCCCATATTTGGCCCACACCCCTCTGCACTGTTTCTATCCATGTACCTGCCCAAATGTCTTTTCAATGTTGTTATAAGAAAATAACGGCGACGTTTCGGGTCGAGACCCTTCTTCAGACCCGATTCTTCAATGTTGTTATGGTATCTGCCTCAACTACCTCCTCTGGCAGTTCGTTGAAACTATCCACCACCTTCTGTGTGAAAAATATGTCCCCTCAGTTCCTATTAAATCTTACTCCTCTCACCTTAAAGCCATGTCCTCTGCTTCTTGATTCCCCTACTCTGGGCAAAAAGACTCTGTGCATTCACCCTGTCTATTCCCCTCATAGAAACATAGAAACATAGAAAATAGGTGCAGGAGTAGGCCATTCGGCCCTTCGAGCCTGCACCGCCATTCAATATGATCATGGCTGATCATCCAGCTCAGTAGCCTGTACCTGCCTTCTCTCCATACCCCCTGATCCCTTTAGCAAAAAGGGCCACATCTAACTCCCTCTTAAATATAGCCAATGAACTGGCCTCAACTACCTTCTGTGGCAGAGAATTCCACAGACTCACCACTCTCTGTGTGAAGAAATGTTTTCTCATCTCGGTCCTAAAAGACTTCCCCCTTATCCTTAAGCTGTGACCCCTGGTTCTGGACTCCCCCAACATCGGGAACAATCTTCCCGCATCTAGCCTCTCCAACCCCTTAAGAATTTTATATGTTTCTATAAGATCCCCCCTCAGTCTTCTAAATTCCAGCGAGTACAAGCCCAGTCTATCCAGTCTTTCCTCATATGCAAGTCCCGCCATCCCAGGGATTAATCTGGTGAACCTTCTCTGTACTCCCTCTAAGGCAAGAACGTCTTTCCTCAGGTTAGGAGACCAAAACTGCACACAATACTCCAGGTGCGGTCTCACCAAGGCCCTGTACAACTGCAGCAGAACCTCCCTGCTCCTAAACTCAAATCCTCTTGCTATGAATGCCAACATACCATTCGCTTTCTTCACTGCCTGCTGCACCTGCATGCTTGCTTTCAATGACTGGTGCACCATGTCACCCAGGTCACGTTGCATCTCCCCTTCTCCCAATCGGTCACCATTCAGGTAATACTCTGCTTTCCTGTTCTTGCCGCCAAAGTGGATAACCTCACATTTATCCACATTATATTGCATTTGCCCACTCGCCTAATCTATCCAAGTCACTCTGCAGCCTCCTAGCATCCTCCTCGCAGCTAACACTGCCACCCAGCTTCGTGTCATGATCTTCCTACAACAGGGTGAGCAAAACTGAACACATTCTTCCGAATGCAGCCTCACTAACATCGTGTACAACTGTAACATAGCAAGTAGGTGCAGGAGTAGACCATTTGGCCCTTCAAGCCAGCACCACCATTCAATATGATCATAGCTGATCATCCAAAATCAATGTTTCAAGGTCAGTTTATTGTCACGTACCAATTAAGGTACAGTAAAATTCGAATTACCATGCAGCCATACTAAAGAAAAAGCAACAAGACACAAAACTACATGCTCCTGCTTTTTCTCCATCTCCCTTGATTCTGATAGCCCGAAGAGTTATATCTAACATATGATAAAAAATCCATTATCTTTACAATCTTTTTTGAATCTAAAGTCTTGTTACTGAAACGCCCCTTCATTCAATTATGGAACAAGTCAGCTGTTTGAATTTTGAAAAGATATTACAACATCATAAAACATTTTTTTTTAAATGAGTCCTGCAGCATTGGACATTTCTAAGCCAGATATTCTTGGAGTGGCTTCTCCATAGGTGTTTGAAGCATTAGGTTATCATGCGAGAAATTATACGTGGACTTGGAAACAAAGCAGACACAAAGAACAGCTTGCAGCTGGATAAACCGCCTGGGCGCCCAGGCCACGTGGGGAATGGTTCAGATAGTCTAGGCTTGAAATACGAAGTTAACACAAGCCAATTGCTCTCTCTGGATAATGGCCATTAAGAGTGCAAAAGACATTCTGCAGCTTGGAGGTCTCCTGAGCGAGCACTTCAATAAGCACACACTAATTAACTTCATCGCTAAACCACTTCCCTTCTTCAAATTTCTCTCCTTCGTTCCACTTTTCCAGAAGACACCGAAACAAGCTGGGGGAAGAGTTCCACCGACCGGTCCGCCGGTAATTAAACCAACTTAATTATCAGTAATAGCTCACCACCCAGCTGCACTGGCTACTGGACAGAAGTGCTTGCGCTCAAAGCCACCGCAGGCATTTGCAGTAGGCGCTCCTGTTGTGGGGAATCTGGGCTGAAACTTCCCCAGCATCAGGGAAACCATCAAATAACAGGCCCTGTGTGTAAGAAGGAGCTGCAGATGCTGGGGTTTAAAGCGTAGACACTAAAAGCTGGAGTAACTCAGCGGGACAGGCAGTATCTCTGGAGAGAAGGAATGGGTGATGTTTTGGGACGAGATCCTTCTTCAGTCTGAAGAAGGGTCACGACCCCGAAACGTCACCCATTCCTTCTCTCCAGAGATGCTGCCTGTCCCACTGAGTTACTCCAGCTTTTAGTGTCTAATAATAGGCCTTAATTGCTGTCCAAGCTGCCATCAGCTCGTCCAGCACTAAAGGTTCACATCTTTCTGCCAAACACTGGAACAGTTACTGATTGAGTGCTTTGTAAGTTTGATTGAAATTGGTGCACTAATTGCTGAGAACTATATTCTGCGTTCTAGTTCAGTTTAGAGATACAGTGCGGAAACAAGCCCTTCGGCCCATCGGGTCCGCGCCGACCAGCGATCCCAGCATATTAACACTATCCTAGGGACAATTTACACTTATACCAAGCCAATTTGCCTACATACTGTACGTCTTTGGAGTGTGGGAGGAAACCAAAGATCTCAGAGAAAACCCACGCAGATCACGGGGAGAACGTACAAACTCCTTACAGTGCAGCACCCGTAGTCGGGATCGAACCCGGGTCTCCGGCGCTGCAAGTGCTGTAAGGCAGCAACTCTACCGCTGCACCACCGTGACCGTCCTCAATCTTCCCCTTCCATCAGCCACGGTCCTGTCCGATTCAACCTCTAGCACATTGTACTTTGTCTATGGAACCGGTGCAGTCCAATGCTGAAAACTAAATATCTTTGTATCTTTCCCTTCATTCTACTTATTATACTTCAGTTTGGCTTGATTGTATTGATGTATAATATTATCTGATTGGGTTGGACAATAATAAAGCTAAACCTAAACCTTAATCCAGAGCCAGAGGACACAAAGTGCTGGAGCAACTCAGCAGGTCAGGCAGCATCTCTGGATACATGGATAGGAGAACATGTTTCGAGTCGGGTTCCTTCATAAGTTATATGTGAGAGGAGCAGAATTAGGCCATTCGGCCCATCAAGGCTACTCCACCATTCAATCATGTCTAATTTATCTTTCTCTACCTTCATTCTCCATTCTCCTGCCTTCTCCCCATAACCTCTGACACCCGCACTAATCAAGAATCTATCTATCTCTGTCCTAAAAGTATCCACTGACTTGGCCTCCACAACTTTCTGTGGCAATGAATTCCACAGATTCACCACCCTCTGACAGAAGGTATTTATTTCACAAAATGCTGGAGTAACTCAGCAGGTCAGGCAGCATCTCGGGAGAGAAGGAATGGGTGACGTTTCGGGTCGAGACCCTTCTTCAGTCTGAAGAAGGGTCTCGGCCCGAAACGTCACCCATCCCTTCTCTCCTGAGATGCTGCCTGACCTGCTGAGTTACTCCAGCATTTTGTGAAATAAATACCTTCGATTTGTACCAGCATCTGCAGTTATTTTCTTACACCCTCTGACTGAAGACTGATCCTACAGACTGACTGTAGAATGGAAGAAGAAAACTGGAAAAAGGGAGGGGCAGGGCAGGGCAAAGCGTGGCAGGTAATAGGTCGACAAAGATCTATCATATCATATCATATCATCATATATATACAGCCGGAAACAGGCCTTTTCGGCCCACCAAGTCCGTGCCGCCCAGCGATCCCCGTACATTAACACTATCCTACACCCACTAGGGACAATTTTTACATTTACCCAGCCAATTAACCTACATACCTGTACGTCTTTGGAGTGTGGGAGGAAACCGAAGATCTCGGAGAAAACCCACGCAGGTCACGGGGAGAACGTACAAACTCCTTACAGTGCAGCACCCGTAGTCAGGATCGAACCTGAGTCTCCGGCGCTGCATACGCTGTAAAGCAGCAACTCTACCGCTGCGCTACCGTGCCGCCCTGAGGGGGGGGTGGTTGGCTAGGCAGATGGTTGGAACAAAGGCATGAGATATGGCACTGAATTAACCAACAATGTCACATTGTCACATTCTGCTGTAAATAGCTTAGCAAATACACAACTGGGAAGTGCTAGTACAAGGCAGGTAGTTCTGCTATTACACAATACTTGCATTCCTATGAAAGCTGTCGTTATAGAAAATTGTATAATGAAACAACAGGTGCAAGCGGAGTTTGAGGCTAGAGAATGTAGAAAGGAACTGCAGATGCTGCTTTTTTTTAACTGAAGATAGACACACAGTGCTGGGGTTACTCAGTGGGTCAGGCAGCATCTCTGGAGAAAAAGAATGGGTGACGTTTCAGGTTGGTGACCCTTCTTCAGTCTGGTGACATTTCAGGTCGGGACCCTTCTGAATGTCAGCCATCCTTTGCCTCCAGAGATGCTGCCTGACCCGTTGAGTTACTCCAGCACTTTCTATCTATCTAGGGGCTAGTGTTTCAGACTCATAACAACAATGTCTTTCTCCCACCACCCTCCCCCCCCCCCCCCCCACCCACCAAACAGATTAAAAAAAATAAGAATTGTATTTTTAATAGGTACAAGTTTATTTAGTTACTGAAAGCTAAAAATATGAAATGCTGCCTGTTACATTGTTTAATAGAGCCACATTGTACAAGTGTCAGTAGGTGATAGCTTGTTAATTTCAATGGCTACCCATCGTTACATAGAAATATAGAAAATAGGTGCAGGACTAGGCCATTTGGCTCTTCGAGCCAGCACCGCCATTCAATATGATCATGGCTGATCATCCAAAATCAGTACCCCGTTCCTGCTTTCTCCCCATATCCCTTTATTCCGTTAGCCCTAAGAGCGATAGAGGTTTGGAGTGTGGGAGGAAACCGAAGATCTCGTAGAAAACCCACGGAGGTCACGGGGAGAACGTACAAACTCCGCACAGACAGCGCCCGTAGTTAGAATCGAACTCGGGGTCTCTGGCGCTGCAAGCGTTGCAAGGTAGCAACTCTACCGCTGCGCCACCGCGCCGCTCCCAATTGGTCAAACACGATTTCCCTTTCAAAATTGCACACAGAATTTGCCTGATTGTCTTAAATCTTTCCAATTGCACAACATATCATCCTCAATAACCAACATGTTCATGATGACAAGCTATCTGGCCTGTTCCCTCACCTTTTGACTAGATGAGCTACTTCCAATTTAATAGCACCTTCCCGAATCCTCCAAAGTTTGGAAAAATAAAATCATCAGACATGGTTAAATCCATTGGACGGATTGATAAATCCATCAATTTATATCACCAGCCACTTCCTCGACGTCTAAGATCACCAAGGTCCAGGGAATTTTAGTTTAGTTTAGAGATATGGCGCGGAAACAGGCCCTTTGACCCACCGAGTCCGCGGCGACCGGCGATCACCCCGTACACTAGCATTACCCAACACACACTAGGGGACAATTTACGATCTTTACCGATGCCAATAAACTTACAAACCTGTACGTCTGTGGGAGGGAAACGGAGCACCTGGGGAAAACCCACGCAGGTCACGGGGAGAACGTACAAACTCCGTACGGGCAGCACCCATAGTCAGGATTGAACCCGGGTCTCTGGTGCTGTAAGGCAGCAACTCAGAGAGTTGTGAATCTGTGGAATTCTCCGCCTCAGAAGGCAGTGGAGGCCAATTCTCCGAATGCATTCAAGAGAGAGCTGGATAGAGCTCTTAAAGATAGCGGAGTCAGGGGGTATGGGGAGAAGGCAGGATCGGGGTACTGATTGAGAATGATCAGCCATGATCACATTGAATGGCGGTGCTGCCTCGAAGGGCTGAATGGCCTCCTCCTGCACCTATTGTCTATTGTCTATTGTGTACCGCTGCATCACCGTACCGCCCGTTATTGTTTGCCTGCAAATTCCCCAACAGTTTTCTAAGCGTCCCGCACACCTTTTCAACTCCTGATATTTCAGGAATCTTAATTGTGGTTTCCCAGTAGCAAAGATATAAGCAAAATACCTCCCATCTCGTTGTATCCCTTTATTAATTCCACTCACTTTCTATACGATCAATGGTCACTTTGTTAGCTCTCCTGTTTATAAGTGTTCATTCAAACTTTCAAGTCTGAAGAAAGGTCTCAACCCGAAAACGTCACCTATTGCTTTTCTCCAGAGATGCTGCCTGACCCGTTCAGTTACAGTCGCCTTTTGTGTCTGTCTCCCCTTAAACTAATTTACCAGTTCATTTTATCTGGCACCGCTTCCATAACTTCATAATCATCCATATTTAAGTTAAACCACTAATCTTGGGCCTGTTGCTCGTTCCCTCAAGCCGAATGTAAAATGTAATCATATTATGATTGGTGCCACCGGGGGACACCTTTACAATGAGGTCATTAATTAGTCCTATTTCAATGCACAATGTAAGGTTTAATAGAACCTGCTCCCTTCTACTTTGCTCTATGATGCTTTGTTCTAAGAATTTATCCCAAAGAATCATCATCCAGGTTACTTCTGCCCATCTTATTTGTCTTTAGTTTAGTTTAGAAATGCAGCACGGAAACAGGCCCTTCGGCCCACCGAGTCCGAGCCCCGTTTATGCAACCACACACGAGGGGCAATTTACAATTTTTACCAAAGCAAATTAACCTACAAACCTGTACGTCTTTGGATTGTGGGAGGAAACCGGAGCTCCTGGAGTTAACCCACACAGTCACGGGGAGAACGTACAAACTCTGGACAGACAGTACCCGTAGTCGGGATCAAACCCGGGTCTCTGGCGCTGTAAGGCAGCGACTTTACTGCTGTGCCACCGTGCCGCCCCTAATGTCTTGTCTACGTGTAGGGGAAAATCCCCCATAATTATTGCCAAAACTTTCCGATAAGTTCTCATTGCACACTATCCATTGGAAGGTTATTGCGAGAGGGCATATACACCACTCCAACAACCAACCATGCTTTCATTATTAGACACAAAAAGCTGGAGTAACTGAACTAGCATCTCTAGAGAAAAGGAATGGGTGACATTTCGGCTTGAAACCCTTCTTCAGCTCAACCCGAAACGTCACCCATTCCTTCTCTCCAGAGACGCTGCCTGTCCCACTTAGCTACTCCAGCTTTTTGTGTCCATCTTCGGTTTAAACCAACATCTGCATTTCCTTCCTACACGTTTTCATTATTTCTTTTCTCGACTCAAACTGCCTCCATACCCTGGTTTCCTGAACACAGATTACCCAGACAGATTTTTTTTCTGGAATAGATTGGATGAATTAAGATTTATGAGGATGTTGGCAGGACACGAGGGTCTGAGCTATAGGAAGTCAGGTTGGGCAGTCTAGCTACTTTACTCTTTGGAGCAATGTTTATTCCTCAGAACAATGGCATCATTGGTAGACGTGGGGGCGGTCAAAAAGGCTTTTGGCACATTGGCCTTCATCAGTCAGAGTATTGAGTATAGAACATGGAAGGTCATGTCACATTCATTACACAAGACAATGGTGAGGCCGCATTTAGAGCATTGTGCTCAGTTCTGGGCGCCATGTTATAGGAAAGATGTTGTCAAGCTGGAGAGTGTGCAGAGAAGATTTATGAGGATGTTGCCAGGACTCGAGGACCTGAGCTGCAGAGAGAAGTTGGACAGGCTAGAATTTCATTCCTTGGAGCACACAGGAGGCTGAAGGAAGTGTATAACATAGATAGATAGGGTGAATGCACAGTCTCTTATCCAGGATAGGGGAATCACACATCAGAAAATATTGGTTTAAGGTTATTAGGGGAAAGATTTAATAGGAACATGAGGAGCAACCTTTTCCACACACAGTGTTGGGTGTGTAGAATGAGCTGCCAGGGGAGATAGTTGAGACATGCACGACCACAACATTTAAAAGACACTTGGACTGGTACATGATGGATAGGGAAGGTTAAGAGGGATATGGGTCAACTGCAGGGAAATGGGACTAGCTTAGATGGGCATCTTGGTCAGCCAGGATAGGTTGGGCCGCAGGACCTTTTTGACTAAGAAGCTATCCCTATCCCATGGTGTTGATTCAAGGCCATCATTAACTAACACACCCACTCCTGCATCGCCTCATTCTCTCCTGTACGAGACGTATCATCAACAATAAAATCCCAATCCACATCTTCGTCCTTTCCCTGTCTCCCTTTCGTCATTTCTCACATTAACACCCCTCTCTCCAGCCACGCCTTTGCTCTTTGAATCTTGCTCCAATATTTAGTTGAACATTTCGATTTAACAGGAACCCGAGGGGTAACTTTTTTTTTCACCAAAAGGGTGGTGGGTGTATGGAATGAGCTGCCAGAGGAGGTTGCTGAGGCAGGTATGATCGCAACGTTTAAGGAAACTTTAGACAGGTACATGGATAGGAACGGTTTAGAGGGATAAGGGCCAAATGCAGGCAGGTGGGACTAATGTAGATGGGACATGTTGGCCGGTGTGGGCAATTTGGGCTGAAGGGCCTGTTTCCACGCTGTATGACTTTTATGACTCTGCCACCATAGTTGTGCAGACTTTTTCCACAAATATATTTAGATCCTTATTGAAAGTTACTTTTGAAGTTACTTTCAGTATCCTACCAGACACGACAAAACAGATCCTACTAAATACAAAATGCTATGTCGTCTTCCCTTGGGTTCTTTCATCGGTCTGTGACCGATTTTCCAATCAATAAAAAACTTTCTATTGGAAACCGTAGGAAACATTTTTGTGGAATGTCAGATAACTTGACTTTAGAGAAACAGTGGGGAAGCAGGCCCTTCGGCCCATCGAGTCTGCGCCGACCAGCGATCGTTAGCACTGTCCTACACACGAAGAGACAATTAACAAATTTATCGAAGCCAAGTATTCCATTCCATTCCAATTGACTTACAAAGCTGCAGGTCTTTGGAGTTCAGGAGGAAACGGGAGCACCCAGAGAAAAATCAACCCAGGTCACGAGGAGAACGTGCAAACTCCGTGCCTGTAGTCGGGATCAAACCCGGGTCGCTGGCGCGGTAAGATAGCAACTCTACCGCCTATTTGAAGTGCAGAACAAATAGTAAGCGCCCGTGAACTGAACGCAAGGATTAAGGTCGTGGCGCAGGGAAGCCACTCTTGGCTGTGCAAACACGTAGAGCTGGAAACTAGTCACTGAGGGTGACACTGATCTTGAGAATGGTGATAGCGAACCAGCAGCTCATTTTACACTTCGTCCAACTTTTCTTTTCCGTCTGGGGGCTAAAAGTGCTGATTCGCGACCGTTCACATATTTCACCGCTGTGAACTTCAGGAAAGGGAAGTTGGGATGGTGAGGAGCAGAGAGATTCACTGGAAGGCACCCGTGGCTAGTTTAGTTTAGTTTCGAGATACAGCGTGGAAACCGGCCCTTTGGCCCACCGAGTCCGCACCGACCAGCGATCCAAGCACATTCACGCAAGCCCCTGCGCAGCGGTAGAGTTGCAGCCTTACAGCGAATGCTGCGCCGGAGACTCAGGTTCGATCCTGACTACGGGCGCCGTCTGTACAGAGTTTGTACGTTCTCCCCGTGACCTGCGTGGGTTTTCTCCGAGATCTTCGGTTTCCTCCCACACTCCAAAGATGTACAGGTATGTAGGTTAATTGGCTGGCCAAATGTAAAAATTGTCCCTAGTGGGTGTAGGACAGTGTTAGTGTGCGTGGATCGCTGGGCGGCGCGGACCCGGTGGGCCGAAGGGCGTGTTTCTGCGCTGTATCTCTAAATCTAAATCTAAAATCTAAATCCTACACACACTAGGGACAATTTACACTTATAGCAAGTAAACACAAACCCAAGCCAATTAACCTACAAACCTGAATGTCTTTGGAATGTGGGGGGAAACAGATGATCTCTGAGAAAACAAACGTCGACACGGGGAGAACGTACAAACTCCGTACAGACAGCACCTGTAGTCAGGAGCGAGCCCGGGCCTCCAGCGCTGCAAGTGCTGCAAGGCAGCAACTTTACCGCTGCGCCACCGTGCCACCACATTAACTGTATAACATCATGAGGGGAATACACAGTTATACTTTGACTGGCTCAGTGCACAGAATAAGGTGCAGACTGAATGGGTGTTTCTCATTCATTTCCCATGCATTATTGGTCTGGAACCATAACCTAGTTTATTTGAAATGATAGGTGTATATATATATATATATATCATTGCGATACTGGTATCTCAAAGGATATACTCTTTACTTTGTCAAAACTGCTTTCCCCTTTGCAACAGGTAGTTACGAGGATGTTGCCGGGACTTGATGCCCTGAGCTTATAGGGAGAGGTTGAACCCTAGAAGACTTTATTCCTTGGAGCGCAGGAGGCTGAGGGATGATCTTATAACGGTGTCTAAAATCACGAGGGGAAGAGACAGAGTGAATGCAGAGGAGTCAACTTCTCTACATCGGTGAAACCAAACGCAGGCTCGGCGATCGCTTCGCTCAACACCTTCGCTCAGTCCACATTAACCAATCTGATCTCCCGGTGGCTGAGCACTTCAACTCCCCCTCCCATTCCCAGTCTGACCTTTCTGTCATGGGCCTCCTCCAGTGCCATAGTGAGGCCCACCGGAAATTGGAGGAACAGCACCTCATATTTCGCCTGGGCAGTTTGCAGCCCGGTGGTATGAACATTGACTTCTCCAACTTTAGATAGTTCCTCTGTCCCTCCCTTCCCCTCCCCCTTCCCAGATCTCCCTCAATCTTCCTGTCTCCACCTATATCCTTCCTTTGTCCCGCCCCCCTGACATCAGTCTGAAGAAGGGTCTCGACCCGAAACGTCACCCATTCCTTCTCTCCTGAGATGCTGCCCGACCTGCTGAGTTACTCCAGCATTTTGTGAGTGAATGCAGAGTCTTTTACCCAGGGTGGAGGAAATCAAGAACGCAGACGTAAGGTGAGAGGGGAACGTTTTAATAAGAAACCGAGGGTCAACTGAGAAGGTGGTGGGTACATCATAAGGTCATAAGGGATAGGAGTAGAATTAGGCCAATCAAGTCTACTCCGCCATTCAATCATGGCTGATCTATCTCTCCTAACCCCATTCTCCTGCCTTCTCCCCACAACCTCTGGCACCTGACGTCAAAAATCTATTTATCACTGCCATAAAAATATCCACAAACTTGGCCTCTACAGCCTTCTGTGGCAAAGAATTCCACAGATTCACCACCCTCTAACTAAAGAAATTCCTCCTCATCTCCTTCCTAAAAGAATGCCCTTTAATTCTGAGGCAATGACCTCCAGTCCTAGACTCTCCCACCAGTGGAAACAAACTTCCAGAAGGAAGTAGTTCAGCTGGTCCTATAACTGCATTTAAAAAGACACTAGGGCAGGTACATGGACAGGAAAGGTTTAGAGGGATCTGGGCCATACGTGGACAGGTAGGATTGTGTAAATGGGGCATCTTGGTCAGCATAGACGTGTTGGGTTGAAGGGCCTGCTTCTATACTGTATGACTCTGTAACTTATATTATTAAGTGTCAACAATAATAACAAAAATGGGACAAAAATTAACACACCAATTTCAGTCTCAGTCTATCACTGATTTTCTGTAAACAAACTTAACTTATGATGCACAGAGTCTAACATCTCTTACATCATGAGCCATGCATCCTCATTCCCCCATGTACCTGTGACACAGGGCTGCAGCATTAAAGCCTTAAGTATATATGTATAAGTGGATATCATTGCCACAGACTGTAGTGGAAGCCGTCAATTAATATTTTAAAGGCGGAGATGGACAGATTCTTGATTAGTACAAATGTCAGGGGTTATGGGGAGAAGGCAGGAGAATGCGGTTGAGAGGGAAAGATAGATCAGCCATGATTGAATGGCGGAGTAGACTTGATGGGCCAAATGACCTAATTCTGCTGCTAGAAGTTATGAACTTATTTGGTACAGAATTTGGTAAGAAATGCAATTCTTAGCGGCACGGTGGTGCAGCGGTAGGATTGCTACCTTACTGCGCCAGAGAGCCGGGTTAGATTCTGACGCCAACCCTCTTTGGAGTTTGTACGTTCTCCCCATGATCTACGTGGGTTTGCTCCAGGAGCCCCGGTTTCCTCCCACACTCCAAAGACGTACAGGTTTGTAGGTTAATTGGCTTGGGTTTGTGTTTACTTGGTGTAAGTGTAAATTGTCCTGAGCGTGTGGGATAGTGCTAGTGTGCAGGGATCGCTGGTCGGCACGGACCCGGTGGGCCAAAGGGCCTGTTTCCACACTGCATCTCTAAACTAAACTAAAAAGAATCGACATAGAAGTGTACAATGTGGACAAATATAAAGTAGCCTGTGTGACTATGAATATAAAGTAGTTTCATATCTACGTGTATCTAGCTGGGACATGTTGGCCAGAGGGGCCTGTTTCAACCCTGTATCAATCTATGGCCATTGCAAGCACGGTGACAAATGACCCGGACAAGGAGCACACATACGGGCACACCGACCGCTACGTTAACGTGAAGTGTGCACGATAGCAAGATGGGAACGGTGTCTCCTTTCCATACCGACCACTTACTCACCTTCTTGGTCACGTCTTCAAAGGACTCAATCAGATTTGTGAGAGACGACCTCCCACGCACAATACCATGCTGACTGTCCCTAGTCAGCCCTTGCCCATCCAAATGCCTGTATATCCTATTGCTCAGAATACTCTCTAGTAACTTTCCAACTACGGATGTTAAGCTCACCGGCCTATAGTTCCCAGCATTTTCCCTGACAGCCTTTCTTGAACAGAGGCACAACATTTGCCACCCTCCAGTCTTCCGGCACCTCTCCTGTATTTAAGGACGGCTCATAAATGTCAACCAGGGCTCCCGCATTATCCTCTCTAGTTTTCCCGCAATGTCCTCGGATACGCCTGACAAATATAAAGCAGCTTGTTCCCGTGCCGTGTGACTCTATGAATTTATAGCAGTTTCGGATCTATGTGCACCTGGCTGGGACATGTTGGCCAGTGTGGGCACGTTGGGACGAAGGGGCCTGTTTCCACGCTGTATCACGCCAATGGTCACTGCAAGCGCGGTGACAGAAGACCCGGTCGAGGTGCAGGCGTACGGGCGCGGCGCGTGAGGTGTGCGCGCGGCAGCACGACGGCAACGGTTCCTCCCCCTTTCCACACTCACCACTAAACCCAGCACCAAAGTGCGCACCCTCTCGCCAATCTCGGGCGAGATGTCGTTGCCGAACTGCTGCAGGGTGGTGAGGAACCTCTTCAGCTTGCTGAGCTGCCGGGCTCCGCACGCCGGCGGCAGATGCTGGTTGGCCAGCGTGGAAGAGGCAGACGAGGAAGTCCCGTTGCTGAATCCGTTTGGAGGAGACGGAGCCCCGTTCAGCGCGGTGGGGGAGTGACTGTTGCCGTTGGTCACTGCATCAAAACACAACGGGAAGGAAAAAAAATAACATTAGGCCACGCACGCGCCTGGCGAGAACGGGTAATAACACCACTCACATCAAGAGCTACCGATAACACGTGACGTTATAAAAGCAGTAACCTTGCAAACAATGACAAGGGAAGCTTCTCCCACCATACGTCAAGCAGGCCAACAGCAACTGCGTGCCCTTTAGCATGTCTCAGCTACGTTTACGGAAAAGCCTCGCAGAAAACAAGAATCGTACTTCTTACATGTGCTGGGCAGCACCGAGTAAACCCTGGCAGGATTCTACTTTATCTTTTGCTTGGGGAGATGCATACGGCATGGAAACATCTGAAAATAGCATTGTCAGTCTAAAGTAAAACAGGTGTACTGGCCAACACTAGGCCAAGTGCGGAGGTTATATTTATCCACGCACCTGCCAGTAGAGCTCCAGCGAGACGGTCAGGGTTAAAGCACAACGGGACGAAAATAAATAAATACATACGTCCAATCCCACAGCCACAGCCAAAGTTGCTTCAGTGAGTTTGGGCCATCTGACTAATTCACAATATTATTTTGGAAGATTCTTGCAAATTTTACATTTTTAGTTTAGAGACACAGAGCCGATTGTTAACTTTCTCCACCGCCACCCTGCCTTACTTTAGTTTAGTTTAGTTTAGTGATACAGCACGGAAATTGGCCCTTTGCCCCACCGATCCCGGGCCGAACAGCAATCCCCGCACACTAGCACTTTCCCCCCACACACACACACCCAATTTACAATCTTTACCGAAGTCAATTAACCTACAGACCCGCACGTCTTTGGAGTGTGGGTGGAGACCAGGGCACCTGGGGAAAACCCACGTGGGTCACGGGGAGAAAGTACAAGCTCCGTACAGACAGCACCCGTTGTCAGGATGGAACCTGGGTCTCGGGCGCTGTAATGCAGCAATTCTACCGCTGCACCCATTTGGAGCCCACTTCTCATACGATCGACCATCTGGCAGGTCTCTCTCTCTCTCTCTCTCTCTCTCTCTCTCTCTCTCTCTCTCTCTCTCTCTCTCTCTCTCTCTCTCTCTCTCTCTCGAGTTTTGGAGTTCAGAGTTTAGGGATACAACATGGAAATAGGCCCTTTGGCCCACCGAGTCCACACCAACCATCATTCACACATTCGCACTACTTCTATTTTCTCCTACTTCCTCAACAACACCCGACATACCAGGGGCATGTTTTTGTTCCTTCCCAACAGAGGCCAATTAACCTGCACTTCTGCACGTCTTTGGTATGTGGGAGGAAATCAGGGCACCCAGCGAAAGCCCACGTGATCACAGGGAGAACGTACAAACGTCACACAAACAGGTCGGGATGGAACCCGGGTCTCTAGCACCGTGAGGCAGCAGCTTTGCCAGCTGCACCATTGTCCTCTTCTTCTTTATCCCCCTCTGACTAAGATACCTTCTGTGATACTAGTGGATGTTTCCACAAGTGGGAGAGTCAAGGACCAGAGCCCATAACCTCAGAATAAAAGGATGTACCTTTAGAAAGGTGAGGAGGAATTTCTTTAGTCAGAGGGTGGTAAATCTGTAGAATTCATTGCCACAGAGGGCTGTGGAGGCCAAGTCAATGGATATTTTTGAGGCGGAGATTGACAGATTCTTGATTGGTACGGGTGTCACGGGAGAAGGCAGGAGAATGGGGTTGAGAGGGAAAGATAGATCAGCCATGATTGAATCATGTATTGTCTTTCTGCTGACTGGTTAGCACACAGTGAAGCTTTTCACTGTACCTCGGGTCACGTACAACAAACTAAACTGAACTGGCTGGAGTAGACTTGATGGGCCGAATGGGCCCAATTCTGCTGCTAGAACTTCTGATTGTAGGCACAACCGGACGGGAATCACACGGACCAGACGGAACACAGAAATAATATTACCAATAAAACTAAGAAGCAAGATTTCCCCTTACATGTTGTTGGTGTGAATGAGCTGGTTCGAGGTGCTCCTTGGTTGTTTGGTGGGGGTGGCATTGTTGGAGGTGTCAACCTGGTTTGTGTTTTGACATCAGCAGGGGAGTCTGGCATCGTGAAGTGCTTCTCAGTGTGACCTGCCAGAGGCAAAAGAGCATCGGAGTTATTTCATGGCTTGAAGCAACAGTGAAATATTATCATTCAAGTCACCACCCCTCTCCCCACCCCTCATAACCCCCTTCAAAGAAAAATAATAGCAGCCATCCTGTACAGAATTGTGAGAGGAACAGATCGGGTAGACGCACACAGCCTCTTGCCCAGAGTAGGGGAAATCGAGAACCAGAGGACATGGGTTCAAGGTGAAGGGGAAAAGAATTGATAGGAATCCGAGGGGCAACTTTTTCACACAAAGGGTGGTGGGTGCATGGAACGAGCTGCCGGAGGAGGTAGTTAAGGCAGGGACTATCGTAAAGTTTAAGAAAGATTTAGACAGGTCCATGGATCGGACAGGTTTAGAGAGATGTGGGCCAAATGCAGGCAGGTGGGGCTAGCGTTGATGGGACAAGTTGGTAGGTGTGGGCAAGTTGGGCTGAAGGGCCTGTTTGCACATTGTAAGACTCCATCACTCTCTGTGACTCAAACAGTAGTCTCATCTTTCATATGATACTTTTGATCTATATGCATTTAGGATGTCACAGATTTAGTTTAGTTTATAGACACAGCGTGGAAACGGGCCCTTCAGCCCACTGAGTCCACACCGACCAGCGATCCCCGCACATTAACACTATCCTATACACACTAGGGACAAATTTCACATTTATACCAAGCCAATTAGCCTACAAACCGATACGTCTTTGGAGTGTGGGTGGAAAATGAAGTTCTCAAAGAACATCCGCACAGGTCATGGGGAGAACGTACAACCTCTGTACAGACAGGCACCGGTAGCCAGGATCGAACCCGGGTCTCTGGCGCTGTAAGCGCTGTAAGGCAGCAAATCTGCCGCTGCGCCACCGAAACTTACAAGATTCTTAAGGGGTTGGACAGGCTAGATGCAGGAAGATTGTTCCCGATGTTGGGGAAGTCCAGAACGAGGGGTCACAGTTTAAGGATAAGGGGGAAGTCTTTTAGGACCGAGATGAGAAAGTTTTTTTTCACACAGAGAGTGGTGAATCTGTGGAATTCTCTGCCACAGAAGGTAGTTGAGGTCAGTTCATTGGCTATATTTAAGAGGGAGTTAGATGTGGCCCTTGTGGCTAAAGGGATCAGGGGGGTATGGAGAGAAGGCAGGTACAGGTTACGGAGCTTGATGATCAGCCATGATCATATTGAATGGCGGTGCGTACAGGCTCGAAGGGCCGAATGGCCTACTCCTGCACCTATTTTCTATGTTTCTATATGCAGGGAATGGATCACGTGCAGGAACATTTTGGGTTGACGAGCCTGTTCCTGTGCTGAACTGTTCCAAGTTCTATGAATGTGTTTCATTTAGAAGGGCAGCTACATTAACGATACACAACAATTAATTCATGCACACCATCGACTATTTCAATGCACTACATTTTTGATACCCTAAACTAACTTTAAAACAAAACTAGACCAAGTGGACCCGTTGGGCCCAAACCTCTCCTGCATTGGTGCAGCACCCTCTCCTCCCCTCCCCTCTCCTTTCTCCCCCTCTCTCTTCCTCCCCCCCTCTCTCTTCCTCCCCCCCCTCTCTTCCTCCCCCCCTCTCTTCCTCCCCCCTCTCTTCCTCCCCCCCTCTCTTCCTCCCCCCCTCTCTTCCTCCCCCCTCTCTTCCTCCCCCTCTCTTCCTCCCCCCTCTCTTCCTCCCCTCCTCTCCCCCCTCCCTCCCCCTCCCTCCCCCCCCTCCCCCCCCCCTCCCCCCCTCCCTCCCCCCCTCCTCCCCCCCCTCCCTCCCTCCCCCCCCTTATCCTCCCTCATCCCCGCCTCCTTACCTCCCCCCTCCCTTCCCTCCCTCAACCCCCCTTATCCTCCCTCATCCCCCGCCTCCTTACCTCCCCCCTCCCTCCACCCCCCTCCCTTTCTCCCTCCCTAGGAGATAGATTTAAACTTTAAAATGTGAATAACTAAAAATATAACACCGATTTCAATGAAACGTTCTTCCATTAGCACCAAAGGGACGACGGTGAGTAAGGTGGGCCTAAAATTGTTGTGCTATCGTGGATTGTTTTGGCTGTGGTTCAGGAACAAAGTATATAGATGTCATATCTGAATTTTCAATTTCAATCAAGCAATACGAGAGAATTCACAAGTAACTTTCTTCAATCTTTGAGTTCTTCTTCTGCACAAATATTTAAAGGAATACATTATGATGTTAATCAGGAGATATCCCTGGAAATTTTGAAACAAAGATGTACTTCCTTTTCCTACCTTTTCTTCTTAAGATCATAAGGTTATAAGTGATAAGAGCAGAATTAGGCCCATCAAGTCTACTCCGCCATTCAATCATGGCTGATCTATCTCTCCCCTCCCAACCCCATTCTCCTGCCTTCTCCCCAAAACCCCCGACACCTGCACTAATCATCGTACTATCTTCAGTGTGATAGTGTGTTTCACTTTTACTCAATCACCTCATTTTACATACTTATTGTCTGAATTTCTTCCATTGCAGTCCTTTTCAACTTTGACCTAATCTATGATTTTCTCATTTCCAGAACTGAAGCAGTCATTTTATTTTGGCTTAATAATGAATGTTGTGGGAGAGAAGGGACTTAGTTGTGGAAAGGAAGCCAAGGACTGGGATTTAAATGGGTCCAAGTACAGGCAGACACTATGATCGGGACCTGCGCAATGTTTGTTTACAATGTTATTTCTTGTCTTTGAGTGTTTGAAGGCACTGGGCCTGAACTCGCTGGAGTTTAGAAGGATGAGGGAGGACCCTCATTGAAACTTACCGAATAGTGAAAGGCTTGGATAGAGTGGATGTGGAGAGGATGTTTCCACTTGTGTGAGAGTCTAGGACCAGAGGCCACAGCCTCAGAATAAAAGGACGTTCCTGTAGGAAGGAGATGAGGAGGAATTTCTTTAGTCAGAGGGTGGTGAATCTGTGGAATTCATTGCCACAGACGGCTGTGGAGGCCAAGTCAATGGATATTTTTAAGGCAGAGGTAGATAGATTCGTGATTAGTATGGGTGTCAGGGGTTATGGGGAGAAGGCAGGAGAATGGGGTTAGGGGGGAGAGATAGATCAGCCATGTTTGAATGGCAGATTAGACTTGATGGGCCGAATGGCCTTATTCTGCTCCTATCACTTATGATGTTACACCATTATGTTCACCATTTACATATGAAGCACGGATATATAGAATCTTTCGAATCAAAAAACAGCTTTCACTAAAAACAGAGAGTTTCCGATCTTGAACGACAGCTCACAGCTCATGAAGGTAAAATAGGAGTTTGTCAATCGATTAGACGATTACCTTAAAATGTTCTTTAATTTCTGTTTATTTCAACAATTCAAAGGTTGCGCACCACCACATTACCGGAAACGAAGTAAAGTTTAAAGTACAAAATATAAATATAAATGTACAAAGATTCATCAGTGCACGCACCAAGATACATATGATGCTGGTTTGCAAATCGGTATTAAATAAAAATACTTAGAGAACAGAAAGAACCCGTGCTAACATTGGAGGGGGGAAAAAAAACAACCTCCAAATACCATAAATGTCTCAACTTATTGGTAAATGTAATTTTTTTCCTCCCAGAATATTAGGATCACAAAACAAAATTAAAAAAAAGAGTAAAATGGTCTTTCAGGTTTCATCACTCATTTATCCAAATAGGTTTTGTTCTTGAAATAGTTTACTTACATTTCAGATTGTACGGAAGACCAATAATCAGGTTGGTATCTGAGACCCGGTCATTCTCCAGCAGTGCATCCTGTCTATTCACCTCACTACCTGATCAAGCGTTGGGAACCACATATATTTTTCAGTCCCCTAAAACCTAAAACTAACAGCCACATGTTACTCCAGACAGAACGCCGAAGTCAGTCTCTCCAAAATAAAAGGAAAATATTCCTGACATGCCGAGGTGGAGTGCTTGCCAGGGCTGGTTGGAAGATAACAGTGGGAAATGCAAGCCCATCTGGTTCCAATTCTGCTAACACTCACGCTGTACTGTTAAAAAAGACTGGCCAGATAAACCAGCTCCAAAACACTAGGGAGAGAAGCCTGTAGAATTAATCTGTTACTTATACAAGAGGCTCATATCCCTCATGCTTAAATAGCACAGCGTTCTACAAGTACTGAAGCATAAACTGTAATTATATAAATCAGAAATCCTGTTACTTCTGTGTATCGCCACACTTTAGCACACACAATTAGTCCTAATGCTGAACTTCCTCGCCGAATCTTGAAAGCCATCCAAAATAGTCACCCGTGTGCAGCGTGGCTCTGCGAAGGATTAAAATTGCCTCCCCTCCCCCCCCCCCCCCATACCCAACCCGACCGACACATGCTTCCACTATACTGACAGCTTGGTGTCAGCCAGGCTCCACGCTTAGCCAACCTACGCTGGATCGGAGATGGAGCCAATGCAGAGACATCCACCAAATTAAATGTAACGCCACCATCTGCAACTCATTCTGTGCTGTTTAGCACAATCAATTCATGATGGAGATAATGTCGAAATAATGGGCCAGTCCTAATCCATATCCCCCCCTAAAAAAAAAAAGCAAGCTCCCAGTAAAGTTAGTGACTTGATGTAAACTCGGAAAATATGGTTCCAGTCTTTGTAAATCAGTTCCATTCATTCTAGGTAGCAGGCTCATTTTGAATGCCTACTTTTTTTTAAATGCTCACAAAAGGATCTTTTCAACTGAATATCTGTCGGAAATACTATATTTTTTTTAATTTAAAAAGCATAATTGCGGGAAAGTTGACTTCATTTTGCTCTCCCTGAGTGATACAAATTAATTGCAAAAATGAATTTTTATTTTTTTTAATGTAAAGAAAGAATTCGATTGATGATACCATACAACTTTAAAATCAAAAGCTTCATGATCAATAGAAACAAAAGATTTGCGAGCAAAAATACAGAATCTGCCCCCCCACTTCTCCCTCTCCCCCACCTCTCCCCCCATCCCCCCCACAGAAAGATGGTGAATACAGGACAACTTTATGTTCGAGGTGCTTAAAGACCACTAAAAGACAGCAGAAAAATATATAAATCATGCTTGCTGCAGCTTTAAAAAATATTATCTATGTTCACATATGAATGGGTGCCAAATTCCTTTATCCAACAGTCTTCACTGTTGTGAAAATCCTCAGTGTATGGCACAAAATAGAGCAAATGAAATTACTTCAATGCACGCTGGTTACATTAATGATTCAGTCCATTTGAAACAAGGTGTTCTTTCATACAAGGTGATGACTTGGGTGAGGTTGGGTTTCCACGGATTTCACATGGCGTGAAGTGTATAAAGTAATGCTCGCATATCTCTCCAAAAGCAGACAGGTACAGTTTTCCACCCACTCCTTCTCTCCAGAGATGCTGCCTGTCCCGCTGAGTTACTCCAGCATTTTGTGTCTATCTTCGGTGTAAACCTGCATCTGCAGTTCCTTCCTACACAATGAACTAAACTGAAGTGATACAGTGTGGAAACAGGCCCTTTGGCCCACAGATCTTTCAATCCATCAAATGCATAGCTCTGAACTGATAATTTTCTTTATCATGTTCCTTCCTACATAGCTTTTGACTGCTATGTCAAATAACTCAAGGAATCTTATAGAGGTGTGTAAAATCATGAGAGGAATAGATCGGGTGGACGCACAAAGTCTCTCGCGCAGAGTGGAGGGAAATCGAGAACCAGAGGACATTAAGGTGAAGGGAAAAGATATAATAGGAATCTGAGGGGTAACTTTTTCCACACAGAGGGTGGTGGGTGTATGGAACAAGCTGCCAGAGGAGGTAGTTGCGGCTGGGACTATTGCAAAGTTAAGAAACATTTAGACAGGTACATGGATAGAACAGGTTTGGAGCGATATGGGCCAAACGCAGGCAGCTGGGACTAGTGTAGATGGGACATGTTGGTAGGTGTGGGCAAGTTGGGCCGAAGGGCCTGTTTCCACGCTGTGTGACTCCATCTCACAAGCATTTGCTGAAATATTTCAGATTACTCAACCTGACTGCCACAGATTTTCTGGGTTTAACTGGTTCAGAGGAATAACAGCATATCTTCATTACAAAATTAACGTTGTTTAGAAACGTTATCACCTACCAAGGGGGAATAATTGGAAATGTCCTCACATACAATCAAAGCTTATGGTGAAATCTGAAGCCAATGTGTCAAGTTATGCCAAGCACTGAGCACGATGATGCTTCTGGGCCTCTGTAAATAACTGGGTGCTTCACAGCGAAAAGCTAGCTGCGAGCCAAGAGGCTTGGCATGATGGCTCTGTAACCAATGCTGAAAATGTCTGCTCTCGTGACCCGTGACCCGTCCCCCCTAACTCACGCTGTTTGATCGCAATTATCTCCGTAATTAGAGGCCGGGACGGGAGGATTGGTTTATGGTTCTAACAAGCCACGCTCGCAAGTCAGATTTACAATCCGGCCTTTTGTGCGTGTTTACACAAATAACACAGGTCCCGGCTACTGCAGCAGATGCTTAGAGTCCACGTCTCTCGTGGCGCGTGTGTGAGCGCGCGTGTGAAATAAAAAGACGCTTGTCCCCTGGAACACAGGTGGAACATGCAAGGCAAGATCGTCAAGATTCAAATGGCAGTCTTGGGAAGGAGAGCTCGCAAGGTATGCAGGGGGAGCTGCTTGTCTTGAATACATTATCAACTTGCAGCAGGCTAATATGCCATGCAATCATAAGCACCAGATGGAACAGTATGCCATACATGTCCCATCAAACCTCCGCTTGTCAAGAAGATGTATTAGTGTCCCTGTGCTGGGGTTTGTTTCCCTGCAATCCCCCTGTTGTCCCCTTAGATTTTCACATTTCTTTGCATTCGGTTCCTCGATCCCTGAAGTGCAAGTCCCAGGGGCTGCCTCATCTGTACAAGGTGGTTCCTGGAGCAGTGTTATTCCATTATATTAAATAAGGTGAGGGCTAAGAGACTTCAGCAGGCAATCTGCACAGTGCCTTTGGGGAGAGAGAGAGACAGAGAGGGAGAGAGACGGAGGGAGAGAGGGGGGGGAGGGGGAGGGGGAGGGGGAGGGGGAGAGGGAGAGGGAGAGGGAGAGGGAGAGGGAGAGGGAGGAGGGAGAGGGAGAGGGAGAGGGAGAGGGAGAGGGAGAGGGAGAGGGAGAGGGAGAGGGAGAGGAGAGGGAGAGGAGAGGGAGAGGGAGAGGGAGAGGGAGAGGGAGAGGGAGAGGGAGAGGGAGAGGGAGAGGGAGAGGAGAGGAGAGGGAGAGGGAGAGGGAGAGGGAGAGGGAGAAGAGAGAGAGAAAGCTACCAATTGCTGAAGCACAAAAGCTCGTTCACATATTGTTTTAAAGACAAGGTCAAAAAGGCCTCTTAGTTTAATTCTAACATTAAAATTAAAAAAACAAAAAGATGGTAGAATTACATTTTTTCTTCCAAGTCCGTTCTTCTAATTATATTTTCGTAACACAAATCTGAAGGAATTCCCTGCCTTAAAAAACCCATGGCTGGTTTTTAAAGAAAGTCAGAGGGTTTCAGCCACTCCAGTGCCAAAATACTTGGCCCTATATTTATTTTGTTGTATCGCACTTTGCATTAATCAAGCTGGATTTTACACCATAGAAGCTGCTAAAACCCTATGATTTTACAGTTTTCAGGCAGCATTTATTGCGAGTACATTTGCTCGCCTTGGAATAACCTAGGTAACGCTGTTAAACCCAGCATTATCTAACATTACATGAAACATTTTAGACCATAAAAGGATATTTAAACATAAAGCAAAAATAAATGCATAGGACTTGATGCAAAAACGATAAGTAAAGGATAAAATTGCTCCTTAGTTTTTTTTTAAATAAGGAAAAAACGTGACGTTGCAGAACATGCTTAGATTTCCGAAAACGTAAATGTTTTATATGGAAAGGACTTGGACTATATTCAGATGCTGCCTGCCTAAAATGCCACATGTGACCCTAATGAGTTACGCTTTAGGGTTCCTTCGAAACAAAGGTGCCACAGCATACGAGGTCTAGGCGACCACAATATGAAAATCATTTGTTTCGTTAGAGTGGACCATCAACAAAAAGCCAAAGCTTTTATTTTGTGTTTCGGGTGACTGGTGGTATTCAAGAACTTCATTTCAGAAAAACTTTTTTCTTTTTAAAAAACCCCACTATCTTTAACCCACAAGGGAAGAACATGATTCAAACGTGATTCCAAACTCACAGATTAACTAATTTTAGATGAAAGCATTTTTTTTACACAGAAATAACAGAGAGAGAGAGAGAGGGGGGGGGGAGAGAGGGGGGGAGGGAGAGAGGGGGAGAGAGAGAGGGGAGAGAGAGAGAGGGGGAGAGAGAGAGGGGGAGAGGGAGAGGGGGAGAGGGAGTGGGAGAGGGGGAGAGGGAGAGGGAGAGGGAGAGGGGGAGAGGGAGAGGGAGAGGGAGAGGGGGAGAGGGGGAGAGGGAGGGGAGAGAGAGAGGGGGAGAGAGAGAGGGGGAGAGAGAGAGGGGGAGAGAGAGAGGGGGAGAGAGAGGGGGGGAGAGAGAGGGGGGGAGAGAGAGGGGGGGAGAGAGAGGGGGAGAGAGAGAGGGGGAGAGAGAGAGGGGGAGAGAGAGAGGGGGAGAGAGGGGGGGAGAGAGAGGGGGAGAGAGAGGGGGAGAGAGAGGGGGAGAGAGAGGGGAGAGAGAGGGGGAGAGAGAGGGGGGAGAGAGAGGGGGAGAGAGAGGGGGAGAGAGAGGGGAGAGAGAGGGGGAGAGAGAGGGGAGAGAGAGGGGGAGAGAGAGGGGGGGAGAGAGGGGGGGAGAGAGGGGGGAGAGAGGGGGGGAGAGAGGGGGGAGAGAGGGGGGGAGAGAGGGGGGAAAGAGGGGGAGAGAGGGGGAGAGAGGGGGAGAGAGGGGGAGAGAGGGGAGAGAGGGGGGAGAGAGGGGGAGAGAGGGGGAGAGAGAGAGAGAGAGAGAAATAAAAATAAAAAACTCTGACTTCTGTCGCCTCTCAAAAATACTAAAAGATTCACTCTTGCCCTCTACAATACAATTTGGAACCATGTAGACAAAGCACAATCTGCTGTCTATTCATATTTGTCAAAACATAACAACTACTTGATATTCTCCTTAACTTTAAATGGACATTTGCCGACTGTAAAAAAAAAAGTACTCATTGAATTTAATTGAAAAGCCATCCAAAAACCAGCCCATTGCTTATTTGAAGCATTTTGAACCATAACCTAGAAATCCGTGTTAAAATAATGTTTCTTCTGCAAATAAAATGCAGGTATGTCTCTTGTACTTATTTTTTATAAATGTTCTGGCGGCAGGGTGGCTGTTTATTTCTACTGGGACTAGCTCAGCGCTGTCTGCAAGTGTTTTGAAAATATCACATGACATAACCATGTGTTAAAAATTACAGCCAGTTAAGTTCTCTGCTAAGAAAAATATGTGGACAATTTATGAAATGCGCCCTAGGATGGAGATGTACTAAGTGGAACCAGACTTCGAAAACAGAACCAATTTTGAAATATAAAGGAAAAGAGCTGTGGCCACATCTGGATAGCAGAAGTTAAGAGGGTGGTCTGACCTAATGCCAGGCCATTTCTAATAGAACAGTATCATTTTGTACTACAATGGCCGTGATCACCGATGGTCTTTTCACGGAAATGACCCTGAGCAATACCAGATGCATCGAGGGTGCTGTATTTATAAGCCTGCGTCTGTTCTTTCCAAGTACTGTACAGAGTTCACAAGATTTGCTTTGTGAAACTGTACACTATAGTAGCCTCCCTCACAAACACTCTCCTGTGTACAACCAGCCTGACAGCTTCACCGCATGGATATTCATGGGCAAACCTCATCGGGGAAGAAAAAAAAACCACGACTTTTGTTCAACCTTCATTGAAACGTACAACTTTGCAATCTGCAACTTAAAGCGCGCACAATTCACACAAATATTTGCTTACACCAACGAAAATCTTACTTCGTTTTTGTTTCCCTTTAAAAGGTTCCAAGAATGTTGGGAGCGTGAGAGAAAGACGGGATTAAGTGGAAATCCTGAAATAAAGTGTGCGTGGTCTTTTTAATTTATTGAAACAGTTCGGTTGTCCACTTTGCCCTACTCAGTGCAGTTATGTTTAAAGGAAATTTCTCGTGATTTATAGTTGGTCCCTTAACTTTATTAATGTTCTGCAACACTGATAATGATGGCTAGCTTTTGCTTTCACAGGGACTTGTGGAAATAGATCATACCGGGATTCCTGTGCTTATATTGATGTTCGATCACGGCATCCCACATGTACATCTCATGATCAAAGGGTCTATGTAACTAAAGCATCACTCCAAATAATTAAGGATAAAAGCTCATGGCATATCTATCCATATTAGAGTTATAAAATGTCCTTTAATCTCAATAACATTTAGAAAATAGTCTAAAGTAGTTAGAATATTTTTCCACCCAAACTAGTTTCAGTTTTTGCAGTTATACAGTTACAGTTTAGTTTATTGTCACGTGTACCGAGGTACAGTGAAAAGCTTTTGTTGCGTGCCAACCAGTCAGCAGAAAGATAATGCATGATTACAATGGAGCTATTTACACAGTGCAGATAGATGATAAGGGAATAACGTTTAGTGCAAGGTAAAGCCAGCAATGTCCGATCAAGCATAGCCCAATGAAGTAGATAGTTTAAGGATCCAACTGTGTGTGGTTTTTTTTAAACAAAAAAGATAAAAAGCTTATTCTCAAAGAGATGGAAATCTAATGACAGTTGGAGGGGGATTTCTGAACACCATCCCAGCCTATTATAGTACAAATGGATATCAAATAAACGGTCAAGTGTCAGATATGCTCAAAAAAATTAAAGGCCACACATGCCGTGGTTACACACATCTGTTATTTGCTGATTACGCACGTTACAGGGACTGACAGGACAGCACAACATCACCAGCTTCCACATATCACCGAGTAAACATTACAGTGCAAAGCAGCTACGCACAGGCAGAAAGCATAGCCTGAAACCCATGAACACAAATGTGTTGTAAACACAGGGGGTGCCAGCTAATAGCTCAATATGATGGTCAGAGATGTCTTCAATCACTCCCCACCAATTTTTAAAAAAAAATACCTACACACAGCAGAGCAGACACGCATATAGAGTTTCAAAACACCATCTGTGAAGTGTGCTCGTCTTAAAACAGCAGCCACTTCGGGACTTCCAACCAAAAATACTCTGGCAAACGAACAACTAACTGTGCACTTTCAGTTTTTTCCCCCGATACATATTTTTCATCTGACTTTTTAAGACAATGCAACACCGTGGGCCACATGGCCCGACAATTCACGGGGTGGCGGAGTAGAGCTAACCAAAACAAAAGGGGTTGACATGCCGCATTCAACACAAGACCCAGTACAGCGCGACAATGACAATCAACGGGTTACATACAGTGGGAAGGAAGGGAGGGCGGCCACTTCCAAAAGCAAATGTATCCTCTCAACGTTATGACTCGCGGCCAGCGAATAGGGGGACATTTCCACGCCACTCACCTGACGTTAGTAACTGAGCTACTACACACCTTTACACTCTGCTTCTGCTGCTGCTGCTGCTGCTGCTGGTGCTGCTGCTATAAGAAAAAGAATGCATAAACACAGGAGTGGAGTCAGTGCACTTACTGTCTCCCTGCTGTGGAATGAGAGGGGGAAGCTGACAGCCATAAGGCCGGCTGGGGGACCCTAGCTCCGGGCAGGAGAGTGGGTACGTGCCTTTGCCAGGCATTAACAGACGGAGGGAGGGAGAGCTGACACTCCAGATTGCACTTGGAGCAGAGAACGTGAATGATGGCAGGAGCGGCGCATGTGGCCCTTTGCACCAAGTCCGTCCCCCCCTGTCTCCGCAGACAGAACAATGACATTTGATGTGTGCACAAATGATCACTGCCTCAGCCCCCTCTCGTCTGATCATTTTCTCTTACTCTATCTCTGCTTACCAACGCAGGGGAGGGAGGGAGGGGAGGGGAGGGGAGGGGAGGCAAGACAGCAGCCAAACAGGGGGGTGGAGGGAGATGAGGGGGGAACAAGAATTTTCTTCAGCAGACCCTCACACAAGCTGTGCCCTCGCCAGAGATTTACATTAAAAAAAAAAAAAAAAGCAGAAAGATAAATCTTTTGATTTGTTTGCGCCCTTACTCGTTGCAATCTTTCCACCACGATGCCTGGAGTATTTCCTTCAGCCTTCTGCACAGTCTATGATTCACATGTTTGTCTGCATGTAGATTCCACCAGCTCCCAGCTTCTGTCAATGCAAATGCATTTTTTTCTCCCCCATCTCCTGTAACCGCCTTAAACCGCTGATGAAATCCATGTGGGAACAAGAGGGGAAGGAAAAAAAACTGACCCTTTTTTTCCCTCTCCCCCTCTCTCTCCCCCTCTCTCCCTCTCTCCCTCTCTCTCTCTCCCTCTGTGAGTGCGATGAATATGCTCAGTTCACATGTGGATCAATCCATGCCTCTTGGACAACTGTTGTCAGTTAACAAACACTCACAGCAGTGCTGTAGCCAAGAAGCTATTTCCTAATGTAATGATGTGCTGTAAAGGAGCGAGTGGGGAGGGAGGGAGGTAGGGAAGGGAGGGGAGGGGAGGGGACCAATGTAGTCAGCAACACTTCAAAGGATTATGAATGGCAATAATTCTCCAACCAAAACACCACAGCCGGCGAAGGATTACACAATAGGCAATTATTATTTTTTAAATTGTTTTGTTTCATTGTCCTTTCGTCTCGCAAAGGCCTCCCTTCCAAACGTATCCTCCAAACGGTAATTGTGCCTTCAAATTGATCCACATTAACATCAACCAATTCCTCTGGGATTCGCATCCTGGCGCTCCATCAGTGCAAGGAATGACAAGACGGGGATGCTTATGCATCCGAAAGCTGCTCCTCTGGTGTTTTCTGTGGCCATCAGCTGCACCAGGGCTTTATCTCCACGTTATTTAATTACAGGAAGAGGTGCCACAGACACACGCACACACGGCTGGATCTCCTTCCCTCCCCCCCCCCCCACCCCCACCCCCACCCCCACCCCACGTTACTTTAATCCGAGCGACTGTAATTTGCAATTCCGTGCACCTCAACTCCTCTCGGTATTAGTGGCAAGGAAAATCGTCTTTTCGCTGTGGGAGATATAAGTGACAGGAGGAGTATTAGGCCATTCGGCCCAACAAGTCTACCCCGCCGTTCAATCATGGCTGACCTATCTCTCCCTCTCAACCCCTGCCTTCTCCCTATAACCCCTGACCCCCGTCCTAATCACAAATCTGTCTATCTCTGCCTTATAAATATCCTTTGACTTGGCCTCCACAGCCTTCTGTGGCAATGAATTCCACAGATTCGCCACCCTCTGACTAAAGAAATTCCTCCTCATCTCCTTCCTGAAGGAACGCCCTTTAATTCTGAGGGTACGTCCTCTGGTCCTGGACTTTCCCACTAGTGGAAACATCCTCTCCACATCCACTCTATCCAGGCCTTTCACTATTTGGTAAGTTTCAATGAGGTCCCCCCTCACCCTTTATCCTTCTAATCGCCAGAGAGTACAGGCCCAGTGACATCAAACGCTCATCATACATTAACCGACTCATTCCTGGGATCATTCTCGTAAACCTCCTCTGGACCCTCTCCAGAACTAGTACGTCCTTTCTCAGATATGTGTGTGCACAAAATCTGTGTGTAAATTCACAAGCGCTCAAAAAAGGGCACAGTCTTAAACAGTGACGAGGTCAAACCAGGTGATCAGATTTGCACCACTTTTAATTCAAGGCAGTAGCAAAGCTCACGACGAAGTCTGCAACCTAAATAGCAGTGGATTTAGTTACAATCAGAAAGATCAGTATCGTTTTAGTACTTTTAATTCTTTTTCAACTGCAGCATAATTTCAAATGAAGAGATTCAAAAGCATAGCCAATTATAGGCATTGGCTGTGGACATTTTTAGCCTCCATGTAGTTGTTCCATGTGACAATACAACAACAACATAACCACCACAAAGTTCACCTACAACTTAAACTGGAATTATCACACATGCTTTAAGATTGAGCTTCCAATTCAAACATGTCAGGATGAAATAATGCCTGTACTATGCAAAGAAAGGAGATGAGATGGACACACATGTTGAACGTATGTTAGACATTGAAAGAAAAGGAGAAAAAACAAATTAAAGTCGTTAAAATCTGTCGCAAATTTTTTCTCCCCTCAAACTTTAAATTCACTTTCGGATCATGCTACCTGCATGAAGATTTGTCCGTATGTTTCCCTATCTATTCCCGACTATAAACTGCCACCACACATCCAATACACCGAATCTGTGCTCACACAGTGGGTATTAAGTGAGTTAATTCAAAAGAACTGAAACCTCATTGACAGAAATTGAAAGCAATACTCCCAGCCAAGTAGTTTTATACCCCATCTGCTCCTGCTCCTAGCTGGGCTTTCTTTGAGGAATTAATAGTTTCATATATTCAAACCACCAAATAAAAGGACTCATTTAAGTTAGACTGCATTAACAAAAGAGGAAAGAGGATAATAATAAACAAAAAAGGGCAAAATGCATTCACATAAAAGCATTTTACTCTCAGAGTTCTGCTTTAACAAAGTTCAGCGGAGCCTTTTCTGACTTTTGTGCAAGACTTGATAAACTGAATAACATCGCACTCAATGATCAGCCAATGATTAAATTGATGAATGGTTATTAAGCCCCCCTTATCCTACGGTGGGTCTCACTACAAAATGCCACACCAGCTTGGAGGGCGGACGCACCAATGTACAAATTTCCCCGCTTGCTTGTTTCCCTTTCATTCTCGGACCACTGGCTATCAATTGGGCTGACATATTAGAAAATAATCTTTTATGGCCCAAATGGTGGTGAACAGAAATGAAGGCATCAGCCTGCTTTGAAATTCAAATCTCCCATTTCTGACTCTAAAGGATCTGATTTTCCACACAGCTGGAAGCTATTAGTGTTTTCTTAAAGTCCCCTGCTGGCAGGGCTGACCCACCCATGTGGAATCTGCCGGGGAGGGACCACTCTTGCACCTCTTCAGAAACCGCCCAAAAGAGTTCACTTTCCTTGCGCTTCTCTGAGGTACCGTAGCAGAAGCATTTCCCTTCAAGCCCGGTCGTTCCTCACTGTTTCCTCCCCTCCCCTCCCCTCAGCCCTTCATTATCTTACTGATGTAGAGCTGGCTCTGTTGAAATGCAAGGATGACAGCTTATGCTTCAATTCACTCTCTTTCCACGGCGCTGGGAGACAAAAAAAAAAAATCATAAGGCTTCGTATGTTGGCTACCATCTGGACCACTCACTGAAAGCAAGGCTCCCACTCTCACACACACTCACACACGCACTCTAACTCACACAAGCACTCTCCCTCACATACGCGCGCACACACACACACACACTCTCTCTCACACCATCACACACACTCACACACGCACTCTCTCACACTCTCTCACACACTATCACACTCTCACACACGCACTCTCTATCACATACGCACACACATTCACACACACTCTCTCTCACATACGCACACACACACACACACTCTCACACCATCACACTCACACACGCACTCTCTCTCACACACTCTCTCACATATGCACACACTCACACACTCACACATGCACTCCCTCACACTCTCTCTCACTCACACTCAGTCACACTCTCACACACGCACTCTCTCTCACAAACGCGCATACACACACTCTCACCATCACACTTTCTCACACACGCACTCTCCCACACTCACACACACTCACTCTCTTATTATCACACACATGCACTCTCTCACATACACGCGGTCTCTCACGCACGCTCTCTCTCAAGCACGCTCTCTCACAGGTGCGCTCTCACGCGCACGCTCTCACAGGCGCGCTCTCACTCGCATGCACGCTTGCACTCTCACACACTCATGCGTTCTCTCACTCGCACTCTCTCTCATGCACTCGCACACTCACGCTCTCACTTTCTCTCTCACTCGCACTTTCTCTCTCACTCGAACTCTCTCACACACTCACATTTTCTCACTCACCCTCTCTCACTCACACTCTCTCACATTCTGTCACACTCTCTCACTCACCCTCTCTCACACTCTCTCACACTCGCCCTCTCTCACTCTCTTTCACACGCACTCTCTCACATTCTCTCACACTCTCTCACACTCTCTCACTCGCCCTCTCACACTCTCTCTCACACTCGCCCTCTCTCACACTCTCTTTCACATGCACTCTCTCACATTCTCTCACACTCTCTGTCTCGCACACATACACGTCAAGGCCTTTCCTCGATCTGTTAGCTGTGAATTAAATTCAGATTTTTTGCTTGTTTACACTCAGCTAAAATCACCATGAATCATCTGTATGGTACAAAAGACTTCTGCAACATAAAGATACAACTTTCGTTTGTGTCCTTTCTTTCTACATGCACATTTACTCAAACAATAGATGTTTCAACAGGTATATGGATTGGAAAGGTTCAGAGGGATATGGGGCCACACGCAGGCAGGTGGGACCAACCTAGATAGGGCATCTTGGTCAGCATGGGCAAGTTGGGCGGAAGGGCCTGTTTCCACGCTGCACGACTCTAGTACTCTAATTAAAGATTTCCCAAGGACTACTTCAGTGCGTGCATAGAAATGTTTATCGTTAAAATGCCAATTAATGGCACAGTTAGATCCAAAAGATTACAAATCACATATTGATTGTCTACAACCTGTGAGTAAAAGAAAACGGCCTCAGTGGTGTTTTAAGCTCAGTGGTGTATATATATATACACACACACACTCACACATATACATACACATATATACATGTACATATACACACACATATATACATGTACATATACACACACACATATATATATATATATATATACACATACATACACACATTTATATACACATGCACACACACATATATATACACATGCACACATATATATATACACACATATATACATATGCGCGCACATATGTATACATACATGCACACACATACACACATATACACACACATATACCCATACACATATACAAACACACGCATATATATATATATATATATATATATATATATACACACACGCCGATCAGCCAAAACATTATGACCTGATGAGCCAAAACATTATGACCACCTGCCTAATATGCTGTTGGTCCTCCGTGTGCAGCCCCATGCGCAACAGGGTGCGATGCACTGTGTATTGTGACACATTCCTCCCGTGACCACCATTAAAATTTTCTGTGACTTGTGCCACAGTAGACCTTCTGTCGGTTCGGACCAGACGGGGTAGCCTTCGTTGCCCTCGCGCATCGATGAGCCTTGGGTGCCCAACACCCTGTCGCCGGTTTGTGGTTTGTCCCTCCTCGGACCACTGTCGGTAGGTACTCACCACTGCTGACCGGGAGCACCCCACAAGCCTTGCCGTTTCAGAGATGCTCTGACCCAGTCGTCTGGCTATAACAATTTGGCCCTTGTCAGGTCTTTACTCCTGCCCATTTCTCCTGCATCCAACACATCAACTTCAAGAACTGACTGTTCACTTGCTGCCTAATATATCCCGCCCCTTGACAGGTGCCATTGTAACAAGATAATCAATGTTATTCACTTCGCCTGTCAGTGGTCATAATGTTTTGGCTGATCAGTGTGTGTGTGTGTATATATATATATATAATATATTTGTTTTAAATATGCCACGAGAAACGTATCAAAGAGGCCACCTAATCCACCAAGATCATTCCACTAGGTGGAGCTAGTACATAAACTGCACATAAACAAAATGTGGGCATCAGCTGTTCAGAGTGTTACAGAACTGCTCAGAAAACTGCCAGCAGGCTCATTAGCTATAAAACATTTGGGTTTTTTTACACACACACACACACAGGTAACTATACTTATTTATAAGACCATAAGGAACAGGACTAGAATTAGGCCATTCGGCCCCTCAAGTCTACTCTGCCATTCAATCATGGTTAATCTATCTCTCCCTCCTAACCCCATTCTCCTGCCTTCTCCCCATAACCTCTGACACCCGTACTAATTAAGAATCTATCTATCTATCTATCTGCCTTAAAAATATCCACTGACTTGGCCACTACAGACAGCCTCCTGTGGCAAAGAATTCCACAGATTCACCATCCTCTGACTAAAGAATTTCTTCATTCCATACCAATGCAAGTTGAACACGTTTTTATTCACTTAAGGAAACATTGGGGAGGGAACGTGTACAAATTTAAGCAATTTTAAACCCAGGAAAAAAAATATACCGACAATGTATTTCCTTCCTTGTTTACTTACCACTATTTTATTTGGTGGAAAATTAAAGTTCTTAATTTCTGCACTACCTGCGTGTTGGTTGGGGAAAGCGCAGGTTTTACGTGGCTTTTTGTTGTTTAATAACATGCTGAAGATGGTGCAAACGTTAAACTCAGACGAGAAGAGGAACAGAGGGAGCCACAGAGCCAATTCCCTTTGTCCACAACAACAGGCATCTGTCAGTTGCTTGAGGGGGGGGCTGGGAGAAAGCAGGAACCCGAACTGCTGGCCAAGCCCTCTTTGACACAATGAATTGTGAATGAGAGGAACCCAGGCTGGGCAGAGATAGCGCGGTGTCAGGAACCGGGCCTGGACACTCGTGAGAGGACAGGGTCCAGCTCGCAGGATGTCAGAGCGGCAAACTGCTGCTCGAGATACAGACTTTTCACACAGTCTGCCGCAGGGTGTTTTTGCTCCGCAGGTTGCTGAAGACGGAAGCAGGAATGCCGTGTACGAGCCTGACCCAACCTCCGGGCTCCACACAAACTCCGACCTGCTTCCGCTGCGACTGGCTGGGATATCAACAGAAAAGTGTTTTCATTTCCCCCCCCCCCCCTGCACCACCCATTAGAGTTTACTGTGCTTAAACCACAAAATGCACAACAACAACATTTTTTTTTCTCTCTTTTAAAGTCTGAAATGTCACCATATTCTTTCGGGACAACATATTCATTCAAGAGGTGGTCATTGATATCATATTTACAACGTAGATTTTGATATTTTTAGAAGTCGGAAGGGGGAACGATTTGATTAGTACGGGTGTCAGGGGTTATGGGGAGAAGGCAGGGGATTGAATGGGGTTCGGGGGGAGAGACAGATCAGCCATGATTGAACGACAGAGTAGACTTGATGGGCTGAAGAGCCTAATTCTGCTCCTATCACTTATGAACTTATGTGGTATCTGAGGGGTAGCTTTTCCACACAAAGGGTGGTGGGTGTACGGAATGGGATGCTAGAGGAGGTAGTTGAGGCACATACTAGTGCAATGTTTGATAAACAATAAAACAGATTCATGGATAGGACAGGTTTGGAGGGATATGTGCCAAATGCAGGAAGGTGGGACTAGTGTAGATGGGTCATGTTGGCCGTTGTGGGCCGAAGGGCTTGTTTCCACGCTGTATGACTCTATGACTTTAAGTAAACATGACAAAGACGTCTAGGTTTGTAAGTTAATTGGCCTCTGCACATTGTCCTTAGTGTGTAGGGAGTGGATGAGAATGTGGTATAACATTGAACTAGGCCGAAAAGGTGATTGATGGTCGGTGTGGACCCGGTGGGCCGAAGGGCCTGCTTCCGTGCTGTATCTCTAAACTAAACAAAAAAGACACAAACACGATCCTCTTAAAGTCATCTGCTTGGGGAGGAGCTCTCAGAAATATTATTTTTACGATCAAATCATTCATAAATATAGAGTATTGATGTTTTTTTAAAAGCTTTCCCAGGTTTTGCAAAGAAACCTTGAATCAAAGTCATTTATTGAAGCACAAAGACAAGTTCTCAATGCATCTATTTTCCTGCAATGCTGAGAACTATATTCTGCACTCTATATCTTCCTCTTTGCTCTATCTATTGTGCTTGAGTTTGACTTGATTGTAATTATGTCTAGTATTATGATCTGATTGAATAGTATGCAAAACAGTTTTTCACTATACCTCGTTACATGTTGACTTTGAGTTTAGTTTATTGTCACTTGTACCGAGGTACAGAGAAATGATTTTGTTGCATGCTAACCGGTCAGCGGAAAGACAATACATGATTACAATCGAGTCATCCTCCGTGCGACTTTAATAAATCTAAACTGAAACGTAAAAAACCTAAACATGATGCCTAAAATATTTTCAGATTGCACTCACTGACACCCATCACAATAAAAATATTCCTATAAATGTTTAAAAAATCTTATGCAATGCCATAACAATGCCAGAGCAAAACAAATATAAAATGGCAACTAAAGGCATGTTTTATAAGCTTGGGTGCTCTTCACATAGTGAAATTGTACATGGAAAAGTTCAATAGACAATAGACTATAGGTGCAGGAGTAGGCCATTCGGCCCTTCGAGCCAGCATCGCCATTCAATGTGATCATGGCTGATCATTCTCAATCAGTACCCCGTTCCTGCCTTCTCCCCATACCCCCTGACTCCGCTATCCTTAAGAGCTCTATCTAGCTCTCTCTTGAATGCATTCAGAGAATTGGCCTCGACTTAGGAGACACAGAGTGAAATTAGGAGACACATAGTGAAATTGTACATGGAAAAGTTCTTAGTGTATCTCCCACATTCTCATCCGCTCCCTACACACTAAGGGCAATGTACAGAGGCCAATTAACTTACAAACCCAGACATCTTTGTCATGTTTACTCCCAGGAAAGATCTGGGACATCATCATATATATTTAATAAATATTTTAAGGTTTAAAATATCCTGACATTTTTTTGGGGGGAAACAACTGAAGTGTAATGCAGGGTAGTCGATATGTTGAGGGTGTTAATGAAGGAACAGCCTTCTTTAGTCAGACGGTGGTGAATCTGTGGAATTCATTGCCACAGACGTCTGTGGAGGTCAAGTCAATCGATATTTTAAAAGCAGAGATTGACAGATTCTTGATTTGTGTGGGCGTCCGTCCGGGGTTATGGGGAGAAGGCAGGAGAATGGAATTAGGAGGGAGTTAGATCAGCCATGATTGAATGGCGGAGTAGACTTGATGGGCCGAATGGTCTAATTCTACTCCTATCACTTATGAACAGGGACTAAATAGTACATTTCTGAACCGTCAATAGAAGCGATAGGACAAAACTCTCTTAAGTTACATCTTACCAGGCAATGCAGAATATCAATAAAGTCCACCACTCTTCAGCAGTCTGACTTAATTAATACCACATTTAAACAATCTTGTTTATTTTTCCCACTCTATTAGACTGGATTAATACCAAAAAAGTCCATGGGTGGCATGGTGGCGTAGTGATAGAGCTGCTGCCTTACAGCGCCAGAGACCCGGGTTCGATCCTGACTACGGGCGCTGTCTGTACGGAGTTTGCCCATTCTTCCCGTGACCTGCATGGATTTTCTCCGAGATCTTCAGTTTCCTCCCACACTCCAAAAACGTGTAGGTTTGTTTGCTTGGTATGAATGTAAAATTGCCCCTAGTGTGTGCAGGGTAGTGTTTGTGTGCAGGGATCGCTGGTTGGTGCGGACCTGGTGGGCTGAAGGGCCTGTTTCCGCGCTGTATCTCTAAACTAAACTAAACATTTTAATGAACCGATATCTTGTCATGAATAATTAGATTCCCAAACTTCATAACTCTTCTTTAATCATAGCCCTACGCAATGAAGTAGACCGATCACTTTTTTGTGGGTTTGGCAAAAATCTCAAAGGGTTAAAACATTCAAAACTACAAACACTGCATTCCTCTGGGCGATACAACAGCTTGTACAGATTTACCAAACACCACTGAATAAAAATAGTACAAATGAGTAACTCCAATGCAATGAAATGCACTGTATGAATCTGTCCCTGCAACTCCCCCATCACTGATTAAAATAGTTTTCGTTTTTTTTAGTTTTGGAGATACAACGTGGAAACCTTCGGCCCACCAAGTCCGCACCGACCAGCACATTAACACTATCCTACACACACCAGGGACAATTTACATTTCTACCAAGCCAATTTACCTACAAACCTGTACGTCTTTGGAGTGTGGGAGAAATCCGAAGATCTCGGAGATCTCCCACGCGATCACGGGGAGAACGTACAAACTCCACACAGACAGCACCCCTGGTCGGGATCGAACCCGTGCCTCTGGCGCTGTAAGGCAGCAACTCTACCTCTGAGCCGCCCTTTGACAGATCCATGCAACAGAGCCCAATCATGGTCAGCTCTGATGCGATCAAATCCTTCTTCGGTTCAAAAGATTTCCCCGTTTAAAATTATTGGTAACATCCACAGGTAGGATAAGTCCTGAAACAATGCAGATTGGTTTGCGATCAATGCTTCTGAATGGATCTGCCTTCCCATTAACTGTTGCCAAGTACAACAGTTCAATATTTGGAAACATTCTTTGAATATGTTTTGCTGATAGTCGTTCTTGTGAAGGCAACAAAGACCAAGAACTTCAATTCTAGAAAAGCAGCAGAGGGCTGGAATTGTGTATCGGAGTCATAGAGTCTTACAGCGTGAAAACAGGCCCATCTGCCCAACTCGCCCACACCGGCCAACGTGTCACATTTACACTCGCCCCACCTGCCTGTGTTTGGCCCATATCCCTCTAACCCTGTCCTATCCATGCACCTGTCTATTGTCCACTGGCGGGAAGCTCTAAAATGGGAACATGGGACTGAACCCCAAGTTCCAGATATTCCAACCTGTCTACAGCGATAGAAGCACAAATGCTGGAGGAATCACGGGCAACACGGTAGAGTTGCTGCCTTACAACGCTTACAGCGCCAGAGACCCAGGTTCAATCTTGACAATGGGTGCTGGCTGTAAGGAGTTTGTACATTCTTCCCGTGACCTGCGTGCGTTTTATCCGAGATCTTCGGTTTTCTCCCACACTAAAAAGAAGTGCAGGTTTGTAGGTTAATTGGCTTGGTGTAAATGCAAGTTGTCCCTAGTGTGTGTAGGACAGTGTTAATGTGCAGGGATCATTGATCAGCGCAGACTTGGTGGGCCGAAGGGCCTGTTTCCGCGCTGTGACTCTGAACTAAACGAAAGTAAACTAAACTAAACTCAGCAGGTCAGGCAGCATCTCTGGAGAAAATAAGTAGGTGCAGAGATAGATAGATTCTTGATTAGTACAGGTGTCAGAGGTTATGGGGAGAAGGCAGGAGAATTGGGTTAGGAGGGAGAGATAGATCAGCCATGATTGAATGGCGGCGAATGGCCTAATTATGCTCCTATCACTTATGACCTTATGATCTTAAGAATACTTCAAAATGTAGTTTATTGATGGCAAATGATTGCTAACTGGTGTAACTAAATCATAGAAATTAACGTTTAGATAACAATTAGATTCAAGTTGATGCTAAGAACAATTTTCTACATTTCCTCCAATATATATGACCTGTATTAGTGTCATGGAGTCATACATCATGGAAACAGGCCATTTGGCCCACCTTGCCCACACCGACCAACATGTCCCTTCTATACTAATCCCACCTGCCTGCATTTGGCCCATATCCCTCTAAAACTGTCCTATCCATGTACCTGCCTGAATGGTTCTTAAACGTATCTGCGATAGTACCTACCTCAATTACCTCCTCCGGCAATGCGTTCCATACACCCACTACCCTTTGTGTAAAAAAGTTGTTTATTCCAATTAAATCTTTTCCCCCCTCACCTTAAAGCAATTTCCTCTGGTTCTCAATTCCCCTACTCTGTGCAAGAGACTCTGATCTATTCCCCAATCTATTCCTCTATGATTTTGTGCATCACTACAAGATCACCCCTCATCCTACTGCAATCTAAGGAATTGAATCCTAGCCTGCTCAACTTCTCCCGACAACTTAGGCCCTTGAGTCCTGGCAACATCCTCGTAAATCTCCTCTGCACCCTTTCCAGCTGGACAAGGTTCTCTCTGAGATCTTCTGCTTCCTCCCGCATTCCAAAGACCTACAGGTTTGTAAGTTAATCGGCTTGGTGTAAACGTAAAATTGTCCGTAGTGTGGGTGGGGTAGTGTTAACGTGCGGGGATCGCTGGTCGGTCAGTGCGGGCCCGGCGGTCCGAAGGGTCTGTTTCCACGTTGATATATCTAAACTAAACTAAACCAAACTGCACGCAATAAAGTATTCCAATCTAATATGTTCAATGAAAAAAAAATATTCCTTTCGACATTCCTTCCATTCTTTGAATAATAACCGTACATTGACGTCGGCCACTTGATAAGAATCAACTTTATTTTTCTTCTTAAGAAAGCACAGTGGGAAAATTTGCAGTGGGTCCGATTGTAACGTGAACTCTTCCCGAGAAGAGTTTCTCAGGCCCACGTCATGGTATATCTGCAGTGCACTGTCTAGAATGGGAAAGAAAAAAAATTGCTGAAGAAGCATGTAATTCACAGCAGCATCTGCTTTTATTTTGCTGCTCTTTGTTTTGCTCATTTTTAGGAAGTAAGAAGTTCATATCCAGGAATTTGAGATAATCACTGCAGGCAGACAATGCCCCAAGTCAGAAATAGCAGCTGAAGATACAAAAAAAAAACACACTTTTCTTTGGCTACCTCCCCAATGTTCTATTCAAATGAAAGTTCCTTTCTCTCTTCCACTGACCTTCCTATTCTACTTGATGAATTCCAATTGTTTTTTTTCTGGTTACACCAGACAGCATTCTGGCAGTCCCTCGCCCAATTTCCTTCGTCTTCTGCAAGCTACAGATGACTTTGGCCTCTACCCTGGTTATCAATCTCTATCCTGACAAAAGGGTCCAAATGAAAACCAAATAATAAGCACTCCCCTCCCTCTCATGATCCGGATGCTTCCCTGATTTTACAAACAGGGATGCATTTCAGTTAACTTTCGCTTCCATTGGTAACCAAGAACATCATTGTGTACATTTTTACATTTAACGATACAAAAGAGCCAAACGGCTTGGAATAAAGGCGACGGAGACCATTTCCTAAATGGGGCGGGAATCCAGAAATCGGAGGTGCAAAGGGACTTGGGAGTGCTGATGCACGATTCCCAACAGGTTAATCTACAAGTCATATCATATATATACAGCGCGGAAACAGGCCTTTTCGGCCCACCAAGTCCGCGCCGCCCAGCGATCCCCACACATTAACACTATCCTACACCCACTAGGAACAATTTTTTAAAAAACATTTATCCAGCCAATTAACCTACATACCTGTACGTCTTTGGAGTGTGGGAGGAAACCGACGATTTCGGAGAAAACCCACGCAGGTCACGGGGGGAACGTACAAACTCCGTACGGGCAGCACCCATAGTCAGGATTGAACCCGGGTCTCTGGTGCTGTAAGGCAGCAACTCAGAGAGTTGTGAATCTGTGGAATTCTCCGCCTCAGAAGGCAGTGGAGGCCAATTCTCCGAATGCATTCAAGAGAGAGCTGGATAGAGCTCTTAAAGATAGCGGAGTCAGGGGGTATGGGGAGAAGGCAGGATCGGGGTACTGATTGAGAATGATCAGCCATGATCACATTGAATGGCGGTGCTGGCTCGAAGGGCTGAATGGCCTCCTCCTGCACCTATTGTCTATTGTCTATTGTGTACCGCTGCATCACCGTACCGCCCGTCACCCACGCAGGTCACGGGGAGAACGTACAAACTCCTTACAGTGCAGCACCCGTAGTCAGGATCGAACCTGAGTCTCCGGCGCTGCATTTGCTGTAAAGCAGCAACTCTACCGCTGCGCCACCGTGTCGAGTCGGTAGTAAAGAAAGCAAACTCAATGCAAACATTTATTTCGAGAGGGCTTGTATACAAAATCAGGGATGCAATGCTGAGGCTCCATAGGGCGCAGGTCAGGCCACATTTGGAATATTGTGATCAATTTTGGGCACCATATCTGAGGATGTGTTGGCTCTGGAGAGGGTCCAGAGGATTACAAGAATGATCCCAGGAATATGTAGGTTAACATATGATGAGCGTTTGATGTCACTGGGCCTGTAATCACTGGAGTCTAGAAGAATGAGGGCGGACCTCATTGAAACGTACAAAAAGTGAAAGGCTTGGATTGAGTGGATGTGGAGAGGATGTTTCCACTAGTGGGGGAGTCTAGGACTAGAGGTCACAGCGTTAGAATTAAAGGACGTTCTTTTCGGAAATAGATGAGGTGAATCTGTGGAATTCTTTGCCACAGAAGGCTGTAGAGGCCAAGTCAGTGGATGTTTATAACACAGAGATAGATAGATGTTTGATTAGTACAGGTGTCAGTATTTATGGGAAGAAGGCAGGAGAATGGGGACAGGAGGGAGAGATAGATCAGCCATGATTGAATGGCAGAGTAGACTTGATGGTCTGGATGGCCTGATTCTATTCCTGTCGCTTATGACCTTATGAATGGTGGACTAGACTTGATGCACCGAATGGCCTAATTCTGTTCCTATCACTTATGATCTTATAACTTGAGGTTAAACAGAAACTTTGCCAGAATGACCAGTTTCGAGATCATATACAACGTGCAAAAGCATTTGTCCAAGAGAATTTGCCAACGATGCAAATTGTAGTCACTTTCAGATTAGCATTTTGCAGGATTAATTTCCACTGCTGATGCAACTTCAGTTACATAGAAACATAGAAAATAGGTGCAAGAGGAGGCCATTCGGCCCTTCGAGCCAGCACCGCCATTCATTGTGATCATGGCTGATCATCCACAATCAGTAACCTGTGCCCAACTTCTCCCCATATCCCCTGATTCCACTAGCCCCCAGAGATCTATCCAACTCTCTCTTAAATTCATCCAGTGATTTGGCCTCCACTGCCTTCTGTGGTGGAGAATTCCACAAATTTACAACTCACTGGGCGAAAAAGTTCCTTCTCACCTCGGTTTTAAATGGCCTCCCCTTTATTCTAAGACTGTGGCCCCTGGTTCTGGACTCCCCCAACATTGGGAACATTTTTCCTGCATCTAGCTTGTCCAGTCCTTTCATAATTTTATATGTCTCTATAAGACCCCCTCACGCAAACATGCAAGGAGGGGCAGGTATACAAGTGGGAAAAGAACACAAAGCTTTTGCAGGGGACCTTTAGAGCAAAAGTCATAGAAACATAGAAAATAGGTGCAGGAGTAGGCCATTCGGCCCTTCGAGCCAGCACCGCCATTCAATATGATCATGGCTGATCATCCACAATCAGTACCCCGTTCCCGCTTTCTCCCCATATCCCTTGATTCAGTTAGCCCTAAGAGCTCTATCTAACTCTCTGTTGAAAACATCCAGTGAATTGGCCTCCACTGCCTTCTGTGGCAGAGAATTCCACAGATTCACAACTCTCTGGGTGAAGAAGTTTTTTCTCATCCCAGTTCTAAACGGCCGACCCCTTATTCTTAAACTGTGACTCATGGTTCTGGATTCCCCCAACACCGGGAACATTTTTCCTACATCTAGCCTGTCCCTTAAGAATTTTATATGTTGTCATCTCACAAGAATTTTCAGAGGAGGAAGATATCAGCTGCAGAGACACCAGAAAGTTTTGAAAAGTTGCCCAGAAACGTAGAGTCCAAACTATTTTAACTTCTCACAGTTTCATTCAACTGCTGCAATATCACCACACTACATTAAATCTCAACAATTCATTGAAAGAAGCAACCAGTTAAACAAGCAACTGTCCATGATCACAAAAAGACTTTGCATTCAAAACACACCTTTCACCACTGGAGATTGTTTCAAAATGCCTCACAGTCAATGAAGTACAGTCATAGAGCGACACAGCGTGGAAACAGGCCCTTCGGCCAAACATGCCTACATCGGCCAGCATATCCCAGCTACACTAGTCCCACCTACCCTGCGTTTGGTCCATATCCCATCAAACCTGTCCTATCCATGTACCTGCAAGGGTCTCGACCCGAAACGTCACCCATTCCTTCTCTCCCGAGATGCTGCCTGACCCGTTGAGTTTCTCCAGCATTTTGTGTCTACCTGCCTTAAATGTTTCTTGAACATTGGGATAGTCCCTGCCTCATCTGGCAGCTTGTTCCATACACCCACCACCCTTTGTGTGAAAAAGTTACCCCTCAGATTCCTAATAAATCTGTTCCCCTTCACCTTAAACCTATGTCCTCTGGTCCTCAGTTCCCCTACTCTGGGCAAGAGACTCTGTGCATCTACCTGATCTATTCCTCTCATGATTTTATACACCTCAATAAGTACTTGAGAAGTACATTCACTCTTGTAACATCAATGACATAGCATCAATTCCTGCACAGCAAAATCCCATAAACACTAATTTGTTAACAGCCAGATAATCTGCTTTAATTATGTTGATTAAAGGATAAGTATTAGACAACACATCAGGGATAACACTGTTGCTCTTCATCAAAACAGTATCCTGGGATCTTTTACATCACCTGGTAGTGCAGAAAGAACCTTGAAAAAAGATAATGTTGTTCTTCCTAACTTACCATTCATTACTAACCATTCTTGGCAAAACAGACACAAGTTACATTACATTTGTAAACAGCTTCAAAATATTTCCTAGACTTGTCCAGATATAAAGTCAAGGTGCACCACCCACATCTAAAATTTAGGATTATAGTTAATCAAATCAAGAATAATGATAGACGCAAAATGCTGGAGTAACTCAGCGGCACAGGCAGCATCTCTGGAGAGAAGGAATGGGTGATGTTTCGGGTCGAGACCCTTCTTCAGAATGATGATTATAAAAATTAACAACTGACCATTTAGCTTTTACACCAGTAGACAAGGATGAAACTGCAAGGCTGCGGACTCATAAAGAAATACCTGTATCTTGTACTTAAAAGGACACCTAAAATGACTATAAATATATGAACATACCTCTGAGATTTCATAAAATTGAAATAGAACAGAAGGGATTGCATCTAATATACATGACATTAAAATGGTTGGAAACCCTTTGCTCAATTCCTGTTGCATTGTTGCCATGTAAAACCAGGCAACTCCATTGCAGTGAACACAAGGCAGACCAGATAGAAGCACGAAAGGCCTGGATAGAATGGATATGGAGAGGATGTTTCCACTAGTGGGAGAGTCCAGGACTAGAGGTCACAGCCTCAGAATTAAAGGATGTTCCTTTAGGAAGGAGATGAGGAATTTCTTCAGTCAGAGGGTGGTGAATCTGTGGAATTCATTGCCACAGACGGCTGTGGAGGCCAAAGCAATGGATATTTTTAAGGCAGAGAATGATAGATTCTTGATCAGTACGGGTGTCAGGGGTTATGGGGATAAGCCAGGAGAATGGGGTTCGGAGGGGGAGATAGATCAGCCAATGAATGAATGGCGAAGACGACTTGATGGGCCGAATGGCCTAATTCTTCTCCTGTCACATATGAACATGCAAATTATGAGTTGGTCAACAGTGAAAGATATTTTCCATTGGTTTTCGAAACATGAGAAGGTAAATATCAAATGGTTGTATCTAATCATAACCAAATTATTAAATGTCATCTTGCCACAGTTCATGGAAGCTTGCCTTGAATCAGATTCAATGCCTCGTTATAAACTAAACCAATACTCCAAAATGTTGTGGAAGTGCTGCTCACTAAGACTGTCTTTCACATGATAGAGATAAGGAAAGAGTCCTAATCTGCCTACACAGGTGGACATAAAAGATCACAACAAATAATCCTAAAGACGTACAGATTTGCAGGTTAATGGCCTTGGGTAAAAATTGTAAATTGTCTCTAAGTGTGTAGGATAGTGATGGTGTACGGGGTGATCGCTGATCATGGAAACTTAGACAATAGGTGCAGGAGTAGGCCATTCGGCCCTTCGAGCCAGCACCGCCATTCAATATGATCATGGCTGATCATCTAAATCAGTACCCCGTTTCTGCTTTCTCCCCATATCCCTCGATTCCTTTAGCCCTAAGAGCTAAATCTAACTCTCTCTTGAAAACATCGAGTGAATTGGCCTCCACTGCCTTCTGTGGCAGTGAATTCCACAGATTCATAACACTGGGTGAAAACATTTTTCCTCATCTCAGTCCTAAATGGCCTACCCCTTTTTCTTAAATTGTGACCCCTGGTTCTGGACTCCCCCAACATGGGGAACATTTTTCCTGCATCTAGCCCGTCCATTCCTTTAATAATTTTATATGTTTCTATAAGATCCCCTCTCATCCTTCTAAATTCCAGTGAATTCGGCATGGATTTGATAGGCCGAGGGCCTGTTTCTACAATGTATCTCTAAACTAAAATCTAATCATGAGAGGAATAGATATGGTGAATGTACGGAATCTTTTACCCAAAGTAGGGGAATCGAGAACCAGAGGACATAGGATTAAGGTGAGGGAGGAAAGATTTAATAGGAAGCTGAGGGGCAACTATTTTTACACAAAGCGTGGCATAGATATGGCATGAGCTGCCAGAGGAGGTAGTTGAATATCACAACATTTAAACACATTTGGACAGGTATATGGATAGGACAGGTTTAGAGAATATGGGCCAAACGTGGGTAGGTGGGATTAGTGTAGATGGGGCATGTTGGTCGGTGTGGGCAAGTTGGGCCGAAGGGCCCGTTTCCACGCTGTATGACTCTATAACTACTATTTGGAAGATGAAGAGGGAGTTTTGTACACTCCCAAACTATGTTCTTCCTTCAGTCAAAAACAGCTGTGATAATAATTAGGTTCTGCTATTTATTGGTGCTCTAAACAGCGTACTTTTGCCAACGAGAACTTTGGCAAGAAAAATAATGAGATTTGCTAAAAATGTTGAAAAGATCTCCACGGTGTCTTGAAAACAGAATCCTGTCGCATTAAACGACCTGCCTAGTCCCAATAGAAGCAGCTCTTCAAGCTCCCAGTTGCTGTATATTATAGCTTTAGTTTAGTTAAAGATACAGCGCGGAAACAGGCCCTTCGGCCCACCAAGTCCGCACCGACCAGCGATCCCCGCACATTAACACTATCCTACACACTCTCGGGACAATTTACACATTACACCAAGCCAATTCTCCTTCATACCTGTACGCCTTTGGAGTGTGGGAGGAAACCGAAGATCTGGGAGAAAACCCACGCAGGTCACGGGGAGAAACTCCGTACAGACGGCACCCGTAGTCGGGATCGGACCCGGGTCTCCGGCGCTGCAAGCGCTGTAAGGCAGCAACTCTACCGCTGCGCCACCGCGGCGCAGTTTTAGTTTCAGCTTAGTTAGAGATACAGCATGGAAACCGGACCTTCGGCCCACTGAGTCCATGCCGACCATCGATTATCTGTTCACACTAGTTCCATGTTATCCCACTCACTCATCAATTCCCTGTACACTAGAAGCAATTTTACAGAGGGCCAATCACCCTACCAAGCCGCATGTCTTTGGGACGTAGGTGCAAACCGGAGCACCCGGAGGAAACCCACGGGGCCACAGGTAGAAAGTGCAAACTCCACCCGAGATCAGGATTGAACCCGGGTCGCTGGCACTGCCTGCAGCGGGTGATCACTGGAAGAAAAGCAGATATGAAAGAAAATCTTTCACTAGCTGCCACAAACATCTATCTGCCTACTAGTCTGGAGAAGACAGCGAATCGGTTCGCACCACGGGAGAACATGGACAAGCAACGCCTTGGGTCGAGGTCCTTCTTCAGTCTGAAGAAGGGTCACGACCTGAAAGGTCGCCCATCCATGTTCTCCAGAGATGCTGCCTGACCCGCTGAGCTACTCCAGCACTCTGTCTTCTTTTGTAAACTGGCATCTGCAGTTCCTTGTTTCTGCACATCAGGCTGCCCTGCACACGAGGGGAAAGGCAAATGGTTCAATGGTTCAATGGTGCTTTTTCTGTCACATGCGCAAATGCATATTGAAATTCTTTTCTTACATGCACTCCAGTATGGTATTCCCATACCAAAGCATATCCTCGATTAGCAAGTGTGCAGAAACATTCTACCGAGCCCGCTAGTAAGAGGCACCATGTTTTGGCGTCATTTTCCAAGTCCAGCCCGCGCTCTGATTCTTATGAGTGGTGCCCGATCCTGGGCAGGCCCCAGGCTGCTGCAAGACCTCCAGGCATCGCCTTCCTTGGACGCGATGTTCCCCCTCCTCGCCCACCCACCTTTGTGCAGTAACACACCTACCTTTTGTGAGGGTTGCCATTTCCCCTACCACCCCTTCTGGTCGTCCTCAATCAAATCCTCGGCCACTCAATATTAAGGGCGGCACGGTGGCGCAGCGGTAGAGTTGCTGCCTCACAGCGCCAGAGACCCGGGTTCAATCCTGACTATGGGTGCTGTCTGTACGGAGTTTGTGTGCTCTCCCTGTGACCTGCGTGGGTTTTCTCCGGGCGCTCTGGTTTCTTCCCGCACTCCAAAGAGATACAGGTTTGTAGGCTAATTGGGTTGGTAAAGATTGTAAATTGTTCCCACCCTGTAGGATCGTGCTAGTGTGTGGGGATCGCTGGTTGGCCCGGACCAGGTGGGCTGAAGGTTCTGTTTCCACGCTGTATCTCTACATGTGAATGCCAAATATGTGAATGCCACAATGATCAGAAGTGGCTCTGATATACAGGGTGCATAAAGCTTCAGTGGTGATGGGTTGAAGTTTGAAGTCATGAAGTTTGAGGCTGGAAGAGGTTTTGTGTAAGTGATGTTAGCAGGCCCAAATGTAGACCTTCAAATTGATATCTCACTGGCGATCTCGGTCCAACTTGCTCCTCGTTTGTCAATACTCAATACTACTTCATTGTAAAAAAAAACTACACACGGTGAAACTCTTTGTTTTGCATGCAATCCAGTAAAGTCATGCTATACGTCAGCACAATCAAACATAAGTACAAGAGTGCAATGATTGTAGAGTATAAATAGTAGACTTCTTCTGAGAAGGACACAAAACGCTGGAGTAACTCAGCGGGTCAGGCAGCATCGCTGGAGAACGTGGATAGCTGACGTTTTGGGTTGGAACCCTTCTTCAGATTGAGTGTGGGGGGAGGGGGGTTTGAAAGCTGGAAGAGAGGAGAGCAGGACAAAGCCTGGCAGGTAATAGGTGAATACAGGCTTGCACAGACAAACCTTGCTACCTATTACCTGCCGCGTTTGTTCTGCCCCTCCTCTCTTCCGGCTTTCTCTCCTCTCCCCCACCAACCATCAGTCTGAAGAAGGGTCCCGACCTGAAACGTCACCTATCCATGTTCTCCAGAGATGCTGCCTGACCTGTTGAGTTACTCCAGCACTTGGCATCCTTCTTTGTAAACCAGCATTGTTTCTCCACTTCTAGACTTCTTCTGAGGCTGTACACAAAGAGTTGCCACGTTACTATCGCCATCTTGTAGTCCATAGTGCACAGTTACAGGATAAAGGGAATAACGTTCAGTCCAAGATAAAGATAGTCCGAGGGTCTCCAATGAGGTAAATGATAGGCCATGACCGCTCTCCAGTTGGTGATAGGATGGTTCCGTTGCCTGCTAACAGCTGGGAAGAAACTGTACCCGAATCTGGAGGTGTCTGTTTTCACACTTCTGTACCTCTTGCCTGATGGGAGAGGGGAGAAGAGGCCGTGACCGGAGCGAGACTCGTCCTTGATTATGCTGCTGGCCTTGCTGAGGCAGCGTGAGGTGCAGATCGAGTCAATGGAAGGGAGATAGACACGAAAAACTGGAGTAGCTCAGCGGGACAGGCAGCATCTCTGGAGAGAAGGAATGGATGACGTTTCGGGTCGAGACCCTTCTTCAGGCCCGAAACGTCACCCATTCCCTCTCTCCAGAGGTGCTGCCTGTCCCGCTGAGTTACTCCAGCTTTTTGTGTCTATCTTTGGTTTCAACCTGCATCTGCAGTTCCTTCTTACACAATGGGAGGGAGGTTGGTGTGTGCGATGGTCTGGGCTGCGTCCACAATTCTCTGCAATTTCTCGTGGTCTTGGATGAAGCTGTTCCCAAACTATGCTGTGATGCATCCTGATGAAATGCTCTCTGTGGACGTTGGTGCGAGTTGTCGGGGACATACCGAACCTCCCAAGCCTTCTAAGGAAGTAGAGTCGTTTATGTGCTTTCTTGGCCATTGCTTCGATATGGACAGTCCAGGACAAATTGCTGGTGTTTTTTCTCCAAGGAACTTGAAGCTTTCAACCATCGGCACCATGAATGTATACCACAGTATGTAGGAAAATAACTGCAGATGCTGGTACAAATCGAAGGTATTTATTCACAAAATGCTGGAGTAACTCAGCAGGTCAGGCAGCATCTCAGGAGAGAAGGAACGGGTGACGTTTCGGGTCGAGACCCTTCTTCAGACCAAGGTATGTGTACAGCTTCACTTCCTGAAGTCGATCACAATCTTCTTTGCCTTGGAACGGTGGTTGGCTTGGCACCAGGTTATGAGGTTCGCAATCTCCTTTCTGTACTCCGTCTCATCATTGTTTAAAATCCGGCCCGTAATGGTAGTGTCGCTTGTAAATTGAGTTGGATTTGTATTTGTAATTTGTAATTGGATTTGGAAAGCATGGAGCGACTGGGCCTATATTCACTGGAATTTAGGATAAGAGGGGATCTTATAGAAACATAAATTTCTTAAGGGGTTGGACAGGCTCGATGCAGGAAAAATGTTCCCCATGTTGGGGGAGTCCAGAACCAGGGAGGTCACAGTTTAATAATAAGGGGCAGGCCATTTAGGACTGAGATGAAGAAAAACGTTCTCACCCAGAGAGTTGTGAATCTGTGGAATTCTCTGCCACAGAAGGCAGTAAAGGCCAATTCACGGGAAGTATTCAAGAGAGAGTTAGATATAGCTCTTAGGGCTAACGGAATCAAGGATATGGGTAGAAAGCAGGAACGAGGTATTGATTTTGGATGATCAGCCATGATCATATTGAATGGTGGTGCTGGCTCGAATTGCCGAATGGCCTACTCCGGCACTTATTTTCTATGTTTCTATGTATTTGGCGGCACAGTCGTGGGTGTACAAGGAGTGGAGAAGGGGGCCAAGAACACATCCTTGCGGAGCACCAGTGTTGAGGATTGTCGTAGAGGATGATTTGTCCCCTATCCTCACTGATTGCGGTCTGTTGGTCAGGAAGGTGAGGATCCAGTTACAGAGGTGAGTGCTGACTCCAAGTTCCACGAGTCTAGTGGTGAGCTTGGATGGGATAATGGCACAGAAAGCCGAGCTGTAGTTTATGAATAAAAGCCTGATGTAGGCGTCTCCCTTATCCAGGTGTTCCAGGGATGAGTGCAGCTAGGGGGATAGCATCAGCCGTAGACCTGTTGTGGCGGTAGGTGAACTGCAGCGGGTCGAGGGCCTCAGAGGGCAGTGGAGGCCAATTCTCTGAATGCATTCAAGAGAGAGCGGGATAGAGCTCTTAAGGATAGCGGAGTCAGGGGGTATGGGGAGAAGGCAGGAACGGGGTACTGATTGAGAATGATCAGCCATGATCACATTGAATGGCGGTGCTGGCTCGAAGGGCCGAATGGCCATCTCCTGCACCTATTGTCTATTGTCTATTGGTAGACTGGATTTAATGCGTTCCATAACAAGCCTCTCAAAGCACGTCATGATGGTAGATGTCAAGGCCACTGGGTTTTTAATTTTCGATTAGTACGGGTGTCAGGGAGAAGACAGGAGAATGGGGTTGAGATAGTTCAGCCATGATTGAATGGCAGAGTAGACTTGATGGGCCGAATGGCCATATTTTTCTCCTAGAACTTATGAACATGGGCTAACAAGCTAATAGGTCCATGTTTTCAATGGCCATAAGACCATAAGACATCAGAGCAGAATTAGGCCATGTGGCCCATCGAGTCTGCTCCACCATTCGATCATGGGTGATCTATTTTTCCCTCTGAACCCCATTCTCCTGTTTACTCTCCGTAATCTTTGATGCTCTTACTAATCGAGACCCTACCTACATGAGGTACTACTTGCAGTGAAATATTTTCTGTACAAAATGAAGCCTACATTATACTGTATCTCACGGTAACATCAGAAAACGTTCAAGTCAAGAATCAAGAGTATTTTATTGTCTTACGTCCTGAAATGGATCAATTACATTCTTACTTGCAGCAGCACAACAGATATGTAAACAAGAGACAATAAATGACCAATTTGTAGTTACAATTTCTGATAAATATGATCATAAATTCCTGTCTGTTCTCTGATATTCATCCCTCTATGACATTCTAGACACTGCAGATGCTGGTTTACAAAAACAAAACTCAAAGTGCTGGAGTAACTCAGCATCTCTGGATGCTGCCTGGCCTACTGAGTTTCTCCAGCACTGGGACAATTTCTTCCCAGCTGTTATCAGGCAACTGAACCATCCCACCATAACAGTGCTGAACTACAATCTACCTCATTGGGGACCCACGCACTACCTTTGATCGGACTTTACTGGCTTTACCTTGCACTAAACGTTCTTCCTTATCATGTATATGTACACTGTGAATGGCTCGATTGTAATCATGTTTAGTTTAGTTTAGAGATACAGCACGGAAACAGGCCCTTCGGCCCACCGAGTCCGTGCCGACCAGCGATCCCCGCACACAAACACTATTCTACACACACTAGGGACAATTTATATTGATACCAAGCCAATTAACCTTCAAACCTGTACATCTTTGGAGTGTGGAAAGAAACCGAAGATCTCGGAGCAAACCCACGCGGTCACGGGGAGAACGTGCAAACTCCGTACAGACAGCACCCGTAGTCAGGATCGAACCCGGGTCTCTGGCGCTGTTTTAAGCAACTCTACTGTTGCACCACTGTTGCACCCTGCATGGTCTTTCTGCTGGCTGGATAGCACGCAGCGAAAGCTTTTCACTGTACCTCGGTACACGTGACAATGAACTAAAGTGAACACTTTGTGTTTTTTTGACCCCACCATGAACATGAGATGGACCGGAGCACAAGGAACACAACAGATCGCCAAACTCCTCCAAGTGGGAAAAACACCTCCACAAATCAAACACAGCATAAACTGCTCGCCTGCCAACGTATCGTAACCGAAAGGAATTAATCACCAACACCAAATGCCTCACCAACAAATGTGACCCAGTGACCAAACAGGTCCATCAAAATGCCCAACTTGTAGAAACCAACCCAAAGATTTTTTGTTTTCTTTTTGTAAATATAAACTGTAAAAATAACCGAATGTTTGTCTGAAAATGGGAACAAATTAAAGCGTTGCCATTGCAAAGTACGACAGCGTCAGTTTTCGTACTGGCTTGTGAACTGAGGAGGACCATATGTTTCCCAGAGATTCAAGCCCAAGTCTCTCCTTTTCTCTATAACGGACGGGAGCTGTGGTTGTTGTTTTTTTAAATAAAATGATTCCTGTGTTACTGACATTATGTTAAAAAAAATATGCCAACTGAGGACTCTTTATGGCAGATGGTAATGTTATCAGCTGCACGCACAAGATATTTCTTGATTGATTCCAACCATATGCTAAAATGTACTTGTTTCGAAAAAGCCTGGCTTTGCCAGAAAAGAGGGATTTTTAAATCATCCACGCCATTGTATATATAATTTAGTTCAGATGCATATACATATTAGCTACAGTACTGGCCAAATTGATTTTTTATTACAGTAATAAAATTTGGAAAAAAAAAAAAATGTAGACATTGTTATTTTTTTTCGATTCCATAAATATGAAGGAATCCACTCATTGACTGTCTGCGATGCACAGCGCTTAAACCATGAATACGGTTGCTTTGTGCAAATTTTTTTCTCATCCGATTTCATCTGTGAGAGACTCTCCCCAGAGGATGTGGAAGAGAGAACCAATTATATCCACAGGCTGAGTTTTCAAAAAAAAAAAAAAAAAAAAAAAAAAAAAAAATGAAGGCATCTGTTTCATGCCAGTAACCTCCACATGCAAGAAAATATAACTTTGAAGGCATCTGTGTTCATGCTCTATAGTCACAGATCTTGGGCACCATTGTAATTGCCCAGCTGCAAACATGATTTTCTGATTTCATCTGTAGAGCATCTGAGCATGAAGGCAATGTAGCAAACCAAGTTTTATTTTTTTTTAAAGGCCTCCAGGCAACTCTACAACAATTAAATGCAAAAAAAAAAAAATCATATATTTTGTGCGTTTCACATTGCTTTGCACTTATGAATCTCACCAAACCTGCCTTCCCCCCACCCCCCCACCACTCCCCACCTCCACCTTTCAGAACAGTTTCTACCGAATGTGTTTCAACAATACCTGTACGGTTCATTGCTGTGGTCGGGATTGTGGATTTTTATTTGATAACATGCACTGCTGAGGCAATTAGTGAACTCTACCGCAAACCGAGATGCCTGCACGTGAGCAAGTGCACCAGCATTCAATGGGAGATGGACACAAAGAGATGGAGTAACTCAGCGGGTCAGGCAGCATCGCTGGAGAAAAAGGAATAGGTGACGCTTTTCGGGTCGAAACCCTTCTTCGGACTGAGAGTCGGGGGAAAGGGAAACGAGGGATGCAGACGGTGGTGCAGAGAGATATAGATCAGAAGATCATGTGAGAGGAGCATAATTAGGCCATTCGGCCCATCTAGTCTACTCCGCCATTCTGCTGATCTATCTCTCCCTCCTAACTCCATTCAACCTGCCCTCTCCCCATAACCTCTGATAGTCTGACAATATAGAACAAATGAATGAAAGATATGCAAAAAGGGAGCGATGATAAAGGAAATAGGTCGCTGTTAGCTGTGGCCTAGGTTACTCAACAGAGTTTGGTTATTTTACAGGACGTTTCGGACATTTCTTCACCTAAAATAACGTTTCGCCTTGTTACCATTTTATCACCCACCTCTGATCATTTTGCAGCATAAAAACTTCACAAATGCCACTTCGAAATCAAATAAACTGCTCTGTGTTCCTAATTAAAAATATACGTGTTTCAATGTGTTGGGGTATAAAGATACTGAATTTGACTATTTTAAAAATTAAATGCCACTTCCAAATCAAATAAATTGTTTTGTGTTCCTAGTTAAAAATACGTGTTGGGATGTAAACATAGAAAAATAGGTGCAGGAGTAGGCCATTCAGCCCTTCAAACCAGCACCGCCATTCAATATGATCATGGCTGATCATCCAAAATCAGTACCCCGTTCCTGCTTTCTCCCCATATCCCTTGATTCCGTTGGCCCTAAGAGCCCTAAAGATGCTGAATTGGCCTATTTTAAAAATTAAACTGGGAAATTGTGTGATATTACAAAATGTACATGTCATTTAAAAGGTGCAAATTAAAACTTTATTTTGTTTTATTTACAGGAGGAAGAAGTGCCCTTTAATACCTGTGGGGGAAATTAGATTTTGGAGTCAGATGTATTTTTATTTCTTTGTGTTGTTTGCACTAAGGTCGTGAAATTCAATAAAATTGTTTACAGACACACGAGGTGAATGTCACAAGGCACATGTGCCGCGTGAGCTTCCAATAAATCAAGGGTGGAATCCATTTCAAAAAGCATGAACATGGAAACGCCACTTTAAAACGCAAACAAGGGACACAGATAATCCACGTGCTCGCTTGCAGCTTTGATTTTCGAAGTTAAATGCAACATTTCTGACAAACTGCAGCGTTATATTCCGTCGAGTCTCAATCAAAAAAGTGCTTCCACCACTTTCAGAACTTCTCCCCTAATTACCAATAATTGCTAAGAAAATGTCAATTACTACCAAGGTTGGGCAGGAAATATTTTTGCCCCAATACATTTTGTTGTTGTTGTAAAATCCAGCTATTTTGACCAATAAAAAGCACTTTATTTATAGGGGGCTGGCGTTAAAATATCCAAAATGGAACAGATGTGGCAGTTTAGCAGAATACCTCTTCAAACTATGCCCAAATTGAAAACAGAAAATGGATTGCTCTTTCTTTTATCACATTCATTTTCAATCGACACGTTTTCCCCTTGAAATAATTTGTGCACCGTTTCATCTCAGCGGCACCTGCCGATCAAACAGAAGCTGGACAATTTGGGTGAAAATAACACTGTATTCTTAAAAGCCATCCACATGCCCACAATTGGCAGCCGGGTCCTTCAGATGGTCCGAGATTAGGCTGGGCTTTAAATGTAGTTTACTGGATGGTAAAATGTACGGATTAATTAAAGAAGCTTTAAATTGTTACAAGGCCATTTATTTGCATCCGAGGTAACGTGATACCTTGTTTAAATAATAGCCCCCTAGGAAGATCTGACAAACATCAATTGGGTTGTGTAAGTACATAAAGGTCAACCACAGTGATACTTGTGTACAGTAATCAGTCACATCCTAAAATATCTGGCCACACACTGGGCCAGCTACGCACGCAAAATTCCAATATGCTCACGAGTAAATAATGGGTTCTATTGTGTCAACCTATCGACTCGTCACAATCGTTCCCCCCGAAACAAAAATACTTGCAGCGTGCAAAAAAAAAAAAAACCAAACAAAATCTTCAATTCAGATTCTTTCTTGTTCTGTCGCTGAATCTCTACGTGTGTTGCTGGCTATTTGAGCAACACAGCCTACATTTCAACGAGCCCACAACAGTCTCTTCAGCCACGTAACACGAGAGAGAGAATGAGAGAGAGAATGAGAGCGAGAGAGAGAGAGAGAGAGAGAGAGAGAGAGAGAGAGAGAGAGAGAGAGAGAGAGAGAGAGAGAGAGTGCTATCAAATGTATCCCATCAACAAAAAAAAGACAAAGGCTTTCTGCCTCTTCATTTCAAGAGCTTTATTGGGTTATTTTTCTGTGAGAGGCCAGACTATTTTCAGACAATTTACACATAATGAAATAGCAAATCAAGTCATTATCCTGACCATATTCTTTAGTATTCTAATGGTCATAAAGCCACATCAATAAATAATGCTTTGTTCTCCATTATCATCTCTCAGTACTTACTTTTGCACTGCAGAAAGCAGTCCCAAGATGGAATGCTGAACCCAATTAAAGATAACGACTCTAGTAATCTCACCTTTAGAAGTCCTGCAGAAACGGTTTAGGTGATGTCAGATACTGTCAAGACCAGGAATGATACCTAACCTTGTCAAAAGGCAGCTTTTCTTCGCTGTTAATCTTTAAATGTAAATTCACTGCCAGCAAGAGGAGCAGCAGATAACAGGTTACATCTTCACTCCCAGCCTTATCGATTTATGCATCTCCTCCAAACACTGAAAGCACCTATTCACAGAGATTACCTTCTGGCAGAGTGCACACCAGCACAACCGGGTTTGTATTCATTAAACACACTTCCTCGGCTTATCTGAAATAAAAGGCTGCTCGCGATGGCACATTGTGTGTGAGGGGAAGGCAATGTGCATTAGAGTGATTACAATATCAGCACGGCCCAGATGGATCCAGGAGAATAAACACAGGGTGTGTAAGAAGTTAATTGGCAACTCAAAGGGAAAACACGGACAGAGGATTAGAGAAAATGGACTCGCAGCCAACTGCAGCCTGGCAGGGCACCTGTCACCTGCTGCAAAGCTGCTCGGATTGTCAGAGTGCCGCGATGACAGTGGAACGAGTGGAACTGTAATAAAGGGGAGTAAAGAGCGGACGGGAGAGGCAGTGACATGGGTGTGAGCTATAGGGAGAGGTTGAGTAGGCTGGGTCTCTATTCCATGGAGCGCAGGAGGATGAGGGGAGATCTTATAGAGGTGTACAACATCATGAGAGAAATAGATCGGGTAGATGCACAGAGTCCCTTGCCCAGAGAAGGGGAATCGAGGACCAGAGGACACAGGTTCAAGGTGAAGGGGAAAAGATTTAATTGGAATCCGAGGGGTAACTTTTTCACACAGAGGGTGGTGGTGGGTGTATGGAACAAGCTGCCAGAGGAGGTAGTTGAGGCAGGGACTATCCCAAGGCTTAAGAAACAGTTGGACAGGTACATGGATAGGACAGGTTTGGAGGGATATGGACCGAGTGCAGGCAGGTGGGACTAGTGTACCTGGGACATTGTTGGCCGGTGTGGGCGAGTTGGGCCGAAGGGCCTGTTTTCACACTGTATCACTCTATGACTCTATAACATTGCTATCAACGTGCGCAGCCTCGGCAAGGCCAGCAGCATAATCTAGGACAAGCCGCACTCCGGTCACTCCCTACTCTCTCCCCTCTCCTCTCCCATCGGGCGAGAGGTAGAGAAGTGTGAAAACGCACACCTCCAGATTCTTTCCCAGCTCTTATCAGGCAACTGAACCATCCTATCAACAACGAGAGCAGTCCTGAATTACTATCTGAAGGGTCTCAATCCGATACGTCACCTATTCCTTCTGTCCAGAGATGCTGCCTGTCCCGCTGAGTTACTCCAGCATCTACGGTCTACCTCATTGGAGAACTCCAGACTATCTTTGATCAGACTTTACTGGCCTTATCTTACACTAAAGGTTATTCACGTTATTCCCTTTGGCATACATCTGTACACTTTGAATGAATCGATTGTAATCATGTACAGTCTTTCCACTGACAGGTGAGCACGCAACAAAAGCTTTTCACTGTACCTCAGTACACGTGACACTAAACTAAATATGGCAGATAAAATAGGCTCTGTTGCAAAACCCTCAACTAATCCTATAGCATGAAAGCCTTGTTTATAATTCTATGGACATGGCAAACTTAAATAATATTTAAGTTAAAGAAGTGACTTAAGTTGGGGAATTGAGAACCAAAGACCATAGGTTTAATGTGAGGGGGGGGGGGGGGGGGAGATTTTGTAGGAACCTTCCTGAGGGGTAACTTTTTGATGCAAAGTGTGGTGGGTGTGTGAATCGAGGAGGTAGTTGAGTCAGGATTTAGAAACATTTAGACAGGTACATTTGTAGGACAGGTTTAAAGGGATATGTGCCAAAATCAGGCAGGTGGGACTAGTACTGCTGGGCATATTGGCCGGTGTGGGCAAGTTGGGCTGAAGGGCCTGTTTCCACACTGGATGACTCAAGGACTGTTAGAATAATTTCTCAACAGACCAATTAGTGTTGGAAGGAATTGCAGTTGCTGGTTTAAGACATAAAAGCAGGGGTGACTCGTATGTTATTCATGATAATAAGTAGTCTGAAGAAGGGTCTCGGCCCGAAACATCACCGATTCCTTTTCATAAGTTCAAAAGTGATAGGAGCAGAACTCGGCCCATCGAGTCTACTTTCAATCATGGCTGATCTATCTTTCCCTCTTCACCCCATTCTCTTGCCTTCTCCCCATGACCCTTAACACCCGTACCAATCACAAATCTATCTATCTCTGCCGTAAAAATATCCATTGATGGCCTCCACAGCCTTCTTTTCTCTGGAGATGCTGCCTGACCAGTTGAGTTACTCCAGCTTTTTGTGTCTATCTCACAGTAATTATTATATAGCCGGAGTGTTTCTTTTAAATTCCTAAAAAGCAAGCAAGTCACAAACGTTCATTTTCTAGAAGAGTTAATTGCTGACATTGGCTGGTTATACAGTATTTCATTTCTTTGGCCCTAATGTATAATAGGTGTGTATTGACAGGGGTAAGGCCTCCATACTCACAGCTAGCTACTGAAGCTAGCCAGTGGCCTTGTTCTGTTTGATCACCATGTAAATATGACCCCATTCAACACTTAGCTTAAACAATTGCCCAGAAATAAATTGAACTGATGTCTCTCCAATTAAATAACTCCCATACTCATACCAAACCCATCTATTGTTGGTAAGACGTATATAAAATAAATGTGTAGGAAGAAACTGCATTGGCTGGTTTAAACCGAAGATAGACCACAAAAAGTTGGAGTTACTCAGCGGGTCAGACACAATCTCTAGAGAGAAAAGGAGTAGGTGAGGTTTCAGGTCGAGACCTTTCTTCAGACTCAAGTCAGACCCAATCTGAAGAAGGATCTCGACCCGAAATGTCACCTATTCCTTTTTTGTAGAGATGCTACCTAACCGCTGAGTTACTCCAGCGTTTTGTGTCTTTTTGAGTCATAGTGATACAGTGTGGAAACAGGCCCTTCGGCCCAACTTGCCCATACCGACCAACATGTCCCCGCTACACTAGTCCCATCTGCTCGCGTTTGGTCTATATCCCTCCAAACCTGTCCTATCCATGTACCCGTCTAACTGTTTCTTAAAAGTTGGGATAGACCCTGCCTCATCTACCTCATCTGGCAGCTTGTTCCATACACCCACCACACTTTGAGTGAAAAGGTGACTGCTTAGATTCCTATTAAATCTTTTCCCCTTCACCTTAAACCTATGTCCTCTGGTCCTCGATTCACCTACTCTGGGCAAGAGACACTGTGCGTCTACCCCGATCTAATCCTCTCATGATTTTGTACACCTCTATAAGATCACTCCTCCTGCGCTCCAAGGATTAGAGTCCCAGCCTACTCAACCTCTCCCTCTAACTTTGTATATAAAAGTTTGGGATGGCAATATTAAACTCATTGTTGATGTGTACTTCAGTCCTTAGTAATAATCCAACCTTATCCCCATTTCAGTGGGGCATAAAAAATAAATTTGTTAAAATTTAGAACCATTATTACCATTAGAGTTTAAACAAAACATTTGTATTTAACATTACACATTTAAGGTGAAGGGGAAAAGATTTAATAAGAATCTGAGTAGTAGCTTTTTCACACAAAGGGTGGTATGGAACAAGCTGCCAGAGGAGGTAGTTGAGGCAGGGGACTATCCCAACTTTTAAGAAACAGTTGGACAGGTACATAGATAGGACAGGTTTGGAGGGATATGGACCAGGTGCAGGCAAGTGGGACTAGGGTAGCTGGGACATGTTGGCTGGTGTGGGTGAGTTGGGCCGAAGGGCCTGTTTCCACACTGTATCACTCTATGACTCGATTCCTCTGCTTATACGGAACTTCATTGGATTACACAAAGTAATGCACAATGGGACTGCTCTGCAGATTGAAGGATTGTTGAACAGACTTGATTTTTTTTTAAAGTGATACAAGTCAAATAGTATTTCCATAAATGTAACTCTGGATGAAATGTAATTTTGCTTTGTCTTGCAGAAGTCAGACTTCCAGCACGAGCTCCTCACTAGGGGTTGCTGTTCCTTCTCCTTCAACATCCACATTCTATTACTGTATCCTGCACAGCTCCATAACATGTGTAGGAAGGAACTGCACATGCTGGTTTAAACCCAAAGATAGACACAAGAAGCTGGAGTAACTCAGCGGGACAGGCAGCATCTCTGAAGAAGGGTCTCGGCCCGAAACGTCACCCATTCCTTCCCTCCAGAGATACTGCCTGTCCTGCTGAGTTACTCCAGCTTCTTTGTGTCGTCTAACAGCCTCATAACTTGCAGTATTTATAAACATCGAAAATCTGCTCAGTGTCGGCCAACACGTTTAGCGATGCAAGCAGTCGAAACCACGTCAATTGCTGTAAAAAAAAGTCGTGCAAGAAAAATAAATGCTCTCAGCTCCCAAAAAATGATGAAAAAACATTTAAATGAAGATCCCCACCCAATAATTTCTGTGGAGGTTTGTTTCATAAAGTCCGACTTATTTCATAGATTTTCTGTAAGCTGCAAGTCTAAAGCCAAATTTTGCTGTGATATTTTTCACTTTAAAAAAAATTAGTAAATGACATGTACCTCCAGTTTCCCTCCTCCCTTAGTTCCCAGTCTGAAGAAGGAAAGGGTTATGAAGTTAGAGAAGTCAATATTCAGCTCAGTCTGAAGAAGGGTCTTGACCCAAAACATCACCTATTCCTTTTCTCCAGAGATGCTGCCTGACCCACTTAGTTACTCCAAAATGTTGTGTCTATCTTCAGTGCAAACCTACATCCACAGTTCCTTCCTACACAAAGTGAATGACCACTGCAGGTATTTTAAAATTTGGGTCCCATTTTTACATTTTTTTTAAAAAATTGGACAATTGAGTGAAAATTTATTATTTGAGATATGCATCTCTGGAGAAAGAAATTTATTCAAACATTTGGAATAATAGCAACAATAAAGGAGGCCTCTTAAAAACGACACACATTCTTTAAAAATAGTGCAAAAGCAAACCATTTAAAAAAAAATTAGTTCTGCAGTATTTTCCTGTCTCTGTGACCAGCAATGAGCTACTGATCCGAAGAAACAGAAACAAACTTCATTGAAATGTTTTCGGATGCGACAGGTGGGAAAGGTTCGATGGGCTGATAAATGGATTTCAATACAAAATGTGTTCCAGTAATATCATTATCCCAAAATAAAAAGCTACAAAATAAAAAGCTACAAAATAAAAAACTTCTTTCATACAAAATGCATTTTTGAATTTGAACTAATTGAGCCAATTAGTGGAAAACATTAATTAGGCAAAATAAACATTGAAAATGGAAAACAAGTGCAGAATTTCAAAAAATGTATTTCCCACCACTATTAGATAATAGACATAGAAACATAGAAAATAGGGTGCAGGAGTAGACCATTCGGCCCTTCGAGCCAGCACCGCCATTCAATATGATCATGGCTGATCATCCAAAATCAGTACCCCGTTCCTGCTTTCTCCCCATACCCCCTTGATTCCGTTAGCCCTAAGAGCTAAATCTAACTCTTTCTTGAATACCTTATAATGCTTATCTAAGATGTATCTAGTGCTTATGTATAGTGATACTTGTACTGAACTGTACACAGAAATAAATTTCACTGTACCTCGGTACATGTGGCAAATAAAGTACCATGATTTTTAATATAATTTCCATTATGCAGCATGGCAAATCTAATGTCCATTAAGAATAATATTCTCATTATTTTGTTCACAGGCTGCCAAAACATAAACCTCAGGTTCTAATCCATTTCCATCCTGTGGCAATGATCATGAGAACTAGCCTCCCCAAACCTGCATGTTCTAAGTCACCTTTTATTTAAGTGATAAGAGGATCTTGATCACAGCACATGACAAGTTCCCACACGACAAAGACCCCGGGCTTATAATTGAAATCCGAAGCTTCAAAACAATATATTAACCTCCCATTTAACAACCAAAAGATCTCCATTAATGAACTGCACGGGGAGGGTGGGGGGGGGGAATCATCAAAGTGGATCAAAAGATGATACTGACAATTGTGACAACTTATGTTTTTCACATGCAAAACTCCAGATGCCAACTTTCTTTCAGTTTGAGCTGCTCGCCACTAATGCGCTCACCAAGGATCGCAATGAATTGGCCTTTGAATTGAAAGCTCTGCATTTTAGAATGCATCTCTGGTAAAAGGGGAAAACAGGATTTGACAGGAAAGGGTGGTCAGAACTAAGTGCCCTGCAACTCGCTCTCCAGGCGAGGCAGTTTCCCCAATGCCCCTACTATTCTCTCACCACTACATTGCATAATTACAAACGCCAAAACAAAGCGTCCTGGCTAACAGGATTAGGCGCTGAGAATCGATCCAACAAAAGGTCCAGCGCCGAGAAAGTTAAATATTAGTTGATAATCAAATCCCATCGAGATCAAACAAGTCAATTGAGATTCCTCACACGGCGTGCCAGCATTTTGCAAGTGAAATTTCTAATTTTTTATTTGTTGCAAAAGCCCAAATAATGACCAGACAATTAATTTTGACAGTGGGACGGTGGTTGACAACAGACCCACCGATTGCACTCGAAAGATCAAATTACCCCAACGGCACACAATCTACAGAATCACCTGCAGAAGATTTAGTGTTAGTGTGTAGCACACAATGGCAGTTTTCTCTGGGGAGGGTTTTTAAACGCCTTTCTTCAATTTCACCAAAGATTAAAGACATGACTTTAAGTCAGAATTGCACGATTTGATTCCCCTCCTCCCCCCCCCCCCCCCCAAATAATAAATAAACGACCAAGGCAAATGCAAGACCACTGAAGACAGGGAGAGAAACGCCACACTCGTTATTTTGCAGCTTGAAACGCCCCGGGGAAGTGAAAACCGACGCCGGCGGTGCTTTTTAAAGAGAGTCGAACACACAAAACAATTTTTTTTTGAAATGGCAAAGAACTCATCATACATACTCACGTTGGTAAGGTGCAGAGATTCCAACCATTCGGTACAGGACTTCCAAGGGCTCGACCCACAAAATAAACAAGCGGAAATCAACACACACAAGTCTCTTCCCCGCAGCTGAGCAGATCCAAGTGGACACCAAGGGCTGGAAACTTCAAATCTCACCAGCTAGAAGAAGAACTGTTGCCAACTTCAGAGACGAGAGGGCTGAATCTCTTTGCTTTTGTTTCAATATATATATATATATATGTGTGTGTGTGTGTGTTTTGTACACATATATGTATATATGTGTGTGTGTGTGTGTGTGTTTCGTACACATATATGTATATATGTGTGTGTGTGTGTGTGTCTTGTACACATATATGTATATATATGTGTGTGTGTGTGTGTGTTTTGTACACATATATGTATATATGTGTATATATGTGAACGTGTTCTTCCTTTGGATGCCTGCAACACGATTGTGGCCACGATGTCAGATCAATAGCCCAACTCCAGGCACCCGCCCTGCCTGGATGTGCACACACACACACACATATACACACATATACACACACGAGATACTCTTGTTAGCAGCCAGCAGTAGCAGCGACAAGTCCTGTACGACAAGCAGCTCGTCTCTGGAGCCCGGTTCCTCGCTCCCCAGGTGCTGGGTGGGTGGGGTTTTAGCCGGGGAGGGGGGGTCGGGGAGGGAGGGAAGGAGGGAGGGAGAGTTGCAAAGAGGTAGAGCAGACAGAGAGAGACACAGAGAGATGGATATCTGCGCGGCCAAGCGAGTCAGGAGGTCAAAGCCATGTTAAACAATGAACTGGCGGAGTGTCATCTGCTCGCTCCCTCCCCTCCTCCTCTCTTTCTTCTCCCTTCCCTTTGGGAGCCGAGGGGGGAATGATGATCCCACTGTGTGTGTGTGTGTGTGTGTGTGTGTGTGTGTGTGTGTCTGAGCCCGGCTGCACGGTGTTCAGAGGCGACTAGCCGCTGCCTCCCCTCTTATTCCTCCTACTGCTGCTGCTGTTGTTGCTGCTGCTGTTGTTGTTGCTGTGCATCTTCCTCTTGCAGCATTCGGGCTGGGCTGGAGCACTTTCCTTCTCTGCCATCTGTTCCAGCGAGAGTGAGTGAGTGTGAGAGAGAGAGAGAGAGAGAGAGAGAGAGAGAGAGAGACTGCTTCCCTTCCCAGTGCCTTCTCTGCTATGAACACTGGGCTTTTTCCACAATCCAGCTCCTCCAATTCTGCACCATAATCTCCCTGCTGTTGGCTTATTTCCAGTCTTTTAGGGTTTCTTTTTAAATGCTTCTCCTAACATTCAACCAGCTTCAACGGCTGCATCCATGCTACATTTTCCACTCTGATTTTATTTTTTAGGGGGGGGGCGTTAATTTTCCATGCAAAATATAAAACGTGCACGATTTAAAGCTTGAAAATTGTCTTTTATGGGTGTCTTTTACATGCATGCTTTTAATTTTTTTATTTTTTAAATTTTTTGCACAGTTACCTCAGCTATGCGAGGAATTTCACCGAGGATAATTCAGTGTGGAGGCTGTGGTTTAATGGTTTAGCTGGAACAGCGATAGGGTGCTGGGCTGGGAGAGAGAGAGTGTGTGTTATTAGCTAGGCTGTATCTGCACTCGTCCCAGCCCGTCAAGGGAATCTAATGCCAGGCGTTTCAGTCTCTAACCCCCCCCCCCCCCCCCCCACCTCCCCTTCTTTTCCCCTTCCATAAGTTCATAAGAATTAGGCCACTCGGCCCATCGAATCTACTCCGCCATTCAATCATGACTGATCTATCTTTCCCCTCCTAACTCCATTCCCCTGCCTTCTCCCCAGAACCTCTGATACCCGCACTGATCAAGAATCTATCTCTGCCTTAAAAAATATTAATTGACTTGGGCCACCACAGCCGTCTGTGGCAAAGAATTCCACAGATTCACCACCCCCCTCCCCTCTCCTCCCTTCACCTCCCATCCCTTCCCTTCCATCCCCTCCCCTCCCCTCCCTCCCTTCCCCTTCCCTTCCTTCCCCTCCCCTCTCCTCCCTTACCCTCCCCTCTCATCCCTTACCCTCCCCTCTCATCCCTTACCCTCCCCTCCCCTCCCTTCACCTCCCCTCCTCTCCCTTCCATCCCTTCCCACCCCTTACCCTCCCCTCCCTTCACTTCCCCTCCTCTAATTTCACCTCCCCTCCCTTCACCTCTCCTCCCTTCACCTCCCCTCCATTCCCTTCCATCCCCTACCCTTCCCCTCTCCCCCCTTCCCCTCCCCTCCCTTCACCTCCCTTCCCCTTCCCTCCCTTCACCTCTCCTCCCTTCACCTCCCCTCCACTCTCTTCCATCCCCTACCCTTCCCTTCCCCTCCCCTCTCCTCCCTTACCCTCCCCCTCTCCTCCCTTACCCTCCCCTCTCCTCCCTTCACCTCCCCTCCACTCCCTTCCATTCCCTACCCTTCCCTTCCCTCCCCTCTCCTCCCTTATCCTCCCCTCTCCTCCCTTCACCTCCCCTCCCTTCACCTCCCCTCCACTCCATCCCCTATCCTTCCCTTCCCCTCCCCTCTCCTCCCTTCCCCTCCCCTCTCCTCCCTTCCCCTCCCCTCCTCCTCCCTTCACCTCCCCTCTCCTCCCTTCCCTTCCATCCCCTCCCCTCCCTCTCCTCCCCTCTCCTCCCTTACCCTCCCCCTCCTCCCTTCACCTCCCCTCCCCTCTCCTCTCCTCCCCTCCCTTCCCTTCCATACCCTACCCTTCCCTCCCTTCCCTTACCCTCCCACACATTCTATCTACACTCTGTCCCGCTGATCCCCACGGACTGGCGTGGGATAAACGCCCTGCAAGTACAATACCCCTTGTGGCATATTCACATATTCTGTTGTGCTGCTGAAAGTAAGAATTTCATTGTTCTATCAGGAACATATAATAAAACACTCTTGACTCTTTTGGCATGCCAAGTCTTTGCAAATGCAACCTCCGCTGCAGCCTCTACACACCCGCCCTGTCTCCCTAAGTATAATTGCAGCGCATTCATATATGTTTTGTTTAATCATTATGTGTACTGAGGTACAGTGAAAAGCTTATGTTGCGTGCTAATCAGTCAGTCAAAAGACCCAAAACATCATCTATTCCTTTTCTCCAGAGGTGCAGCCTGGCCCGCTGAGTTATCAGACACATGCTCTGTTCAGTCTGAAAAGGGTTCCGACCCAAAACGATTGGTGTAGATCTACTCATGTAGATGGACATGTTGGACGGTGTGGGGATGTTGGGCCGAAGGGCCTGTTTCCACGCTGTAAGCCTCCATGACTCTATGCGGCAGACATTTGACTAATGACTAGTGAACCAATTAACGTCACAATCCCTTGCCAATATTCAATTCTGTTGATTCCATAATCAATTCACGTATGTTTATTGTGCAATGACTTCCTTGCCTTGGTTTGCCTAAGATAATGAATGTCAAACCCCACAAGGAGACTTTCTTCATGCGTATGAAAGTTTCCCGTATTTTCAGAGAATCCTTCTTAATCTTATTGATAGTCAAAGTCTTCTCCACCTCTCCCTCTGGATCAGGCCCTGGACTCCTGGTACATCCTTGCAAATCTTATCCTTTTCAGTTTAGTTTAGTTTAGGTTAGAGGTATAGCGCGGAACAGGCCCTTCGGCCCACCGAGTCCGCGCCGACCAGCGACCCCCGCATATTAACACTACCCTACACACACCAGGGACAATCTTACATTTATACCAAGCCAATTAACCTACACACCTGTACGTCTTTTGAGTGTGTGAGGAAATCGAAGTTCTCGGAGAAATCCCACGCGCTCACGGGGAGAACGTACAAACTCCGTACAGACAGCACCCGTAGTCAGGATCGAACCCGGGCCTCTGGCGCAGTGAGGCAGCTCAGAAGGCGGTGGAGGCCAATTCTCTGAATGCATTCAAGAGAGAGCTAGATAGAGCTCTTAAGGATAGCGGAGTCAGGGGGTATGGGGAGAAGGCAGGAACGGGGTACTGATTGAGAATAATCAGCCATGATCATATTGAATGGCGGTGCTGGCTCAAAGGGCCGAATGGCCTCCTCCTGCACCTATTGTCTATTGTCTAACTCTACCGCTGCGCCACCGTGCCACCCTGTCGATATAGTCAGTAAGAATATCAGTAAAAATTCATCACCCATAAAGAATTTTCTAAAATAACACTTCAAGATTGCAGATCTTATTTAAAAATGTATTAATCTGAATATTAAACAAATAATTACTCTGACAATGATAAATAAAACATTAAAAACAATCCCTACTGTATATTCACATGGTTTTGAAACAGTCTCGACCCGAAACGTCAACCATTCCTTTTCTCAGCCTGACCCACTGAGTTACTCCAGCATTTTGTGTCCATCTCCGGTATAAACCAGCATCTGCAGTTCCCTACACATTCGGCCTATGGAGCCTAGTTAAAGAGACATAGGTTATGTTATGTTTTTTTCAAAAAGTACGTCATGTTTTATTTTCTTTGACATTATTGATTTCAAATTAAATATCGTCGTGAACATAATTGGCAGCTAAAGTGGGTTCTACTCGGTTTGCACTGTTGTCTCAAAGGTCCCAGAGCCAACCCTTCATTGGGTGAGGGGAAGAGATGTAGGGTTACTGGTTGTCGATGGTCATGGTGCCTGTGGACATTGCTGCAGGTATCCCTCAAGGTGCTGCCTTAGTGCGGCCATCTTAAGCTGCTTATTCCCTCACCTTCCGTCATAAGGCCGGGATGGGTGTCACTAATGTTTGCAGCGTTCAGTTGTCCTTGTCACGGTTTCTCCCGAGCCGCTCCGTAACAGAGGACTCTCTGATTTACGGGCTGTTCCCAGGGACGCACTCGGAGACGGACATCTAAGTGCCGCTGCAAGACTGTCAACTCCGTGAAAGACGCTCTTTGGTCGGCCCGAAACGTGCTGGTCTCCCAGCAGAGCGAGATGCTCCAGACTGCAGGAGGTGGTGCTGATGGATTCTGACCTACAATCCGGCATGTCTTTGGGATGTGGGAGGAAACCTGAGCACCCGGGGAAAACCCACGCGGTCACAGGGAGAACGTGCAAACTCTGTACAGACAGCACCCGTAGTCGGGATCGAACCTGGGTCTATGGCGCTGTGAGGCAGCAACTCTACTGCTGCGCCACCGTGCTGTACTAATCATTATTCTCCCAATCATGGATCCACACAATGTGGATGACTCAATTGCAGTCAGGTGTAGTCTTTCCACTGACTGGTTAGCGCGCAACAAAAAGCTTTTCACTGTATCACGACACACGTGACAATAAGACAAAACTAAACTAGGCTAATAGGAATCTGAGGGGTAACCTTTCCCACTCAGAGCTGATGGGTATATGGAATGAGCTTTTTAAAGGCAGGGATAGATTCTTGATTAGTACGGGTGGCAGGGGTTATGGGGAGAAGGCAGGAGAAAGGGGATAGTCGGGAGAGATAGATCAGCCATGTTTGGTGGAGCAGACGTGAATGGCCTAATTCTGCTCCTATCACTTATGACCTTATGAGCTGCCAGAGGAGGTAAATGAAGCAGGTACTAAAACAACATTTAAGAGACACTTGGACAGATACATGGAGAGAAAAAGATCAGAGGGATTTTTTTAGTTTAGAGATACAGCGCAGAAACAGGCCCTTCGGCCCACCGAGCCCGCGCCGACCAGCGATCCCCGCACATTAACACTATCCTCCACACACTAGGGATAATTTACACATTACACCAAGCCAATTAACCTACAAACCTGTACAGACAGTGTGGGAGGAAACCGAAGATCTCAGAGTAAACCCACAAACTCCGTACAGACAGCACCCGTAGTCGGGATCGAACCCGGGTCTCCGGCGCTGCAAGCACCGTAAGCCAGCAGCTCTACCGCTGCGCCACCGTGGCCGCCCACGGGCCAAATGGGGGCAAATAGGGCGAGCTTAGATGGGGCATCTTGGTCAACATGAACGAGGTGGGCCGAGGGGCCTGTTTCCCTGCTGTATGGCTCCGTCTAATTATCACTGCAGAATCCTTTGCCATCAGAGGTCTGGTGTTATTATTGAGCAAAACCCAAACTGAGTCAGCGGCATTAATAATGTAGCGAGAAGAGTAGGTCAGAGGCTAAGTATTTCGTGATGACTGACTCACCACTGAGTCCACAAAATAAAAACCCTTACTGCTGTCTTCAACAGGCAGAAGATAAGAATCAATTGACTACACTCCACTTGGCTAATTCAACAACACCTACAAAGCTTATGAACATTCTGAAGAAAAACGAGCCAATTTAAGGCCAAGCCAAGCACTGAAAAACAAGCCAATTTAAGGCCAAGCCAAGCACTGAAAAACAAGCCAATTTAAGGCCAAGCCAAGCACTGAAACAGGCCCTTCGGCCCACCAGGTCCGCACCAACCAGCGTTCCCCTTACGCCTGCACCATCCTACACACACGAGGGGCAATGTACAATCTTTACCAAAGCCAATGAACAGACAAACCTACGCGTCTTTGGAGTGTGGGAGGAAACCGGAGCACCCGGAGAAAACCCACGCAGGTCACGGGGAGAACGTACAGACAAGGGATCGAACGGGGGGTCTCTGGCGCTGTGAGGCAGCAACCTCTACTGCTGCGCCACCGTGCCATGGTTGATTGGGAAATGCTGGCCCTGGAGGTCGACAAGTGGGAAGGTGCCAGCAGGCACATGGGACGGTGTAGGAAGGAACTGGTCTGGAGAAGGGTCTCGACCCGAAAGATTATTTCGTAGGTTAATTAACTTTGGAAAATAATTGTAAATTGTCGCTAGTGCGTGTAAGATAGTGTTCGTGTGCTGGTTGGCGCGGACCCGGTGGTCCAAAGGGCCTGTTTCCATGCGTATCTCTAACGTCTCAAGTAAAGTCTTGTGTCGATGAGTTTAGCTTATTATTGTCAAGTGTACAGTGAAAATCTTGTTTGTTGCGTGCTATCCAGTCAGTGAAAAGATTTTACATGGTTACAATCAAGCCGTCCACAGTGTACAAATACAGGATAAAGCATCCATGTTGGTAGAAGAGTCATTGGTGTATGGAACTCTCTTGAAGAATAGGTATGAGTTGCTGGAGTAACTCAGCGGGACAGGCAGCATCTCTGGAGAAAAGGAGTAGGAGACGTTTCAGGTTGAGACCCTACTTCAGACTGGACCCAAAACGTCACCATTCCTTCTCGCCAGAGATGCTGCCTGTCCCGCTGAGTTACTCCAGCATTGTGTGTCTATCTTCGGCACATGGGGCGGTCCTATTAGGGCAAGGCAATAGCTGGCACAGAACCAGTTTGGTGCCGGCCAAATAGTTAAGCTTATTACCACCATCCACAAGCCTTGCATCCCAGGGGAGAGGCAGAGCAATCTGCCCCAGCTGCCAACTCCGAACTTTGGCATCAGTTAGTGAAAGGATTGAGATTCACCAGATGCACCCCTAGGACATTCCTGAGAGTGGGAACGTGTACGTGGGAATGCCAATATTGAGGAGAGGTATCACAATTTTAAGGACAGAGTTTGGGTTGAGGTGAGATGAATTAGTTTTAGTTTGCATTAGAGTTCAGAGACACAGCGCGGAAACAGGCTCTTCGGCCCACTGACTCCGCGCTGACCAGCGATCCCCGCACACTCACAAGATCCCACACGCACTAGGGACAACTTTACATTCATACCAAACCAATTAAACTACGTTGGAGTGTGGGAGGAAACCGAAGATCTCGGAGAAAACTCACACAAGTCAAGGGGAGAACGTACAAACTCCGTACGGACGGCACCCGCAGTCAGGATGGAACCCGGGTCTCTGGCGCTGAAAGGCAGCAGCTCTCACCACTGCGTCACCTTGCCGACCACAGTGGGGAATGATAATGTCAGTTCACAAGAGTAACTATCAGGCAGCCTTAGATTACGTGGTGTGGAAGTACAGGTGCTCCCCGACTTACGATGCTTCGACTTACGATATTTCGACTTTGCGATGGTACAAACGGCAGCGACCCGTAGCGAGCTCGCTTCCGGCGACATGACCAGGTGTATTAAATGCATTCGACTTACGATATTTCCGGTTAACGATGGGCTTCTCAGAACGTAACCCCATCGTACGTTGAGGAGCACCTACCTGCATTGGGCTTTGGAGGGATGCTCAGGTGGATAAAAAAAAAGTGGGACTATCCATATCCATTCTTCTTTGTAGAGAGAGTGTCACAGTGGCGCAGCGGTAGAGTTGCTGCCTTACAGCACCTTCAATCCTGACCAAGGGTGCCGTCTGTACAGGGTTTGTACATCTTACCTGTGACCGCATGGGTCTTCTCTGGAAGCTCCACTTTCCTTCCACGCTCCAAAGACACACAGATTAGTTGGCTTCGGTTAAAAATTGTAAATTGTCCCGAGTGTGTGTAGGATAGTGCTGGGGTGTGGTTGGTGGTCGCCACGGTTCCACTGGTCGGTGGGCCGAAGGGCCTACTTTCGTCCTGTCTCTCCAAAGTCCCAAAGAGCCGGCGTCATAGGATACTGAGGGTGATCTTATGGAGGTGCATGAAATCACGAGGAGCAGAGGGCCTATCCTCTGGAGGGTCGATTTAAGGTGCGAGGGAAAAGATTTAATTGGAATCTGAGGGGCAATTGCCTCACAGAGTGCAGTATGTAGAAGGAAGCAGCTGCCAGAGGAAGTGAATGCAGGCAGATAATATAACAACATTTAAAAGACAAGTTCACAAGTTGTAGGAGTAGAATTAGGCCATTCGGCCCATCGAGTCTACGCCATTCAATCATGGCTGATCTCTGCCTCCTAATCCTATTTTCCTGCCTTCTCCCCATAACCCTTGACACCCGTTCTAATCAAGAATATGTTTATCTCTGCCTTAAAAATATCCACTGACTTGGCCTCCACAGCCCTCTGTGGCAATGAGTTCCACAGATTAACTACCCTCTGACTGAAGAAGTTCCTCCTCACCTCCTTTCTAAAAGAGCGCCCTTTAATTCTGAGGCCATGACCTCTGGTCCTAGACTCTCCCACCAGTGGAAACATCCTTTCCACATCCACTCTATCTGTACCGTTCATTATTCTGTAGGTTTCAATGAGGTCCCCCCTCTAACCTAAACTCCAGCGAGTAGAAGCCCAGTGACTTGGACAGGTACAGTAAATGGGCAGGAGAGGTTGTGAGGGATGTGGGTCTTGGCGTGATATGATATATGATATGGCGTGCAACTGGGACTTGCTTAGATGGGCATCTTGGTCGGCAAGGGTGAGTTGGACCTGTTTCCGTGCTGTATGACTCTATGATTAATAGCAGGATTTCCCCAGTGTATAGTAGCCCAAGATTGTGTGGCATGGGCAGTGCGGTTTAGCGCGGTTTAGCTGAGGGTGGGACAGCACTGACAACACATACCCGACAACAATCCTGAAGGGCAGCCAGCAACAGCCAAAGGGCAGCCTAGGAGGAAGTTCTCATCCCTCGAGATCCCTCAGAGAGTGGCGTCACGGGTAGACAAGGTGTTCAAAAAGGCTTTTGGCTCATTGGCCTTCGTCAGAGTATTGAGTATAGAAGACGAGAGGTTATGTTGCAATCGTATAAGACATTGGCGAGGCCGCATGTAGAGTATTGTGTTCAGTTTTGGTCACCTTGTTACAGGAACAGTGTTGTCAAGCTGGAAAGGATGCAGCGAAGATTTATGAGGATGTTGCCAGGACTCAAGGGCCTGAGCTATAGGGTTGAGCAGGCTAGGGCTCTATTCCTTGGAGCGCAGGAGGATGAGGAGCGATTTTATAGAGATGTGCAAAATCGTGAGAGGAATAGATCGGGTAGATGCACGGAGTCTCTTGCCCAGAGAAGTCAAATCGAAAACCAGAAGACATAGGTCTAAGGTGGGGGGGGAGGCGGGGAGATTTAATAGGTACCTGTGGGGCACCTTTTTTTACACAAATAGTGGAGGGTATATGGAACAAACTGACGGAATTTGTTCCATATACCCACAAACTGTCTTTTGTAAGACATTTTGACAGGTAAATGGATAGGACAGGTTTAGAAGGATACATGCCTATATGGGCCAAATGCAGGCAGGTGGGACTAGTGTAGATAGGGCATGTTGGTCGGCGTGGGCAAGTTGGGCCAAAGGGCCTGTTATCCACGCTGTATCATTCTATGACTCTAATAGCATTAGAGCCCATCAATCAACTAGTAGTATTAATAACAAATGTAAGATGTGAAACAAAAGGGAATTTACAGTTTTCAAGAATATGAGTTAATATCAACTGAATTGTATTTAATGGCCTTTAATTTCATATTAAATGTTTTTACACAAAGGGCACTGATAAAGGCACAGATTTTAACATTTTTCCCATAGCAGGCATTTATACCTCATAAGTTCATACGTTCTTGGAGCAGAATTAGGCCATTCAGCCCATCAAGTCTACTCCACCATTCAATCATGGCTGATCTATCTCTCCCTCTCAAACCCATTCTCCTGCCTTCTCCCCATAACTCCTGACACCCGTACTAATCAACAATCTGTCAATCTCCATCTTGGCCTCCACAGCCTTCTGTCGCAATGAATTCCACAGATTCACCACCCTCTGGCTGTAGACTTGCTGCCTTATAGCGCTTAGACAATAGACAATAGGTGCAGGAGTAGGCTATTCGGCCTCGAGCCAGCACCGCCATTCAATGTGATCATGGCTGATCATTCATAATCAGTACCCTGTTCCTGCCTTCTCCCCATACCCCCTGACTCCCCATACCCCCTGTTTCCGCGCTGTACCTCCAAACTAAACTATGAACTAAACTCTGACTAAAGAAATTCCCTCTCATCTCCTTTCCAAAGGTATATCCTTTTATTCTGAGGTTATGACCTCTGGTCCTATACTCTCCCACGAGTGTAAACATCCTCTCCACATCCACTCTATCCAGGCCTTTCACTATTTGGTAAGTTGCAATGAGGTCCCCCCTCATCCTTCTAAAATGAATTTGCAGAATGCAATCTGTGCATGTATTCCTGAAAAACATTAGTGGAGTTCAGCCAACTGTTCTGATGAATGACCTTTCTTCCCTCCCACTTTATCATTAGTGATAGGAGCAGAATTAGGCCTTGCAGCCCATCAAGTCTACTCTGCCATTCAATCATGGCTGATCTATCTCTCCCTCCTAACGCCATTCTCCCGCCTTCTCCCCATAGCCCCTGACACCCGTACTAATCAAGAATCTATCTATCTCTGCCTTAAAAATATCCATTGACGGCCTCCACAGCCTTCTGCGGCAAATAATACCACAGATTCACCACCCTCTGACTAAAGAAATTCTTCCTCATCTCCTTCCTCCATCATTTCCTTACGCGAAATCATTTTGAACGAGCAAGAAAACAAATTTCACAAGCTTCATCAGAGCGAAATGCGAAATGATTGATTTCTTCAAGGTTGCATAATGCAAAAAAAAAACACCAACATTTTTGTTTGAGGTGAGATTAAGAGGGAAAAACACGGCAGGTGTTCCAATTATGTACCTGTGGCTTCTTCTGTTCTTTGTTCGATAAATTTCAAAAACATACACTTAGCTACGAACGTTGGGAGATAATGAAATCAGAGGAAAACATAAGTTGGAATGAACACATTTTATTAGTTTTAATAGAGAAATGACGAAAATGCACAGGCACTTTAAGAGGCTTCTGTGGAGAGAGAGGTTTTCAGGATGGTAATCTTACATTTTCTTGAATTTTCAATAAAGAGAGGTGAATTTTAAACCAATTATTTTTCTTGCTTGGAGTGTAAAGAGCTGAAAACGAAATAGTTTTTTTTATAGAGGCATAAGGTGCTGGAGTAACTCAGCGGGTCAGCCAGCATCTCTGGAGAACATGGATAGGCAACGTTTCAGGTCGGAACCCTTCTTCAGACTGATTGCAGGGGGGGGGGAGAAAGAAAACTGGGAGAGAGGAGGGGCCGGACAGAGCATGGACGGTAATAGGTCAACACAGGCAAGGGGGTTATTTGATAGGCAGATTGTTGAAAGTACCGTTACAACCGGTAGAGCTGCTGCCTTTCAGTGATCAGTGATCCGGGTTCGATCCTGACTACGGGTGCCGTCTGTACGGAGTCATAGAGTGATACTGTGTGGAAACAGGCCCTTCATCCAACTTGCCCACAATGTCCCATCTACACTAGTCCCACCTGCCTGCGTTTGGTCCATATCCCTCCAAACCTGTCCTATCCATGTACCTGTCTAACTGTTTCTTAAACGTCGGAATAGTCCCAGCCTCAACTACCTCCTCTGGTTGAGCAGCTGGTTCCATACACCCACCACCCTTTGGGTGCGTTTGTACGTTCACCCCGTGACCTGCGTGGGTTTTCTAGATCTCCGGTTTCCTCCCACGCTCCAAAGACGTGCGTACAGGTTTGTAGATTAGTTGACTTGGTGTAAAATGTAAAATTATCCCCGGTGTGTGTAGGTTAGTGTTAATGTGCGGGGATCGCTGGTCGGTGCGGACTCAGTGGGCTGAAGGGCCTGTTTCCACGCTGTATCTCTAAACTGCACTCATATTTAACGCATCTTTCATGACCTGCACTCTCTTCATGTCCCTTGGGTTCCTGCTCCCTCTTGTCCATCACGCCTGCTTCTGTCTCCAGCGATCAGATGAAAAGAAGGCAGGTGTTCCTTGTTTGTGTTTCCTGCAATTAAATTGTTAGTGGCTGACTGGCTCCCTGGGTTTGCCTGTGATGATGAGAAGAAGGTGAGTCATTATGTTTAACCTGAGACCCAATGTTTCCACTGGCTGCCGCACTGGGCCGGTACACAGACGCAGGTGTCCTTGCTTACTCGCACCACCTGTGGCCCAGTCCACCTGGAGCCCAACCCTGCCTTTGCAGGCAGCTCCACTACCGTCGCTCGATCTTTTAACTGCGTGAGTGTGGCCTTCTATCCTCTGCAGAAGCAAATGCACCAGGGCAGCAGAGCAGTAGAGTTGCTGCCTCACAGCGCCAGAGACCCGGGTTCGATCCTGACCCCGGGCGCTGTCTGTACGGAGTTTGTACGTTCTCCCTGTGACAGCTGGTTCCATACACCCACCACCCTTTGGGTGAGTTTGTATGTTCATCCCGTGACCTGCGTGGGTTTTCTAGGAGATCTCCGGTTTCCTCCCACACTCCAAAGACGTACAGCTTCGCAGGTTTGTTTACAAGAATGATTCCAGGAATGAGTGGGTTAGCATGAGATGAACATTTGACAGCACTGGGCCTGTACTCGCTGGAGTTTTTGAAGGTTGAGGGGGGGACCTCATTGAAACTTACAGAACAATGAAAGGCATAGATAGAGTGGATGTGGAAAGGATGTTTCCACTGGTGGGAGAGTCTAGGACCAGAGGTCATAGCCTCAGAATTAAAGGGCGCTCTTTTAGAAAGGAGGTGAGAAAGAACTTCTTTAGTCAGAGGGAGGTTAATCTGTGGAACTCATTGCCACAGAGAGCTGTGGAGGCCAAGTCAGTAGATATTGTTCAGGCAAAGATAGAAACATAGAAACATAGAAAAATAGGTGCAGGAGTAGGCCATTCGGCCCTTTGAGCCAGCACCGTCATTCAATATAATCATGGCTGATCATCCTGCTTTTTCCCCATATCCCTTGATTCCTTTAGCCCTAAGAGCTAAATCTAACTCTCTCTTGAAAAAATCCAGTGAATTGGCCTCCACTGCCTTCTGTGGCAGAGAATTCCACAGATTCACAACGCTCTGGGTGAAGAAGTTTTTCCTCATCTCAGTCCTAAATGGCCTCCCCCTTATTCTTAAGCTGTGACCCCTGGTTCTGGACTCCCTCAACATCGGGAACATTTTTCCTGCATTTAGCCTGTCCAATCCTTTAAGAATTTTATATGTTTCTATAAGATCCCCTCTCATCCTTCTAAATTCCAGTGAATACAAGCCCAGTCGATCCATTCTTTCATCATATGTCAGTCCCGCCATCCCGGGAATTAACCTGGTGAACATGCACTGCACTCCCTCAATAGCAATAATGTCCTTCCTCAAATTAGGAGACCAGAATTGCACACAATGCTCCAGGTGCAGTCTCACCAGGGCCCTGTACAGTAGGACCTCCTTGCTCTTAAACTCAAATCTTCTCGCAATGAAGGCCAACATGCCATTAGCGTTCTTCACTGGCTGCTGGACCTGCACGCTTACAAATTCTTGACTAGAACGGGTGTCAAGGGGAGAAGGCAGGAAAATAGAATGAGGCAGAAATCAGCCATGGCGGAGAAGACTCGATGGGCTGAATGGCCTAATTCTACTCCTATAACTTGTTCATTGGTTTCGGTAAAAATTGTCCCTCATGTAGTATAGTGCTGGTGTGCGTGGATCACTGACCTGTGTAGTATCGGTGGGCCGACAGGCCTGTTTCCGCGCTGTATCTCTAAACTAAACTAAACTAACCTCACAAAAGTTGAGGCGTGGATTTAAAAAGGTTTTCCCCAAAGCAGGGATTTTGACTGGGCCAGCCAGACCAGACCAAGTTGAGAATTGAACTCACAAAAGCTTTTCAGTGTGTCTCGGTACACCTGACAATAAACTAAACTGAAACTGAACTGAAAGAGTTAATTTGAACAGAGTTTCATACCTGGAAATAAGCAAGGGAAAAATCAATTATTTGTTATGATGCTTCAAATTATTCACTGCAGATTTTAATCAACTTATAACAAATGGTGATTTAATTGCATACTTTTTATAATCTCAATTCTATAAAACAATTGTTATTTATTTTTTAAGAGATTGACAGGTTCTTGATTGGTAATGATGTCGGGGGTTATGGGAAAAAGGCAAGAGAATGGGGTTGAGACGGAAAGATCGATCAGTCATGAATGAAAGGCCTAATTCTGATCCTGAAACTTATGAAAGAAAGGCCCCAACCCGAAAGGTCACCTAGAGTCTGAAGATGGCTCCCAACCCAAAACGTCAATATCCCTTTTCTCCAGAGGTGCTGCCTGACCCTCTGAGTTACTCCGAAGGTAGACACAAAATGCTGGAGTAACTCAAAGGGTGGGGCAGCAACTCAGGAGAGAAGGAATGGGTGACGTTATGGGTCGAGACCCTTCTTCAGACTATTACTCTGAGTTACTCCAGCACTTTGTGTCCACCCTCTGTATATAAAGCCTACCAGCTTTGACAAGAGCTGAATCTCTGTCCCCAACTTCTTCTCTTGTTAATAATTGTCAAGGTGTCCCACGTCTCAATGGTTTACCAGGTTTGAAAGTCCATTCAATAGTTCATAGTTCATTCTCTGCCTGGCCTGGCTACTACAGGATCAGAGAGGTGGATCTCCAGTATATTGGGTGGCACGGTGGTGCAGCGGTAGAGCTACTGCCTTACAGCGACACAGATCCGGGTTCGATCCTGACTGCTTGTCTGTACGGAGTTGGTACGTTCTCCCCGTGACCTGCATGGGTTTTCTGCAAAATTTTCAGTTTCCTCCCACACTCCAAAGACGTGCAGGTTTGTAGGTTAATTGGCTTGGTATAAATGTAAAAAAACTGTCCTGAATGTGTGTAGATGGGCCAAAGGGCCTGTTTCCACGCTGTATTTATGAACTAAATTAACCTAAACTAAACCCTGGCTTATACCCTCCTTTGGTTTAGGTTAGTTTAGTTTAGAGATGCAGCGCGGAAACTAAACTAAACTAAACTCAGCTATCCTCCAATAGTTGCCATTTACTTGTTCTATTTTCATGGTTGAAACTTGGTTTCAGGATAACTAGGCTATCGGAGTGAAATCAAAGATAGACACAAAATGCTGGAGTAACTCAGCAGGACAGGCAGCATCTCTGGAGAGAAGGAATGGATGACGTTTCTGAAGAAGGGTCTCGACGGTTTAAACCAGCATCTGCAGTTCCTTCCCTGCACATTTGGAGTGAAATCAAACCTCTCTATGTATCTCATTAAACAAAATCAGTCTCTGTTCCCCTTATTGAATTCACCTGGGGCAATGTTTGTGGCACATTGCCCTGGGTGTAAACTGTTGACTTAAGAGACCGGTTACAAATTATACCCTCTGGAAAAATGTTTCTGATTTGAAAGAATAGCAAGATAAACAACATGGATGCTGCCATTTGACTGCACTAATATCTATGCATAGAAATGACAGTCAATTATTTTGAGGATAGAAACAAAAAGCTGCAGTAACTCAGCGGACCAGGCAGCATCTGTGGAGAAAAGGAATAGGTGACGTTTCGGGTCGAGACCCTTCTTCAGACTGAGAGTCAGGGGAAAGGGAAACGGGTGATGGAGAGAGGTGTAGAACAAACGAATGAAAGATATGTAGAGAAGTATGATGAGAAACCAGCATCTGCAGTTCCTTCCTGCATATAAATTATTTCAGAGTAATAAATAGTTAATTCAGATTAATGAATATTTCTGCTGAAGGAAATTGCACATGTCATCAATGTGTGTCTGGGTAGTTTCAGCCAATTCTAATCAACATGTAGATGAAAGTGAAGCACTAGAGAGAGGTGAGGAGGACACTTAGGACGTTTCACGACGAGCTGATGAAAGTAGACTTTAGTTTAGTTTGGTTTAGTGATGCAGCGCGGAAACAGGCCCTTCGGCCCACCGAGTCCGCGCCGGCCCGCGATCCCCGCACACTAACGCTATCCTACACACACTAGGGACAATTTACCTTTACACCAAGTCAATTAACCTACAAACCTGTACGTCTTTGGAGTGTGGGAGGAAACTGGAGATCCCGGAGAAAACCCACGCAGGTAACGGGGAGAACGTACAAACTCCGTACAGACAGCACCCGTGGTCAGGATCGAACCCGGGTCTCTGGTGCTGTAAGGCAGTAGGTCTACTGCTGTACCACCATGCTGCCTTTACTATAAGGGACCATAATACATGTCAATGGAACAAGGCATAAATATGGCTATATATATATAGAGCTGAGTTTATATATATATCATTAGCCATGACATTAACAGTTGCAATGAATTTCATATTTGTGTTTGAACATATGTGTGTGTCTGTGTATTTATTCATATATATATATATATATATATATATAGAGCTGAGTTTATATATATATATATATACATATAATATATATATATATATACATATACATGAATAAATACACACACATACATATGTTCAAACACAAATATGAAATTCATTGCAACTGTTAATGCCATGGCTCCTGGAATGATGAACACTGCCTCAGTAAGTTGTGAAATTGTCCCTTGTGCGTGTAGGATAGTGTTAATGTGCGGGGATCGCTGGTCGGTGCGGACTCGGTGGGCCGCAGGGGCCTGTTTCCGCGCTGTATCCCTAAACTAAACTGAACTAAGATCAGCCCTCGTCCTTCTCTGCCTTTCATACACTTTGACCAATTGTAAGATGGTTTTGACAGTAAGAGTGGGCTTCGGAAGCCCCTAACTCCACGCCGTATCTCTGAAGTCTCAAGTAAAACAACACCATGTCCACACTGTAGGTCCGTTGAAATATTTCGGCCACATCACCTTTCCCGACACCAGAGGGAAAAATCTGCCGGTTCTCTCCAATACTTTAACACCAGTTATAAATAGGGGAGATTAATGCAATGTAGGAATTAGGTAAAATTGCAAGCAAATTTTCACATTCCATGTTAATTGCTGCTTAACAAGCAGTTAGCAAGCAAAAAAAACATTAACGCAGCCAGAGTGTTACCGTACATTAGAAATATTTATTCCCAGGAGAAACTTTAGGAGTGTAGACAAATGTTAATGCCGATTCAATTAACTCAAAATCACAAAATGATCATTCTTTTATTCACAATTAGCATGTATGGTTAGCCTAATGCATTGAGTAGTTTCAACTCCATCCACTCTTCCTCATTGAAACACCGAATAGCGAAAGGCCTGGATAGAGTGGATGTGGAGAGGATGTTTCCACTAGTGGGGGAGTCTAGGACTAGAGGTCACAGTCTCAGAATTAAAGGACGTTCCTTTAGGAAGGAGACGAGGAGGAATTTCTTTAGTCAGAAGGTGGTGAATCTGTGGAATTCATTGCCACAGAAGGCTGTGGAGGCCAAGTCAATGGATATCTTTCAGGCAGAGATGGATAGATTCTTGTTTAGTATGGTGTCAGAGGTTATGGGGAGAAGGCAGGAAAATGGGGTTAGGAGGGAGGTACAGAATCAGCCACGATTGAATGGCGTAAACTTGATGGGCCGAATGGCCTAATTCTGCTACTGTCACTTATGACCTTACTGTCTAAACCATCTTACATTTGGTCAAGATGTGTAGGGAAAAAAGTGCAGATACTGGTATAAATTGAAGGTAGACACGAAATGCTGGAGTAACTCAGCGGGACAGGCAGCATCTCAGGAGAGAAGTATATGAAAGGCCTCAGCCTTGAAATGTTGGTGCTTAATTTTAGTTTAGTTTAGAGGTACAGTGTGAAAACAGGCCCTTCGGCTCACCGGGTCCGCGCCAAACAGCAATCGCCACACGTTAATACTATCCTACACTGAGGACAATTTGTCACATTTATACCAAGCCAATTAACCTACAAACCTGTACGTCTTAGGAGCTTGGGAGGGACCCAAAGTTCTCGGAGAGAAACACAAGCAGTCATGGGGAGACTGTACAAACTCCGTACAGACAGCACGCGTAGCCGGGATCGAACCCGGGTGTCTAGCGCTGTAGGCAATAGACAATAGGTGCAGGAGTAGGCCATTCGGCCCTTTGAGCCAGCACCACCATTCAATGTGATCATGGCTGATCATTCTCAATCAGTACCCTGTTCCTGCCTTCTCCCCATACCCCCTGACTCCGCTATCCTTAAGAGCTCTATCTAGCTCTCTCTTGAATGCATTCAGAGACTTGGCCTCCACTGCCTTCTGAGGCAGTGAATTCCACAGATTTACAACTCTCTGACTCAAAAAGGTTTTCCTCATCGTTCTAAATGGCCTACCCCTTATTCTTAAACTGTGGCCCCTGGTTCTGGACTCCCCCAACATTGGGAACATGTTTCCTGCCTCTAATGTGTCCAACCCCTTAATAATCTTATATGTTTCGATAAGATCCCCTCTCATCCATCTAAATTCCAGGGTATACAAACCTAGCCGCTCCAGTCTTCCAACATATGACAGTCCCGCCATTCCAGGAATTAACCTAGTGAACCTACGCTGCACGCACTCAATAGGCGCTGTAAAGCAGCAACTCTACCGCTGAACCACCGTGCTGCCCTGCTGGTCACCACTTTACAACATCTACAAAACCAAGGTCCCCTACTGTGCTGCACCTCTACCGCACAACAGACTGTCCTCTTGAGATTGTAAAGGTTCCACTGGCATGTGCTTTGCATTACTGACTGGTGTTTACTGTGGTACCACTGGGACAACACAGCACCGTGCGCCAAACAAACTCCCACACAGTAGCGTGAGGAACACGATTGGAAACTGGGCCCATGTGGCAGTGAAGTTACCCGCACAGCGAAGCACAAAGTGCTGGAGGAACCCAGAGGGTCAGGCAGCATCTGCAGAGGGAGTGGACGGACAACGTTTTGAGTCTGAAGAAGGGTCCTGGAAAGAGGGTCCCAAATGCTGCCTGACCCATTGAGTTCCTCCAGCAGTTGGCCTTTTGGAGTCATAAAAGACATACAGTGTGGAAACAGGCCCTACGGTCTAACCTGCCCACACTAACCGACATTCACAAGTTCATAAGTTATCGGAGTAGAATTAGGCCATTTGGCTCATCGCGTCTACTCTGCCATTCAATCATGGCTGATCTCTGCTTCCTAATCCCATTTTCCTGCCTTTCCCCATTCCCCTTGACACCCGTTCTAATGGGGCATGTCCCATCTACACTAGTTCCACCTGCCTGCTTTGGCCCATATCCCTACAAGCCTTTCCGATACATGCACCCATCTAAATATTTCTTAAACATCACGATAGTCCCTACCTCAACTACCTCCTCCGGCAGCTTGTTCCATACACCCACCACCCTATGTGTGAAAATATTACCCCTCCGCTTCCTATTAAATCTTTCATCCCCCCTCACCTTATACCTGTGTCTTCTGGTTCTCGATCCCCCAACTCTGGGCAAGAGACTTTGTGCGTCTATCCGATCTATTCCTCTCATGATTTTGTACACCTCTATATCATCACCACCTCATCCTCCTGCGCTCCCAGGAATGGAGTCCCAGCCTACTCAACCTGTTAGCTTAGTGCAAGGTTGCCTTTCTGTGCTGGGCTTTTGAAGTTGTACCACTGGGTCTCCATCTGATCAGGTGAAGGAGGAGAGAAGCCAAATAGGTGACAAAGCCTGAAGGGCGAGGAGCAAAAGAGGCCACACTCCCCCCACCAGCTTTCAGTGGAGTAAGACGGGACAGTGGGGCAGCAGGTAGTGCTGCTACCTCACAGCGCTAGAGACCCTACTCACTGCTAACCTCTCCCCATTGCTCAAACCTTCTGGCCCTGGCAAAATCCTCATCAATCTTCTCTGCACCCTTTCCAGTTTGGCTCAAGATTGCTCAAGATTGCAGCATCTGTGGTTCCTTATGTCTTCATGTACCTGCGCAGCACTTGTATTGAAGGACGGAAGAATTTCTAGCTCATGACATGCTTATTTTGCTGAAAATTCCTATCAATCTGTTCTCCACACAAAATGGCAGGTTCCGGACTAGCACTAAACTCAATGTATAGTTTAGAGGTACAGCGCGGAAGCAGGCCCTTCGGCCCATCGAGTCCGCAACGACCAGCGATCCCCGCGCATCTACACTACCTTACACACACTGGAGACAATTTTACATTTAGACCGAGAAAATTAACCTACAAACCTGTGTAAGAAGGAACAGCAGACGCTGGTTTATTCCGAAGATAGACACAAAAAGGTGGAGTAACTCAGCTGGATAGGCGCCATCTCTGGAGAGAAAGAATGGGTGACGTTTCGGTTCGAGATCCTTCTTCAAACCTGTACGACTTTGGAGTGTGGGAGGAAACCAAAGATCTCGGAGAAAACCCGCGCAGGTCACGGGGAGAGTGTACAAACTCCGGACAGACAAGCACCCGTAGTCGGGATCGAACTCTTGTCTCTGACACTGTAAGCGCTGTAAGACGGCAGCTCTACCGCTGCGCCACCGTGCCTTGTTGAATGGGAAATACATCATGGATCTCCCCAATCTGTGCGGTCCATGAATTGGAAATTTCCCTCAAAAAGGTTCCACATTGGCGGTAATCATTCCTGCAGGCTGCTCTAAGCTTCGAATTAATGATCCTTCCAAGAATGTGACATTTGTGCCCATCAGATTCAAGAACGGACACAGGAATTTGGAAGTATCCATAAAACTAATTTTCAGACTATGAAGTGCCCTGAAGTGAAACAGATCTTTTATATATTAGCAGATTCCCTCTGTTCGTCTTGTGGCGAGCCAGAGGTTAAACTGTTATCCAGATAAAGAGCAGAAATATGCAAGTGGGAGAGATGCACTTTGAGTGAAAGAATTTGGGAGAAGCCCATAAGATTTTGGATATAAAGGCTATGAAGCAATTGTTTTTTCAATGGGTCTTGAAAAAGCCGATGGAATATTTTTCTAACAGATTGCAGCAATGATTAGGCTGTTTCCTTTCTGCGGTTAATATTAAGACCTGCAAATATTGGACTTTAGACTTTGGAGATACAGTACAGCGCAGAAACAGGCCATTCAGTCCACCGAGTCCGTGCCGACCAGTGATCGCTCCGTACACTAGCACTATCCTACGCACACTAGGAACACACTATCCTACACACACAAACTCTGTACCGACAGCAGCTGTAGTCAGCATCAAACCCAGGTCTCTGGCACTATTGCCGTGTACAGATACATGATAAAGGGAATAACTTTCAATGCAAGATAAAGTCCAATAATAGAAACATAGAAAATAGGTGCAGGAGTAGGCCATTCGGCCCTTCGAGCCTGCACCGCCATTCAATATGATCATGGCTGATCATCCAACTCAGTATCCCGTACCTGCCTTCTCTCCATACCCCCTGATCCCTTTAGCTACAAGGGCCACATCTAACTCCCTCTTAAATATAGCCAATGAACTGGCCTCAACTACCTTCTGTGGCAGAGAATTCCACAGATTCACCACTCTCTGTGTGAAAAAAAACTTTCTCATCTCGGTCCTAAAAGACTTCCCCCTTATCCTTAAACTGTGACCCCTTGTTCTGGACTTCCCCAACATCTGGAACAATCTTCCCGCATCTAGCCTGTCCAACCCCTTAAGAATTTTGTAAGTTTCTATAAGATCCCCCCTCAATCTTCTAAATTCCAGCGAGTACAAGTCGAGTCTATCCAGTCTTTCTTCATATGAAAGTCCTGCCATCCCAGGAATCAATCTGGTGAACCTTCTCTGTACTCCCAATGTCCAATTAATGATAGTCCGAGGGTCTCCAGTGAATGAGATGGTAGCTCAGGACTGCTCTCTAGTTGTTGATAGGATGGTTCAGTAATAATTTTATACTTTTATCGTAATACTTTATAGTGTGTAGGAAGGAACTGCAGATTCTGGTTTACACCGAAGTTAGACACAAAATGCTGGAGTAACTCAGAGGGTCAGGCAGCATCTCTGGAGAAAAGGAATAGGTGACGTTTCAGTTCGAGGCCCTTCTTCAAACCTGTACGACTTTGGAGTGTGGGAGGAAACCAAAGATCTCGGAGAAATCTTATCGAAACGCATAAGATTATTAAGGGGTTGAACACGTTAGAGGCAGGAAACATGTTCCCAATATTGGGGGAGTCCAGAACCAGGGGCCACAGTTTAAGAATAAGGGGTAGGCCATTTAGAACTGAGATGAGGAAAAACTTTTTCAGTCAGAGAGTTGTGAATCTGTGGAATTCTCTGCCTCAGAAGGCAGTGGAGGCCAATTCTCTGAATGCATTCAAGAGAGAGCTAGATAGAGCTCTTAAGGATAGCGGAGTCAGGGGGTATGGGGAGAAGGCAGGAACGGGGTACTGATTGAGAATGATCAGCCATGATCACATTGAATGGCGGTGCTGGCTCGAAGGGCCATAAGGCCTCCTCCTGCTCCTATTGTCATTGTCTAAAACCCACGCAGGTCACAGGGAGAATGTACAAACTCCTTTTTTCAGGCTCAGACTCAGACTAATACCTTTAGTGAACTGTGTGCAAAAAAGGATTTTATAGTACATGTGACACTAAAGTACCACTGAACCATTGAATCATTGAGTCCAGGGCACAAATCCTCATTTGCTGAGGCTCAAAGAAGAGTATGGCAGGAATAGGAATTTTAATGTAGTTTAGTTTATAGATACAGTGCTGAAACAGGCCAGGCCCTATGGCCCACCAAGTCCACGCCGACCAGCGATCCCCGCAACCTAACACTGTCCTACACACACACACTAGGGACAATCTACAATTATACCAAGCCAATTAACCTACAACCCTGTACGTCTTTGGAGTGTGAGAGGAAACCAGAGCACCCGGAGAAAACCCACGCAGGTCACGGGGAGAATGTGCAAGCTCCGTACAGACAGCACCCGTAGTCAGGATCGAACCTGGGTCTCTGGCACTGTAAGGCAGAAACTCTACCACTGCGCCACCATGCCACCCCTAGACTAGACATAGTAATGTGAAGGCTGGACAGAGATAATCAGCCCCCTAATTAACAGGGTAAAATATTAAACCAGAGGACATAGAAACATAGAAAATAGGTGCAGGAGGAGGCCATTTGGCCCTTCGAGCCAGCACCGCCATTTATTGTGATCATGGCTGATCATCCTCAATCAGTATGCCTGCCTTCTCCCCATATACCTTGATTCCACTAGTCCCCAGGACATTGGTTTAAGGTGAAGGGGAAAAGAGCTAGTATGAATCTGAGAGGTAACTTTTTCACACAAAGGGTGGTGGGTGTATGGAACAAGCTGCCAGAGGAGGTAGTTGAGGCTGGGACTATCCATACGGTGAAGAAACAGTTAGACAGGTACATGGATAGGACAGGTTTGGAGAGATTTGGACCAAATGTGGGCAGGTGGAACTTGTGTAGCTGGGACATTGTTGACCGGTGTGGGCAAGTTGGGTCGAGGGGCCTGTTTCCAAGCTCTATCACACTCTGGTGCACTCCTGTAGAAAGCACTTGGTAGGTACAATGGCGAACAATGAATGTGCCAAGGCAGGGTAACTCCAGTGGGTGCCCATACACCTCAGTGACTGTCGAAACCAACACTCGCAAAAGAGAAGTCTGATTATTTGTCACCATACTTCACCAGCAAGTGATGAACGGATAATCCACCTCACCCGCCCGCTGAGCTGAAGCATTATCACAGAAGCCAGTGTTCGGCCAATTCAATTCAATTCACACAACACCAAGAAGTGCCTGGATAGAGTGGATGTGAGAGGATGTCTTCACTAGTGGGAGAGTCTAGGACCAGAGGGCATCGTCTCAGAATAAAAGGACGTACCTTCAGAAAGGAGTTGAAAAGGAATTTCTTTCGTTTGGTTTAGTTTGGGTTATCATCACGTGTACCGAGGTACAGTGAAAAGCTTTTGTTGCGTGCTAACCAGTCAGCGGAAAGACAATACATGATTACAATCGAGCCATTTACAGTGTACAGATACATGATAAGGGAATAATGTTTAGTGCCAGGTAAAGGCAGCAAAGTCCGATCAAGGATAGTCCGAGGGTCACCAATGAGGTAGATAGTTGTTCAGCACTGCTCTCTGGTTGTGGCGGGATGATTCAGTTGCCTGATAATTTAGTCAGAGGGTAGTGAATCTATGGAATTCATTGCCACAGACAGCTGTGGAGGCCAAGTCAACGGATATTTTTACGGTGGAATTTGACAGATTCTTGATTGGTACGGGCGGGTGTCAGGGGTTATGGGGAGAAAGCAGGAAAATGGGGTTGAGAGGAAAAGATAGATCAGCCATGATTGAATGGCGGAGTAGACGATGGGCTGAATGTCCTAATTCTGCTCCTAGAACTTATGAAATGCCTGAGTGCACTGGACACAGAGGCTCCCAGCAACATCCCGGCTTTGTGTTGAAGTATTCCTCTCCACAACCAGATGTTGTTCTAACCAGTCTCTTTCAGTGCAGCAATACATGGACATCTGCCTGCCACAGGACAAAGATTTCCCAAGTATGTTCTACTTATTAAACGGGGTTAAATCTTACCCATCTTATTACCATTGTCTGTCTACAATCTGCTGATTTAGTTTAATTTAGTTTAGTTTAGAGATACAGCTTATCATATCATATCATATCATATATATACAGCGCGGAAACAGGTCTTTTCGGCCCACCAAGTCCGCGCCGCCCAGCGATCCCCGCACACTAACACTATTAACACTATCCTACACACTAGGGACAATTTTTACATTTACCCAGCCAATTTACCTACATACCTGTACGTCTTTGGAGTGTGGGAGGAAACCGAAGATCTCGGAGAAAACCCACGCAGGTCACGGGGAGAACGTACAAACTCCTTACAGTACAGCACCCGTAGTCAGGATCGAACCTGAGTCTCCGGCGCTGCATTCGCTGTAAAGCAGCAACTCTACCGCTGCGCTACCGTGCCGCCCGTACCGTACCGTACTTAGACACGGGTCCTTCGGCCCACCGAGTCCACGCCGTCCACCACACTGCCTGTCTACAATCTTCTGATTTAGTTTAGTTTAGTTTAGAGATACAGTGCGGAATCAGGCCCTTCAGCCCACTGAGACCGCACCAACCAGCGATCCAGAATCTCTGGAGAAGAAGGAATGGTGACGGTTCGGGTCATAACCAGTCTTCAGACTGCCATCTGTTCAGACTTCAGTCTAAAGAAGGGCCCCGAACCGAAATGTCATCCATCCATTTTCTCCAGAGATGCTGCCTGACTCGCTGAGTTACTCCAGCACTTTGTGTCCTTTTTTTGAAAATCAGTATCTGCAGTTCCTTCTCCCAAAGTTTAAAAGGTACAAGGACAAGAAAGGTTTGGAGGAACACAGGCCAAATGCAGTTTTGCGGCTAGATTTGCAATGTACTAAACATTTGATTTACAATCGAATGTAAAAAAAGCCTTCAATTTTCTAGTTATGAAGTTCTGCTGGTACTTTGCCAATTGGCATTCAAACAATGTTCAAAAAAAAACCTCATGCTCTTTAGTTGATTGTGTGTGTCTGTTTTTAGATTTTTTTTTCTGAAATAATTAGTGCTACCATATGGCATTTCTGTTTTTCTGAGAGACTGACAAAGGCAGGCATTTAATTAATAAATAATATAACTCTTCTGCTTATTAACTAAGATCCACTACTCACAGTTAACTGTCTTGTGTCATCCTGACGAACAATACAGAAACCTCGCTGATCAATCTTTTCAAGAGAGCGTTAGATTTAGCTCTTGGGGCTAAGGGAATCAAGGGATTTGGGGAGAAGCAGGACCGGGGTACTGATTATAGACAATAGACAAAAGGTGCAGGAGTAGGCCATTCGGCCCTTCGAGCCAGCACCGCCATTCAATGTGATAATGGCTGATCATTCACAATCAGTACCCCGTTCCTGCCTTCTCCCCATACCCCCTGACTCCGCTATCATTAAGAGCTCTATCTAGCTCTCTCTTGAAAGCATCCAGAGAATTGGCCTCCACTGCCTTCTGTGATGATCAGCCATGATCATATTGAATGGCGGTGCTGGCTCGAAGGGACGAATGGCCTATTCCTGCACCTATATTATATGTTTCTATCCCCACTCATAACATTGAAATTGTACCAAAGCTCCCTTTGTTAATCACCTTAAATATAATCAAAACACCAAATGTTGTGGTAACTCAGCGATCGTTTCGCTGAACACTTTCGCTCGGTCCACCTCGGCCTACTTGATCTCCCGGTTGCCAAACACTATAACTCCCCCTCCCATTCCCACGTTGACCTTTCTGCCCTGGGCCTCCTCCATTGTCAGAGTGAGGCCCAATGCAAATTGGAGGAACAGCACCTCATGTTTCGCTTGGGCAGCTTACACCACAGCGGTATGAACATTGACTTCCGTAACTTCAAGTAAACATTGCATCGCCTCTCTCTCTGTCCCTCCCTCACCCTTGTCATCCTACTAGTTTCACTGTCGTCCTGTTGAGTTTCAGTGTCTGTATAAGTTGTTCTCACCTGTTCCACAGCCAACAATGGATCACCGTGTATCTCTACGCTGTAAACGGCTCCATTGTAATCATGTGCTGTCTTTCTGCTGGCGGGTTAGACGCAACAAAAGCTTTTCACTGCACCTTGGTCCTCGATTAGCCCACTCTGGGCAAGAGACTCTACCCGATCTATTCCTCCCATCATTTTGTACACCTCTACAAGATCACCCCTCATCCTCCTGAGCTCCAGGGAATACAGAACCAGCCTACTCAACCTCTCCCTGTAGCTCACACCCTCTAGTCCTGGCAACATCCACTGTCAGTGCCTTATGACTCACACACACCATGTCCTCATTTTGTCTCTCTGGCTGATCAGCTGATCAATGACTTGCAGGTACAGTGTGACCCGGAGTTATTTTTTGCTCAGCGTTGCAGGTCAGACGCCAATGTTGAGTCTGTGCAGTGTTCAACCTGCTGCTTGTTAAATTCCCTCCAAGGTAAACTCAATCAGATAAGTTAAAATTCAAAAGGCAGAGAATGAGGGAGCTTTGTTAAGCAAACACACATTGTCTCTTCAGTGCAGCAGCCATCAAATTCCATGGTCTAATGAAACATAAAAACATCGAAAAATAGGCGCAGGTGTAGGCCATTCGGCCCTTTGAGCCAGCACCGCCATTCAATATGATCATGGCTGATCATCCAAAATCAGTACCCCGTTCCTGCCTTCTCCCCATATCCCTTGATTCCATTAGCCCTAAGAGCTATATCTAGCTCTCTCTTAAATACATCCAGTGAATTGGCCTCCACTGCCTTCTGTGGCAGAGAATTAAACAGATTCACAACTCTCTGGGTGAAAAGGTTTTTCCCCATCTCAGTCCTAAATGGCCGACCCCTTATTCTCGCACTGTGATCCCTGGTTCTGGACTCCCCCAACACCGGGAACATTTTTCCTGCATCTAGCCTGTCCAATCCCTTCAGAGTGAGTGAACAAAAAAAACAATAGGAGTGAAAAAGTACTGGAAAACTGCATGGAACTAAATTCTGCCAAACTAATGGTGGGCCACATCCTTGCATTCTAAAAGTTCATAAGTCCATTAGCTCATAGGTCAGAGGAGTAGAGTTAGGCCATTCAGCCCATCGAGTCTAATCCACCATTCATTCATGACTGATCTATCTTTCTCTCTCTACCCCATTCTCCTGCCTTCGCCCCATAACCCCTGACACCCGTACTAATCAAGAATCTGTGAAACTCCACCTTAAAAATATCCATTGATTTGGCCTCCACAATCGTCTGTGGCAATGAAATCCACAGATTCACCACCCTCTAACTAACTTATCAGGCAACTGAATCATCCCACCACAACCAGACAGCAATGCTGAACTACTGTCCACCTCATCGGTGACTCTCGGACTATCCTAGTCCTGCCTTCTCCCCATAAGCCCAGGCAAATGGGTGAACGGGGGGGGGATTGGCATATGGTTGGGTAAATGCCTCCACAGCCTTCTGTGGCTAAGAATTCCACAGATTCACCACCTTCTGACTAAAGAAATTCCTTCTCATCTCCTTCCTAAAGGAACGTCCTTTAATTCTGAGGCTAGGACCTCTAATCCTAGACTTTCCCACTCGTGGAAACATCCTCACCACAAGCATTCTCTTCCAAGCCTCCTTTCTTTCACTGTTCGGTACGCTTCAATGAGGTCCCCCCTCATTCTTCTAATCTCCAGTGAATAACTCGATCATATAGTGTATTTTTTCTCTTTAGGTCGTTTTCTGATTTGTTCGGTCAAATTTTAAAGTTTCTTGTTTATCAGTTATCAAGTGCAGCATCTCTTTCATAACAGGGATGGAAAACAGATCAAGGAATCTAATTCATGCCAAATTGTCATCCAGAAATGCTCTATCCATTGGGAAAATAATCACAATCCACTCAATCTGTACCCGTATCCTCAGCTTGCAACAGTGAATACAGACTCGTGCAGTTTTGAAATATGCTTAAGTAACTGTGTAGGTTGGAGATGTAATTAATTTGCTTTACAGAATCATTGAAGATTATTTCAATATTTTTGGAAAGTACTTGCATCTGCAGCGATAAGTTAAATGCTTGATGGATTGCTAATGTGTTTCTGACTTTGACAATTGAAGTGTAATATCAAGTTGACAATGCTCTGGGCATAGTGCGTGTATATTAATCTAAGTTCACTGCTATCAGCGATAGAGTGCAAAGCATTAAATAATCCACTGAATCTAAAACACTATACAGATTCCATTTATAGATAATATCGATGCGTGATCATTTCTGTTGTATGCTTGGTGTCAATCACATACATTACGAGAATGATTCCAGGAATGAGAGGGTTAACATATGATGAGCTTTTGATGGCACTGGGCCTGTACTCGCTGGAGTTTAGAAGGATAAGGGGGGGGACCTCATTGAAACTTACCAAATGGTGAAAGGCCTGGATAGAGTGAATGTGGAGAGTGCGTTTCCACTAGTGGGAGAGTCTAGGATCTAGGATCTGCCTAGGAGTCTAGGATCTGCCTTAGCCTCAAAATAAAAGGACGTACCTTTAGGAAGGAGATGAGGAGGAATTTCTTTAGTCAGAGGGTGGTGAATCTGTGGAATTCTTTGCCACTGAAGGCTGTGGAGGCCAAGTCAATGGATATTTTCAAGGCAAAGATAGATAGATTCTTGATTAGTACAGCCATCAGGGGTTATGGGGAAGAGGAAGGGGAATGGGGTTAGGATGGAGAAATAGATCATCAGCCATGATTGAAAGGCGGTGTAGACCCGATGGGCCGAAAGACCTCATTCTGCTGCCATCGCTTATGAATTGATGAACAATGGATCTTACATCTGCCTCATCAGCCACCTTCCACCGCCTCACAAATGACTTGGAAATAAGTCATTTCCAAGTCATGTTAATGGAACCTGAGGGATCACCTAAGAAGAAGAAAACAAAAAAAATCCTATTTCACAAATGACTCGCAGAGCTCATTAGTATACACGGAGCTTAATCTCCTGACCTATTTTTAGAACAGGCAAGTGTTGGAAATGTGTGAGTCAATTTAGAATTTATTGAGTGTAACTGAGAATTTTCAAATATTATTTTCTTTGGTAATAGTGTTTGCCTGTTACTGAGTCAAAGATGATCCGCGTTTAAATTACCGGAGTGCTAATATATCTTTTCAAAATGATTTAATGTGTAACAAATGATCTTTAAACACAAAACTGTTTGAAACAGATATGATTGATGGTCCGTCATTCCTAATTCAGTATTTATACTGTTGGTGTGTCTGTTGGGAAAATGTTTCATCCATCAGGGTATTATTGAATTCAAAGAGCATGTGGCACCTTCATTTTAACAAACTAAGGGGGAAAAGCTAAATGGAAAAAAATTAACAATCAGCCATGATTCTATGATAATGCAATTAGGTCTTATCTCTCCTGAGATACATGTAATTGACAAAACAACCACAGCCTGTAGGTCATATATTCATTTTCACATTTGAAATAACAATGATGTATCTATAATTTGTTGTTTGTTTGTTCGCTACCATCTTTACCATTTATTTAGTTTCAGTTTAGAGACACAGCGCGCAAGTGGGCCCTTCGGCTCACCGAGTCCGCGCTGACCAGCGATCACCCCGCGCGCGCACACTAGGGACAATTTACAATTGTACCGCGCCTGTACGTCTTTGGAGTGTGGGAGGAAACCGGAGCTCCCGGAGAAAACCCAGGTGGGTGGTGGGGAGAACGTACAAACTCCTTAGAGCCAGCACCCGTAGTCAGGATCGAACCCAGGTCCCTAGCGCTGTAAGGCAGCAACTCTACTGCTGCGCCACCGTGCACATCCCTAATTGCCCAGGGGCGAAGGAGGCCGTAAAAGGTCAACTACAAAGTCAAAGTGGAGTCATGTGAAGGTGAGGATAGAGACCAGGGTTCGTTTCCCCCAAAGGAAAGTGATAGACAATAGACAATAGACAATAGGTGCAGGAGTAGGCCATTCAGCCCTTCGAGCCAGCACCGCCATTCAATGCGATCATGGCTGATCACTCTCAATCAGTACCCCGTTCCTGCCTTCTCCCCATACCCCCTACTCCGCTATCCTTAAGAGCTCTATCCAGCTCTCTCTTGAAAGCATCCAACGAACTGGCCTCCACTGCCTTCTGAGGCAGAGAATTCCACACCTTCACCACCCTGTGACTGAAAAAGTTCTTCCTCATCTCCGTTCTAAATGGCCTACCCCTTATTCTTAAACTGTGGCCCCTTGTTCTGGACTCCCCCAACATTGGGAACATGTTATCTGCCTCTAATGTGTCCAATCCCCTAATTATCTTATATGTTTCAATAAGATCCCCCCTCATCCTTCTAAATTCCAGTGTATACAAGCCCAATCGCTCCAGCCTTTCAACATACGACAGTCCCGCCATTCCGGGAATTAACCTAGTGAACCTACGCTGCACGCCCTCCATAGCAAGAATATCCTTCCTCAAATTTGGAGACCAAAACTGCACACAGTACTCCAGGTGCGGTCTCACCAGGGCCCGGTACAACTGTAGAAGGACCTCTTTGCTCCTATACTCAACTCCTCTTGTTACGAAGGCCAACATTCCATTGGCTTTCTTCACTGCCTGCTGTACCTGCATGCTTCCTTTCATTGACTGATACACTAGGACACCCAGATCTCGTTGAACTCCCCCTCCTCCTAACTTGACACCATTCAGATAATAATCTGCCTTTCTATTCTTGCTTCCAAAGTGAGTAACCTCACACTTATCTACATTAAACTGCATCTGCCATGTATCCGCCCACTCACACAACCTGTCCAAGTCACCCTGCAGCCTTATTGCATCTTCCTCACAATTCACACTACCCCCCAACTTAGTATCATCTGCAAATTTGCTAATGGTACTTTTAATCCCTTCGTCTAAGTCATTAATGTATATCGTAAATAGCTGGGGTCCCAGCACCGAACCTTGCGGTACCCCACTGGTCACTGCCTGCCATTCCGAAAGGGACCCATTATTTTGATCTACATTATTTTGGGCGGCACAGTGGGTTCGGGTGGCACAGCGATAGAGTTGCTGCCTTACAGCGCCAAAGACTTGGGTCCGATCCTGACTACGGGCGCTGTCTGTACGGAGTTTGTACGTTCTCCCCGTGACCGCATGGGTTTTCTGCGAGATCTTCGGTTTCCTTCCACACTCCAAAGACGTACAGGTTTGTAGGTTAATTGGCTCGGTAAGAATGCAAATTCTCCCTAGTGTGTGCAGGATAGTGTTAGTGTGTGGGGATCGCTGGTTGGTGTGGACTGGGTGGGCCGAAGAGCCTGTTTCCACGCTGTATCTCTAAAACTAAAAATCTAAGCTGCTGCCTTACAGCACCAGAGACCCGGGTTCGATCCAAGAAAGCACTTCCATGCTTCTAGTTACTTAGGAGATTGGGGAAATTCATCATGTCTCCAATGACTCTAATACACTTGTACTGTTGTGCCATGGAAAGCACCCTGTTTGGTTTTGGAACAGGTCTGCCCTGTTGTACTTTGTGGTCCGGTACCTGTTATACCTTTGTTATGACTCTGGACGGACCACAAGTACACGTGTTTAAAAGGTTTAAAGGCTGGAGATTAAATCCAGGCTGTTTATTCCACGGCCACCTGGAACCAGAGTGACCATCAAATCACTTCATTCTCTCATATACATGTTACTACCCAGGGAAACAAAATAGTCCTTGTGATACAACAAGGTAGTCCTTGCAATATCACAACATGCCCAAGACTGTAAGGAATTGCAGAGAGCTGTGAATGTAGCCACACCTCCCGCCATTGACTCCCTCTGCACCTCACCCTGCTTCAGTAAAGCAGCCAATATAATGAAAGACTTGTCCCACCCCAGTCATGTCTCCTCCTCCCCGCTCCTGTCAGTCAGAAGATACAGAAACTTGAAAGCGCGCACCACTGGACTCTGGAACAGCTGCTTCCCCTCTGTTATCAGGCTTCTGTACGGTCCACCCATAAGCTGGGGGACTGTCCGATTCACCTCTACCCCATTGCATGTAAATTTTCCCTAGATTATATGATAGAACTGGTGTATGGGGTCGTCGCGGGCTCGGTGGGCCGAAGGGCCTGTTTCCGCGCTGTATCTCTAAACTAAAACTGCAAGCAAATGCCCTGACTCAGGCAAAAAAATATGGTGTCATTTTTGCAGGACAGCAACTTTGCTTCCATTAAAATCTCTTGGGCTTTGGAAAATTCTCAGGTTGCAGCATTCTTCCAACAAGCCGCCCGAGATTCCCGGTGAGCAGCTGTGCCTGCTGGGACCACAATCGCTGTCTGACTCAGTTTCTCCAAATCAGCTCTAATTCTCTTCCTCAGAGCCACTGAAATGAGCTTTGGTGGATGGAGTTTAGTTTTAGAGACACCACGTGGAAACAGGCCCTTCGGCCTACCGAACCCACGGCGACCAACCATCACCAGCCTGGTTTAGTTTAGTTGAGTGATACAGTTTGGAAACAGGCCCTTCGGCCCACTGAGTCCGCGCCGACCAGCGATCCCCCCAAACATCAGTTCTATCATATACTTTAGGGAAAATTTACATGCAATGGGGTAGAGGTGAATCGGACACTACCCTAGCTTATGGATAGACCGTACAGAAGCCTGATAACAGAGGGGAAGAAGCTGTTACACCATTTCTATGTTAGAATCACTTTCTCGTCCTATAGACAATAGACAATAGGTGCAGGAGTAGGCCATTCAGCCCTTCAAGCCAGCACCACCATTCAATGTGATCATGGCTGATCATTCTCAATCAGTACCCCATTCCTGCCTTCTCCCCATACCCCCTGACTCCGCTATCCTTAAGAGCTCTATCTAGCTCTCTCTTGAACGCATTCAGAGAATTGGCCTCCACTGCCTTCTGAGGCAGAGAATTCCACAGATTTACAACTCTCTGACTGAAAACGTTTTTCCTCATCTCCGTTCTAAATGGCCTACCCCTTATTTTTAAACTGTGGCCCCTGGTTCTGGACTCCCCCAACATTGGGAACATGTTTCCTGCCTCTAACGTGTCCAACCCCTTAATAATCTTAGATGTTTCGATAAGATCCCCTCTCATCCTTCTAAATTCCAGTGTATACAAGCCTAGTCGCTCCAGTTTTTCAACATATGCCAGTCCCGCCATTCCGGGAATTAACCTAGTAAACCTACGCTGCACACCCTCAATAGCAAGAATATCCTTCCTCAAATTTGGAGACCAAAACTGCACACAGTACTCCAGGTGCGGTCTCACTAGGACCCTGTACAACTGCAGAAGGACCTCTTTGCTCCTATACTCAACTCCTCTTGTTATGAAGGCCAACATTCCATTGGCTTTCTTCACTGCCTGCTGTACCTGCATGCTTCCTTTCAGTGACTGATGCACTAGGACACCCAGATCTCGTTGTACGTCCCCTTTTCCTAACTTGACACCATTCAGAGAATAATCTGTCTTCCTGTTCTTACCACCAAAGTGGATAACCTCACACTTATCCACATTAAACTGCATCTGCCATGCATCCGCCCACTCACACAACCTGTCCAAGTCACCCTGCAACCTCATAGCATCGTCCTCACAGTTCACGGGGGACAATTTACAATTTACAAAACCAATTAACCTACAAATCTGCACGTGTTTGGAGTTTGGGAGGAAACCGGAGCACCTGGAGAAAACCCATGAGGTCACAACTCATTGGTTTCAGCTGCATAATTCCAAGTCTGATGGTTTGCTTGAGACGGACATTACAGTTGCTCACAAAATGGTTGAAAGATTGAAGATTTTCACTAGTTGGCCTTACACAAACACGTAGGTTCAGCTACAACTAAACACCTATGTTTTCCTATCAACTTCTTTCGCCCTTGTTACACCTGCACTCAGCTGTCACTTTGTGTATGATCCTGTCTTTGTTCCTGAATTATTCAATTAATTCCTTCCTTGGCCTTTCGATGCTGTTTCCATTGCAAACTGGGTCAAAGAAAACCAGTCTGACTGCCCTCCTGATTAAATTTTATATCTGTGTGCTTCGTTACCACCTTCCCCTAGCCAACAATGATCTATTCTACATTTTCCTTGATCCTCGTCCCTTTTTAGCAACATAGAAACATCGAAAACAGGTGCCGGAGTAGGCCATTCGGTCCTTCGACCCAGCACCGTCATTCAATATGATCATGGCCGATCATCCAAAATCAGTACCCCGTTCCTGCTTTCTCCCCATGTCCCTTGATTCCGTTAGCCCTAAGAGCTAAATCTATCTCTCTCTTTGATGTCTCGTTTTCACACCTTAACCTTCCATATCTCTGTGTCTCCCTCTTCCCTGACCCTTCATCCAATATTTTATTTAATATAGGTTGCTGCTGCTTCCACTCCCTCCTGCCCAACCCCATCTGGCCCGAAGTCCGAAGAAGGGTCTCGACCCGAAACGTCACCCATTGCTTCTCTCCAGAGATGCTGCCTGACCCGCTGAGTTACTCCAGCATTTTGTGTCTCTCTTCGAAAGAAAAATGTCCGTTCCACATCAAGCACATTTTTGTTTCCAAACGCTGAATATTTCTCTCTCTCTCAGCTCCACAATACTTGTAACACTTAAGCCATCCTGACTGTGATTTCCCTGATCTGCCTTTTCCCATGCACTTCACTGCCTCTACTTGATGTGGTGAGACTCTGTCTCACTTATTAGTCATTCCCCCGGGTGGGAGCCCTGCTCACCACAATCAATCCGATCTATGATCAGCACCTCCCTCAGAACTGTCGTTACCTGCTAACTATCTTATTTCTTATTAAGTGGATGTCAGGGGATTTGTCCTGCTTTGATTTCAAGTAAAGTTCATCAGTTCATAAGTTCTAGGAGAAGAATTAGGACATTCGGCCCATCGAGTCTACTCCGCCATTCAATCATGGCTGATCTATCTCTCCCTCCAAACCCCATTCTCCTGCCTTCTCCCCATAACCCGGGTCATGGTCAACTGTTTTGTTGGACTGCAGCATCGTGGCATCACGATGGTGCAGCGGTAGAACTGCTGCCTCACAGTGCCAGAGACCCGTGTTCCATCCTAACTACAGATGCTGTCTATACGGAGTTTGCACATTCTCCCTATGACCACGTGGGTTTTCTCTGGGTGCTCCGGTTTCCTACCACACTCCAAAGAATTCCAGGTCTGTAGATTAATTGGCTTTTGGTTAATTGGAAATTGTCCCTAGTGTGTAGGATAGAGCTAGTGGACAGGGTGATTGCTGGCCGACACGTACTCGGTGGGCCGAAGGGCCTGTTTCCATGCTGTATCTCTAAAGTCTAAAGACCGGGTGCAAAAGGCTTGGATGGCCATAGTTTGCTTGGTGTATACAAGAAGGTTTCTTGAAACAGCATGCGGATAGCCCAACTCAAGGGGGGGGGGGCCCAAAGTAGACCTTGTATTGGGAAGTGAGCCTGGCAGGGTGACTAGGAAAATAACTGCAGATGCTGGTTCAAATTGAAGGTAGACACAAAACGCTGGAGTAACTCAGCGGGTCAGGCAGCATCTCAGGAGAGAAGGAATGGGTGGCGTGACCCGAAACGTCACCCATTCCTTCTCTCCTGAGACGCTGCCTGACCCGCTGAGTTACTCCAACGTTTTGTGTCTACCTGGCAGGGTAACTGGTGTTTTAGTGGAAGTGCATTTTGAGAACAGTGATCACAACTCAAGTTTTAAGATGGTAGGATAGGTCTGGACCTTGATGGGAAAGTACTGCATTGGGGTAAGGCAGATTTCAACATCCTTAGGCAGGAGCGAGGGAGAATAAATTAGGTGTAGCTGTTGTTGGGTGAATCTACATCAGACATGTGGGAGATAGACACAAAATGCTGGACAAATTCAGCGGGACAGGCAGCTTCCCTGGAGAAAAGGAATGGGTGATACTTCAGGTCGAGACCCTTCTTCAGGCTGAGAGTCAGGGGAGAGGGAAACTAGAGGCAAGTAAAGGTTCAGAACATATCAGAGCCGGCACAAATGACCAAGGAAAGGTGGAGCCCACAATGGTCCATTGTTGGCTGTGGAAGAGGTGATAATGAAGGGATATATGGGTGTGAACAGTGAAACTAGCAGGACGACATGGGAGGGCGAGGGACACAGAGATATGGAAGACTAAGGTGTGAAAAAGTAACATCAAAGGGGATGCGCCTCAAGGTGAATGTAGAATAGATCATTGTTAGCCAGGGGAAGGTGACAACGAAGCATACAGAGATAGGATTTAATGGAGGGGACAGTCAGACCGGTCGGAGAACTAGGGTGGGGGAGGGATGGAGAGAGAGGGAATGTAAGGGTTACGTAAAATTAGAGAAATCAACATGCATACCGTTGGTAGACATAAAATGCTGGAGTAACTCAGCGGGACAGGCAGCATCTCTGGAGAGAAGGAATGGGTGACGTTTCGGGTTGAGACTCTTCTTCAGACTGATGTCAGGGGAGTGGGCGGGCCAAAGATAGAATATAGTCGGAGACAGTAAGATTAGTGGGAGAACTGGGAAGGAGAGGGTGGATAGAGAGGAAAAGCAAGGGCTATTTGAAGTTAGAGAAGTCAATGTTCATACCGCTGGGGTGTAAACTACCCAAGCGAAATATGAGGTGCTGTTCCTCCAATTTGCGCTGCGCCTCACTCTGACAATGGAGGAGGCCCAGGACAGAAAGGTTAGATTGGGAATGGGAGGGGGAGTTAAAGTGCTGAGCCACCGGGAGATCAGGTAATTTCAGACGGACTGAGCGGAGGTGTTGAGCGAAACGATCGCCGAGCCTGCGTTTGGTCTCGCCGATGTAGAGAAGTTGACACCTGGAACAGGGGATACAGTAGACGAGGTTGGAGGAGATGCAGGTGAAGCTCTCCCTCACTTGGAAAGACTGTTTGGATCCTTGGATGGAGTGGAGGGGGGAGGTAAAGGGACAGGTGTTGCATCTCCTGCGGTTGATGGGGAAAGTACCAGGGGAGGGGGTGGTTTGGGTGGGAAGGGACGAGTTGACCAGGGCGATTCGGAGGGAACGGTCTCTGCGGAAAGCAGAAAGGGGTGGAGATGGGAAGATGTGGCCAGTGGTGGGATCACGTTGGAGGTGGCGGGAATGTTGGAGGATGATATGCTGTATATTCATTCTATTCATACCGCTGGGTTGTAAGCTGCCCGAGCCAAACATGTTCCAGTGAGGAGGAGGAATAAGGATGGCAAAGTAAGGGAACATGAGATGACCAGAGAGGTCCAATCTTGAGAGGTTGTTATTGGCCTGAAAACCTAATGGCTCTGGCAGCCTTATTTATTCCATGGATCATACAGCTCTCTGTTCTCAGCACACATGCATGCATAATCAACATTGGGAGCAACCTTGGCCAGCATTTAATACTCAGGTTTAAGTACGGCATCTCAATTTCACCATTTAATCAACCAGCAACTCTGACATTATTTTACAGTGTCAGCCTCTAATATTCTGAAGGATAAGTTAAACATATGAATCATTTTGTGCAGGAAGGAACTGCAGATGCTGGTTTACACCGAATATAGACACAAAATGCTGGAGTAACTCAGCGGGACAGGCAGCATCTCGGGAGAGAAGGAATGGGTGACGTTTCGGGTCGAGACCCTTCTTCAGACGGAGTCAGGGGAATCATTTTAGTAAACACATAGAGAAATACCCATGATTACTCTGTGACCTCTCCCACACACGGACAAGCAGGCTATCTTAATGCAACGAGTGAAACACTCTGTAAATCTCTCTTTAAATATTGTTGTTATGTACACACTGAGCTTTGTCACATGCTACGTACAAAACCTTGAGGGGTTCACATGAAAGATTGAATGAGCTGCTTCTCTCTCTCAGTGCACAATTGGCAATCTTTAGAATTTAGACTTTTGAGATAGTGTGTGGAAACCAACCATTCAGCCCCCCAAATCCACTCAGACCAGCGATCACCCCGCGCACTAGCACCATCCCACCCACTAGGGACAGTTCACAATTTTACAGAAGCCAATTGACCTACGAACCTGCACGTCTTTGGCATGTGGGAAGAAACCGGAGCACCCGGAGAAAACCCACGCAGGTCGCGGAGGGAACGTACAAACTCTGTGCAGACAGCCCTCGTAGGTGGGATCGAACCCGGGTCTCGAGCTCTGCAAGGCAGCAACTCTACCGCTGCGCCACCGTGCCGGCCTGTCACCGCATCTGTGAAAAGATTTCCTGCTTATTTATAGATTCTACATTGGGACAGAAGAAAAACGGCATTTGTTGACTATCCTGTACTTTTCTGAAATGGTGGTGCTATGGCAGTTTCTTGACCCACTCGAGTTAAGTTTAGTTTCGAGATACAGCGTGGAAACAGGCCCTTTAGCCCACCAGGTCCGCACTGACCTGCGATGACCCCATACACTAGCACTATCCTACACACACTAGGAACAATTTACAATTTTACGAAGTCAATTAACCTGCAAACCTGTACGGCTTTGGAGTGTGGGGAGGAAACCGGAGCACCTGGTGAAAACCCACGCAGGTCACGGGGTGCTGTCTGTACAAACTGTACAGACAGCACCCGTAGTCAGGATCAAACCCACTAAAGCAGCAACTCTATCGCTGCGCCACCGAGCCACCCTAGTTGTAGCCATTTGAAACAACCAAACAACTTGGTTCTTCTGTGAGCAGTTTAAAAAAAACGTCCCTTGCCTCCCCTCAGGCAGGAGGTATCGAAGTGCAAAAACGTACACCTCCAGATTTAGGGACAGTTTCTTCCCAGCTGTTATCAGGCAACTGAACCATCCTCTCACCTACCAGAGAGAGCAGTCCTGACCTCCCATCTACCTCATTGGAGACCCTTGGACTAACTTTAAGCGAACTTTACTGGACTTTATCTCGCACTAAACGTTATTCCCTTTATCCTGTATCTGTACATTTGGACGGCTCGATTGTAATGATGTATAGTCTTTTCGTTGATTGGATAGCACGCAACAAAAAGCTTTTCACTATACCTAAACTAAACTAAACTAAACTAAACTAAACTAAGGTAAACTAAATTAAACAGAGATAAACCAAACCTTACTAAACTAATCTAAACTAAACAATAAACATTAGGGACATTAATTTCATGGACAATCCACAAGTTTCCTGGTTATTTTTATTGATATCACTTCAGGAAGTATTTCTTGGCAAAGATATAGATTTGTAAATCATTTGTGTTTCATCTATAATGCTTTTGAGTCTTTAGTTGAGTTCACTGAAATCAGGGATTGGCTCCAGAGGTTCTGCAGGCTCCAAACCACAAGGTAAATGATCTCTTGCCTGACATTTCCCAGTTTTATTGGCTTTGGCTCTACTGCTCTTAACTCAAAGTGTTTTGGGTCACGGTTCAGAAATAAGCGTAAAATCGAATTGGTACCACAGGGCCGCATTGTTTGAAGTGTCAGGTACTGGCTTTGGGATAGGTTTATTAAACCAAGTTCCCATATGGCTTCTCAGTTGGAAGTAAGAGATCTTAAGTCATAAGGTCATAAGTGATAGGAGTAGAATTGGGCCATTCGGCCCATCAAGTTTACCCCGCCATTCAATCATGGCTGGTCTATCTCTCCCTCCTAACCTCATTCTCCTGTCTTCTCCTCATAACCTCTGACACCCGCACTAATCAAGAATCTATCTATCTCTGCCTTAAAAATATCCACTTATGGAACTCTTTGGTAAGTGCAGGGGCCATGTGGGCAAAATTTATCCTTCAAGTAACAATAGCGGTAGAGTTGCTGCCTTACAGCGCCAGAGACCCCGTTTCGAACCTGCCTATGGGTGCTGTCTGTACGGAGTTTGTATGTTCTCTCTGTGACCTGCGTGGGTTTTCCCCGAGTGCTCCAGTTTCCTCCCACACTCCAGAGACGTAGAGGTTTGTCGGCAAATTGGCTTGGTAAAATAGTCCATTGAGTTAGTGTGTGGGGGATCGCTGGTCGGCAAGGACTCGGTGGGCTGAAGGGCCTGTTTCCGTGCTGTATCTCTAGACTAAACTAAACTAAATGAAACTAAAAGTACCAATAGTGAAAGGCCTGGATAGAGTGGATGTGGAGAGGATGTTTCCACTAGTGGGAGAGTCTAGCAGAGAGCACAGGCTCAGAATAAAAGGACGCACCTTTAGAAAGGGGATGAGGAGGAAGTTCTTTAGTCAAAGGGTGGTGAATTCTTTGCAACAGAAGGCTATGGAGGCCAACTCAATGGATATTTTTAAGGTGGAGATTGAAAGGTTCTTGATTAGTATGGGTGTCAAGGGTTATGGGGAGAAGGCAGGAGAATGGGATTGAGAGGGAAAGATGATTGAATGGTGGAGTAGACTCGATGGGCCGAATGGCCTAATTCTGATCCTATGACTAATGAACATGAATATTGAATTTGCTTGTTACATCCGTTTGTGGAACCTAATCACACACATTCTGTTTGCTACACTCGTTCTATTTCACTTGAAAAGAAAAGGACAACTCCTTGGAAACATAGAAACATAGAAAATAGGTGCAGGAGGAGGCCATTCAGCCCTTCGAGTAGAACCGCCATTGAATATGATCATGGCTGATCATCCAAGATCAGTACCCCGTTCCTGCTTTCTCCCCATATCCCTTGATTCCGTTAGCTCTCAGAGCTAAATCTAACTCTCTCTTGAATACATCCAGTGAATTGGCCTCCACTGCCTTCTGTGGCAGAGAATTCCACAGATTCGCAACTCTCTGGGTGAAAAAGTTTTTCCCTCATCTCAGTTCTAAATGGCCTTCCCCTTATTTTTAAACTGTGACCCCTGGTTCTGGACTCCCCCAACATCGGGAACATTTTCCCTGCATCAATCCTGTCAAATCCCTTAATAATTTTATATGCTTCCGCATTGTATCTGTAAACTAAACTAAGCACTGCTTTCATGAATAAACTGAAAATGATCAATTATGGACATATTTACACACTACATTGAAGAAGACACCAAATGCAGGAGTAACTCAGGGGGTCGAGCAGCACCTCTGGAGAACACGGATCACTGACGTTTTGGATTGGGACCCTTCTTCAGGCCGAAGAAGACCTCCTGAGGCTGATAAATGGTCCCGACCCGAAATGTCACCTATCCATGTTCTCCACAGGTGCTGCCTGACTTGCAGAGTTACTCCAGCATTTTGTGTCTTCCTTTGGTATAAACCAGCATCTGCAGTTCCTTTTCATTACATTTTCTAACAATTGACATCTTACTTCCAAAGGCAATGTCAAGTCAGTGAGAATTTCTTCAAACGTCACCTATCCATGTTCTCCAGAGATGCTGCCTGACCCGCTGAGTTACTCCAGCGGTTTGGTTCTTCTTTTGTAAACTAGCATCTGCAGTTCCTTGTATCTAAATTGAAGAATTCTGTGAAGGCATAACTCGATAGAAACAGGAATTGGAGTATTTGGCACTAGCAAGTGAGTCACTAAAACATTTGGCCCCCAGTTTTTCTGGTTACAAATTTCAATAGATGACAAGTTATTTACTCTAGAACCCTTTCACTGACTCAGTAGACCTAATAACTTAATCCCAGTGTGATTTAATGCAGGAATCGTTGGATTAGAATGAGCCCAGGTGCCTGCCCACAAAAGAATTCGCCCTTGCAATAATTTGTCTTGTTTAGTTTAGTTTAGAGATACAGCGTGGAAACAGGCCCTTCGGCCCACTGAGTCTGCACCGACCAACGATCCCCGCACATTAATACTACCCTACGCCCACAAGGGACAATTTACACTTATACCAAGCCAATTAACCTACAAACCTGTACGTCTTTGGAGTGTGGGGGGAAACCGAAGAACTCGGAGAAAACCCACGCAGGTCACAGGGAGAACGTACAAACTCCGTACAGACAGCACCCAAAGTCAGAATCGAACCGGGTCTCCGGCGCTGCAAGCACTGTAAGGCAGCAACTCTACCACTGCTCCACTGTGCCGCCCTTATGATGAGGCCAGGCAAGCCCATATTTGGAGGATCATGGCAGAATTTTACAAAGGCAATTAGCACAATGATCATTATTTGTATGGTGGGGAGAGGGGTAGGATCCCATTGTGTTTTCGTTTATTTAGTTTTAGTTTTAGGATACAGCGTGGAAACAGGTTCTTTGGCCCAGTTACTCCAGCATTTTGTGAATAAATCGATTTGTACCAGCATCTGCAGTTATTTTCTTATATCTTTGGCCCACTGAGTACATGCCAACCAACGATCGCCCGTTCACACGAGTTCTACATTATCCCACTTTTGCAACCTACATACTGGGGGGAATTTACAGAAGCTAATTAACCTGCATATTTGCGCGTCTTTGGCGTGTGGGAAGAAACCGGAGCACCCGGAAGGAAACCCTATCCCACGCACTACGAACAGTTTACTATTATTTTTTTTACCAAAGCCAATTATCCTACAAACCTGTCGGTCTTTGGAGTGTGGGAGGAAACCAGAGGAAACCCATGCAAACTCCACACAGACAGCACACGTAGTCGGAAATCGAACCTGGGTCTCTGGCAGCCGCTTACGATGCCACGCTGGAACGGGTACAGAGAAGATTTATGAGGATACGAGGATGTTGCCAGGACTAGGGAGTCTGAGTGATAGGGAGAGGTTGAGCGGGCTGGGACTCTATTCCCTGGAGTGCAGGAGGATGAGGGGTGACCTTATTGAGGCGTACAAAATCATGAGAGGAATAGATCGGGTAGACGCACAGAGCCTCTTGCCCAGAGTAGGTGAATCGAGGACCGTAGGTTTAAGGTGAAGGGGTTGGAGAGGACAGGTTTGGAGGGATATGGACCAAATGCAGGCAGGTGGGACTAGTGTAGCTGGGCTGTTGGCCGGTGTGGGCAAGTTGGGCTGAAGGGCCTGTTAATGGGCAAGTTGGGCCGAAGTTCGGCACGGTGGCGCAGCGGTAGAGTTGCTGCCTTACAGAGAATGCAGTGCCGGAGACTCAGGTTCGATCCTGACTACGGGCGCCATCTGTACGGAGTTTGTACGTTCTCCCTGTGACCTGCCTGGGTTTTCTCCGAGATCTTCGGTTTCCTCCTACACTCCAAAGACGTACAGGTATGTAGGTTAATTGGCTGGGCAAATGTAAAAATTGTCCCAGTGTGTGTAGGATAGTGTTAATGTGCGGGGATCGCTGGGCGGCGCGGACTCGGTGGGCCGAAGGGCCTGTTTCTGCGCTGTATCTCTAAATCTAAAATCTAAAATGCACTATATCACTCTATGACTCTATGAGTCTACCTTTGTGCCACCGTATCTTACATGGTTGGTGCTCTTACATTTTTACAGTGTTTCCTCACTCACATAGTTCCGGTACATTCCCGTCATGATTTATGTGTTGTGCTCAGAGAACATATTGTGAGCAGGGTAGGAATAGGATTTCCTAAGCAGCTGCACATCCTGTTCATAGAAAAGTTTGAAATTAGTCATTTTCATTGTACTGAGATGAACTGGGAGCCTGTTAATATGTACCCTGCATCCAGCGAGAGTTTAGACGGCAAGCATTGCAACAACATTTGGAAATCAAACAAAAGGGAACAAATGCCACTATTCAAAAGTGATAAGTAATGGTATAATAAATTCTGAAGAAGGATTCCAACCCGAAACGTCATCAATTCCTCAGAGGTGCTGCCTGACCCGCTGAGTTGCTCTTTAGTCTGAGGGTGGTGAATCTGTGGAATTCATTGCCACAGACGGCTGTGGGGGCCAAGTCAGTGGATAGTTTTAAGGCAGAGATAGATAGATTCTTGACTAGTACGGGTGTCAGGGGTTATGGGGAGAAGGCAGGAGAATGGGGTTAGGAGGAAGAGATAGATCAGCCATGATTGAATGGTGGAGTAGACTTGATGGGCTGAATGGCCTAATTCTGCTCCTATCCCTTATGAACTTATCAACTTACTCCAGCATTTTGTGTCTATCTTTATTATAATAAAACTAAAATAGGCACAGAGACAAAAAACAAAATTAATATCACCAAAGGGTTAGGATTAGCAATTTGAAAACTATTTTCAATTAATTTATGTTTTACATTTAAACCAAGTCAATTAACATACATACCTGCGCGTCTTTGGAGTGTGGGAAGAAACCGAAGATCTTGGAGAAAATCCACGCAGGTTGCGGAGAGAACGTTCAATCTCCGTGCAGACGACGCCCGTAGTCAGGATCGAACCCGGATCTCTGGCGCTGTGAGGCAGCAACTTTACGGCTTGCTCCACCATGCTGCCAGAACTATACTTCCAGTGTCACCCATTCCTTCTCTCCTGAGATGCTGCCTGACCTGCTGAGTCACTCCAGCATTTTGTGAATAAATACTTCCAGTGCGCTCTTCCTTAAAACTGGTGTACGTACATATCTCAGGGATCGAACCCGAAGAAACATCACCGAACAATGTTCTCCAGACATGCTTGTGTAAGAAGAAAATGCAGATGCTGGTTTAAACTGAAGGTAGACACAAAAAGGTGGAGTAACTCAGCAGGACAGGCAGCATCTCTGGAGAGAAGGAATGTGTGACGTTTCGGATCGAGACCCTTCTTCAGAGGTGCCTGACCCTCTGAGTTATTCCAGCGCTTTGTGTTCCTTTGTGTAAACCAGCACCTGCAGTTCCTTGTTCTACGTATCCCAACTCGTCTTTTTGCTGTGGGAGATAAGTGACAGAAACAGAATTAGGCCATTCGGCCCATCGAGTCTTCCCCGCCGTTCAATCATGGCTGATCTATCTCTCCCTCCTGACCCCATTCTCCTGCCTTCTCCCCATAACCCCTGACACCCGTACTAATCAAGAATCTGTCAATCTCTGCCTTAAACATATCCATTGACGGCCTCCACAGCCTTCTGCGGCAAAGAATTCCACAGATTCACCACCCTCAAACTAAAGAAATTTCTCCTCATCTCCTTCCTAAAAGAACGTCCTTTAATTCTGAGGCTGTGCCCTCTGGTCCCAGACTCTCCCACTAGTGGAAACATCCTCTCCACATCCACTCCATCCAGGCCTTTCACTGTTGGGTGAGTTTCAGTGTGGTCCCCTGCTCGTCCTTCTAAACTCCAGCGAGTCGAGACACAGTGGCTGTCAAGCACCAGCAGATGGAATCCGAATTTCACTCCCATACTTTCTAAAACAGAACAACTATTTTCCTTCCCTGTTTAATTTGCTGCTCAATGTTCTATTTTAATGTCACAAAGAGAGAACACTCTGCAAGCAGCATTGAAAGTGACAGTTCATGTTTTGCCGGTCGTTGCTGGCGTTATGATTCTTCGTGTTCGTTCAGGCTTCCACATTACTTTCCTTGACAGATACGCCCCTGATACTTCCACGTTTTTTGCTTCTAATCTTCAAATACATTAGTTATAAATGCTGCCACAGCTGAGAAGCTGGCAACACGGAAAGGTCCATCAGCCAGCGAGCCAGCTGCCTTGGACACACAAGGCTCACTTATCTGTGATTGTGATTTGCTCTGATGTCTCTTCATCAGTGCCAGAACCTCAGGTGGTCAATCACTTCGCACTCATTACTTGTCGGAACATCAGAAGCAGTAACTTATTCAAGGCTGTGGGAACCGTGATTGATATCTGGCGGCTCTATTGCTTCTGGACCGCACCGTCGTCCCACATTAAGTTTAGTTTAGTTTGGAGAAACAGCGCGGAAACAGGCCCTTCGGCCCACCGGGTCCGCGCCGACCAGCGATCCCCGCACACTAACACTATCCTACACACACTAGGGTCAATTTTACATTTGCCCAGCCAATTAACCCACAAACCTGTACGTCTTTGGAGTGTGGGAGGAAACCGGAGATCTCGGAGAAAACCCACGCAGGTCACGGGGAGAACGTACAAACTCCGTACAGACAGCACCTAGTCGGGATCGAACCCGGGTGTCTGGCGCAGCTAAAGTTGCAAAAGAACAACTCGGTGAAGTGCAGGGCACAGCTAATGAATGAGCAGAAGGTGCAGGTTTAGGTTTGTTATTGTCATATGAACCGTGGTACAGTGAAAAGCTTTGTGTGTTGGCATGCTACATCCTCTAATACTGTACATAAATACAATTAAGCCAAACTCAAGTACAATATGTACGGTGATGGGAGAGATACAGAGTGTGGAATATAGTTCTCAGCACTGCAGTTCCAGAGAAAATGTCCCAGGTCTGCAATCAGGTTGAATTGGACTGTGTCTTATCTTATGGAACGACCATTAAGGTGGCGCAGCGGTAGAGTTGCTGCCTTACAGCGCTTGCAGCACGGGTTACTGATTGTAGATGATCAGCCATGATCACAATGAATGGTGGTGCTGGCTCGAATGGCTGAATGGCCGCCTCCTGCACCTATTTTCTGTTTCTATATGTGGCATACACACACACACATATATATATATATATATATATATATATATATATACACACACACAGTGATGTAGGATATGAAGATTATAGATCAGTAATCACACACACATATATATATATACATGTGTGTGTACACGTGTGAGTGTGTGTATATATATGTGTGTATGTATATATATATACTTGTCTGTGTGTGTATGTATGAAGATTATATATATGTGATATAATATAATATTTAACATTATATACATATATGATATACAGATATGAAGAAAATATATGCATACACTCACTCACACACACACACACATATATATCTTTCTATATGTTTGAAGAAGGGTCTCGTCCTGAAACATCTCTCCAGTGATGCTGCCTGTCCCGCTGAGTTACTCCAGCTTTTTGTCTATCTTATATATTTCTATAACATTGGCACCTTTCACTACATAGTGACATTGCAGAATCTTAAACGCATGTGTTGTGAAGTAATCAGAATGGCCTGCGTGCCCTTTGTTACAGGGTGAATCAACTGGCTTCCTGTTCTGGGGAAGTCAGCTGCACCTGGCTGTGTTCACACTTGCAATATGCATCACATACACACACCTGCAAACCTTCACAGCTAAAGTTGCAAAAGAACAACTCGGTGAAGTGGAGGACACAGCTAATGAATGAGCAGAAGGTGCAGGTTTAGGTTTGTTATTGTCATATGAACCGTGGTGCAGTGAAAAGCTTTGTGTTTGGCATGCTACATCCTCTAATACTGTACATAAATACAATTAAGCCAAACTCAAGTACAATATGTACGGTGATGGGAGAGATACAGAGTGTGGAATATAGTTCTCAGCACTGCAGTTCCAGAGTAAATGTCCCAGGTCTGCAATCAGGTTGAATTGGACTGTGTCTTATCTTATGGAAAGACCATTAAGGTGGCGCAGCGGTAGAGTTGCTGCCTTACAGCGCTTGTCGCGCCAGAGACCTGGATTCGATCCCGACTGTCTGTATGGAGTCTGTATGTTCTCCCCGTGACCGCATGGGTTTCCTCTGAGATCTTTGGTTTCCTCCCACACTCCAAAGGTGTGTAAGTTTGGCTTAGCATCAATATAAATTTGACCCTAATGTGTGTGAGATAGTGTTCGTGCGCGGGGATCGCTGGTCGGCGCAGACCCCAGTGGGCCAAAGGGCCTGTTTCCGCCCTCTATCTCTAAACTAAACTAAACTACAACTCTCCGCAATGTCTTGTGGTCTTGTGCAGAGCTGTTTCCAAACCAAGTTGTGTTGCAACCCGACAGTATGCCTTCTCTAGTGCACCTGCAGAAGTTTGTAAGAGTTGTTGGAGACATGAAGGAATATAAACTTTTGTAGATAAAATGCACGAGTGTTCTGGTATGCCAGGTATTCCTCCAGTCATTAATATAAGTAATCTTCATATTCAGGATGTGAAGCAATGCACAAGATATATAGAAGACGGCCAGTGCTCTAGCTTGTGGAGGTAACGTTCAGAAGCCTGATAACAGAGGGGAAGAAGCTGTTCCTGAATCTGGTGGTGTGCACTTTCAAACCTCTGTATCTTCTGCCTGACAGGAGTGGGGTGGAACAAGTGTTTGATTATGTGTGCAGGAAGGAACAGCAGATGCTGGTTTAGATCAAAGATAGACACAGAATGCTGGAGAATGCAGCGAGTCAGGCAGCATTTTTCTCTGGAGAAAAAGAATAGGTGACGTTTCAGGTCCGAACCCTTCTCCAGACTATGATTATGTGGGGGCTGTAAGATCTTATAGGTACATAGATACGTAGATACATAAACAATAGGTGCAGGAATAGGCCATTCGGCCCTTCAAGCCAGCACCGCCATTCAATACGATCATGGCTGATCATCCAAAATCAGTACCCCGTTCCTGCATTCTCCCCTTGATTCCGCTAGCTGTATCTAACTCTATTTTGAATGCATCCACTGAATCGGCCTCCACTGCCTTCTGAGGCAGAGACCTTCCCCTGAGGCCTTCCCCTTATTCTTAAACTGTGGCCCCTGGTTCTGGACTACCCGAACATCAGGAACGTTTCCTGCATCTAGTGTGCCCAATCCCTTAATAATTTTATATGTTTCTATAGGGTCCCCTCTCATCCTTCTAAATTCCAGTAAATACAAGCCCAGTCGCTCCATTCTTTCATCATATGACAGTCACGCCATCTGGGGAATTAACCTTGTGAAACTACGCTGCACTGCCTAACATAAAGTTAGGGAGGGACACAGTCAGAGAGAGGTTTGATAAAGTGGATGATAATTTGTAAAATTAGGGGTTGCAATATGCACTTCTCTATATATATATATATATATATATCTATAGCACTTTTTAAGAGAATTCAATATTGGATGAGAATGTAATTATCTTTATTATGTGGGAACAATTGCTTATTTTTAAAAACTGATTTTCTCCCATTCTTTCTCACTATTATTATCACTTTACCCTCCACTTCTGCCACTGGGGAATAAACCTTTAGGATTAGTGGAAACTTAAACTTAATAAATTTATCTTTTAAGAATAAGGGGATCTTATCGAAACGTATAAGATTATTAAGGGGTTGGACACGTTAGAGGCAGGAAACATGTTCCCAATGTTGGGGGAGTCCAGAACAAGGGGCCACAGTTTAAGAATAAGGGGTAGGCCATTTAGAACTGAGATGAGGAAAAACTTTTTCAGTCAGAGAGTTGTGAATTTGTGGAATTCTCTGCCTCAGAAGGCAGTGGAGGCCAATTCTCTGAATGCATTCAAGAGAGAGCTAGATAGAGCTCTTAAGGATAGCGGAGTCAGGGGATATGGAGAGAAGGCAGGAACGGGGTACTGATTGAGAATGATCAGCCATGATCACATTGAATGGTGGTGCTGGCTCGAAGGGCCGAATGGCCTCCTCCTGCACCTATTGTCTATTATTGACAGGTACATGGATAGGACAGGTTTGGAGCGATATAGGCCAAATGTAGGCAGGTGGGACTGGTGTTGCTGGGACAGACGTAATGTGGAGGAAAGAAGTGCAGATGCTGATTTATACCAAAGATAGACACAAAATGCTGGAGTAACTCAGCGGGACAGGCAGCATCTCTGGATAGAATGAATGGGTGACGTTTCGGGTCGAGACCCTTCTTCAGACTCTGACTTCTGAGGAAGGGTCTCGACCCAAAACGTCACCCATTCCTTCGGTCCAGAGATGCTGCCTGTCCCGCTGAGTTACTCCAGTATTTTGTGTCCATCTTCAGTGTAGCTGGGGCACGTTGGCCGGTGTGGGCAAGTTGGGCCGAAGGGCCTGTTTCCACGCTGTCTGACTCTGCAACTCTATCTCTGCCAGTACTATACTATCCTCTGAAGGAGTGCAGAGGGTTTTGCGCTGATTGGCATTGTCACTATCCATTCATCAAAGGGAAGCAGGCTCGCAGAATCATTTACCAGATGGGTCGGCCCGTCGGTTTAAACACCTGATACGAAGCCATCCGTCATCTGATAACTGGATCCTCTGCAGACAGCTGCTTCCACACACACACACACACACAAACACACACACATAGGCTGACTGCACATGCGATGGACTCCAGCCAGCAAAAGCCGGCTGCGCTCCCTTGATGGGATTTGCAGACTTCCACTGGACCATGGAACAGGTGGGAGCAGAGAGAATGGAGAGAGAGGGGATAAAAACCGCCATGTGTTGCAGGGATTAGAGAGCACTCATCACTTCACGAGAATACCAATGAAAGGACAAACTTGATCCCCGCGAAAGTATAAATGATAATTAATTTTTTAAAAAAAAATTAGACAGCCTGAAAAAAAGAGTTGAACCCATCATACCGTCTTCAAATGCTTTAAAATGCATGCCTTAATATTGCTAGAAAGCATATGAGAACTCATAGCCAGGATACAGCTGCCAAATCTTTCAAATAGCATTGTAATATTTTACAAGAAGCATTGTAATATTTCTTTCTGCCAAAAATGTATTTGACGTTTACATTTTTTTTGTTTTAAATACATCGCAGCTTGTGGAGGATTTTTTTGACCCCCCGAAGATTTGGGGGGGGGGGGGGGTAAAATGTTTCTGAATCCACAGAGGCCTGAGATTGAGATGTGGGCCTCATTGACATTTTACTCACGAGCGGCTGGCAATTGTCGTGCCTTCACTGGATGCAAACATCACGTATCTCCTCGAGCTGCTTGTCTCTTAGCATCTGGACAGAGACGTGTTCGGGGAGAAAGGGCTGGGAAGGGCAACACAGCTCGGGATGGCAGTCACGTCGGTAGCACGCTCACAGGAACATTCTTGTCCCTCATCACCCCCACTAGAAGAATTAAACGACGCTCTGTTAGGAAGGAGATGAGGAGACATTTCTTCAGTCAGAGGGTGGTGAATCTGTGGAATTCCTTGACACGGAAGGCTGTAGTGGGCAAGTCAGTGGATATTTTTAAGGCAGAGATAGATTGGTTTTTGATTATTACAGGTGTCAGGGATTATGGGGAGAAGGCAGGAGAATGGGGTTAGGAGGGAGTGATAGATCAACCATAATTCAATGGTGGAGTAGACTTGATGGGCCAAGTAGCCTAATTCTACTCCTATCAGTTATGACCTTATGACTAGAAGTTTCCTGAATCTAGAGGTGTGCGTTTACACACTTCTGTACCTCTCGCCTGATGGGAAAGGGGAGAAGAGGGGGTGACCTTGGTTCTGTCCTACATACTGGCCCATTGCTGACTGTTTTTCCGTGAAAGAATACAAAACATGTATTATTTAGCTGCTAATTTCAATGGCTAGAAATTTATCAATGGTCAAAATGTTAAATGCTATATTGTAGTAAATTGCGTTCTAATTCTGATATTTGGAGACATCATACAATACAACAGAGGGCAGCAAGGTGGCGTAGGGGTAGAGCTACTGCCTCACAGCGCCAGAGACCTGGGTTCGATCTTGACCGTGGGTGCTTGTCTGTGCGGAGTTTGTACGTTCTCCCTGTGACCTGCCTGGGTTTTCTCCGAGATCTTCGGTTTCCCCCTACATTCCAGAGGTACAGGTTTGTAGGTTAATTGGCTGGGTTTTAGTGTAAACTAGAACAGGGTGGACCCGTTGGGCCCAAAGCTCTCCTGCATTGGTGTAGCACCCTCCCCTCCCCCACTTGCCCCCTCCCCCCCATCAACCACTCCATCCCTCCCCTCCCCCCCCCTACCTCCTCGTTTTAGGGGCTCTCCTGCACTCCCCCCTTCCCCCCGTTCCCTCCCCCCTCCCCCCTCCTTCCCTTCCCTCCCCATCCACTCCATCCCCCCTCAACTCCCCTTACTATGTTGGTGATGGTCCGGGGCACTGGGGCCGGGCAGGAGCAGCGACTACACCTCCCGGCGGGCAGCGCGATGGTGGGAGCCGAGCACAGGGTGGCAGAGCGGGAGGAGGAAGAGAAGGAGAGCAGCCACAGTGTGTGTGTGTGTGTGTGTGTGTGTGTGTGTGTGTGTGTGTGTGTGTGTGTGTGTGTGTGTGTGTGTGTGTGTGTGTGTGTGTGCCGTGCTGCCCGCTGGGGATTGTAGTCCGGTGAAGGTCCGGGCGCTGGGACCGAGCGGGAGCGGGGACTACACCTCCCAGCGGGCAATGCGACACACACACACTCACACACTCGCACATGCACACACACACACACACACACACACACACACACACTCGCACATGCACACACACTCACACACACACACACACACACACACACACACAAACCTCTTGGCGAATGGCGGTGAAGGGTGGTGAACGGTGGCGGCCATCTTGTTGGACCCTCTGCCGCCGCGCTGCACCACGGGAGGAAGCTCAGGCGTGGGGCACGCCGGGACGGATGCCGGTCCTCCTGGTGGGGAGGGGGGGGGGGGGGGGAGCGCATTTATTAAAGTTAGCAGCAGCTCGTTGACTCAGTCACCCCTCCCCATTGGCCGCCACTCCCGTCACTTGGGCGGGTCCCATTGTGACTTCGAACGCTGAAGAAGGCCATGGGAAATGGAAAAGTAATTTTTAAACTTTAAAATGTCTATAACTTTAAAAATATAAGACCAACTTGAATGAAAATTGATACTATAGACCCCAGGACAATGGTGAGTAAGGTGGGCCTAAATAATGCATTTATTAAAGTTTATTAGGTAAATTGGTTTTAAAAAGTAACAAAAGTTGATTTATTGACACCGCGGGGGAATGGAGAGCAGGGTAGGCCTAAAATTGTCGCGCTATCGTGTACCGTTTTTTCTGGGTGAAAACGGCACAAGGAAACACACGGGACAAATATACGGGACAAACAAACATACTGGAACAGGGGAACAAACAAGATGAGAGTTTTAGTAATATTTAGGTAGATTGTCCCCAGTGTGTGTGTAGGGTAGTGTTAATGTGCATGGATCGCTGGTCGGTGCGGTCTCGGTGGGCCGAAGGGCTTGTTTCCGCGCTGTATCTCCCAAACTACAGAACTAAAAAAACTGAAATACACAGACGCTCCGAGGAAATGGTGCCAACAGAGTGAATGTCTGGCCATTATTGTTCGTAAAAGTCCATCACCCAAACACCTGAAAAATAACTCAAACCAATTTCTGGCCAGCCATTTCTCAGGCATCCGTGGGACTTTGGCATCATTTTGGATTAACTTGTGCACAGTGAGTTCCAATTTTTTTACCACAATTCCTTTTTAAAAAAACTTTACTTTACTTTTGCATTCTCGGCACGTGGAAACGACTGAAAAGTATAGCTTTCATTCTGCTTTTCCCCCTGAGAATTTGGCGTGTCTTCTTGAATTAAAGTTGACTGCACAGTGATTAAGATTCAGTGATGCTGTAGCTTTGCGAGTTCAAAATGTTCACCCGACAACCATGGATGAATTGGTGAGACAGAGCACAGAGCTGAGAAAAGGTCGAGCACAGGAACAAGGCCTCAGCCAACATGTCCGTACGATTTAGGAGCAAAATTAGGCCATTCGGCCCATCAAATCTACTCAGCCAATCAACCATGGCTGATATATCTCCCTCTTAACCCCATTCTCCTGTCTTCTCCTCCTAACCCCTGACACTACACGTCAAGAATCTTTCTATGTCTGCCTTAAAATTATCCATTGACTTGGCCTCCACAGCCTTCTGTGGCAATGAATGCCACAGACTCACCACCCTCTGACGAAATAAATTTCTCCTCACCTCCTTCCAAAAAGGTATCACAAAATGCTGGAGTAACTCAGCAGGTCAGGCAGCATCTCTGGAGAGAAGGAATGGGTGACCTTTCGGGTCGAGACCCATCTTCAGACTACTACCTTCCTAAAGGTACGTCCTTTTATTCTGAGGCTGTGGCCTCTGGTCCTAGACTCTCCCGCTAGTGGAAACGTACTCTCCACATCCACTCTATGCAGGCCTTTCAATATTCGGTACGTTTCGATGATGTCCCCCCCCATCCTTTCAAACTCCAGCAAATAGAGGCCCAGTGCCATTAAATGCTCGTCATATGTTCAGCCACTAATTCCTGGGGTCATTCTCGTAAACATCTGTGCCGAACATGATGCCAAGATTTTATCTCTGGCCTTTGTTCCAACTATCTGCCCATTAAACCCCCTCCCCCTCCATCATCACCTGTGTCCACCTATTACCTGTCCTGCTTTGTCCAGCCTCTCTTTTCTCCCAAATTTCTCCCCCCCCCCCCCTCTAATTAGTCTGAAGAAGGGTCTGGGCTACGTCCACAATTCGCAGCAATTTCTTGCGGTCTTGGATGGAGCTGTTCCCAAACCAAGCTTTGTCACTGAGCTGAATACAACAAACAAGTTTCACTGTACTTCGATACACGTGATAATAATTTACCGATGAACCATTGAAGTAAGTTTGGTGAGTTACTGCAGTACGTTTTGTAGTCAATAAATAATTCACCCAACAACATGCCAACAGCAGAGGAAATGAATGCTTAAGATTCCTTTAAATAAAGGTGATAAAGATGAGGAGGAATTTCTTTTGTCAGAGGGTGATGATTCTGTGGAATTCATTGCCACAGACGACTGTGGAGGCCAAGTCAATGGATATTTTTAAGGCAGAGGTATATAGGTTCTTGATTTGTACGGGTGTCAGGGGTTATGGGGAGAAGGCAGGAGAATGGGGTTAGGAGGGAGAGATGAGGTCAGCTACGATTGAATGTCGGAGTAGACTTGATGGGCCGAATGGCCTGATTCTGCTCCTATCACTTATGAACATGAAATAAACTCCAACCGAGTGGATCTCAGTTCTTGGTCATGTTGCACCATCTTCCATTTGCTGGGATTACAATTTCCTGAAGGTAATTGAAAACAAAATCACAAGTGTTCCCACTCTCATTGGCACGGTGGCGCAGCGGTAGAGTTGGTGCCTCACAGCGCCAGAGACGTGTGTTGAATCCTCACTACGGGTGTTGGCTGGACAGATTTTGTACGTTCTCCCTGTGACCACCTGGGTTTTCTCCGGGTGCTCCAGTTTCCTCCCACACTCCAAAGACGTACAGGTTTGTAGATTAATTGGCTTGGTAAAATTGTAAATTGTCCCTAGTATGCAGGATAGTGTTAATGTGCGGGAATCGTTGGTCGGCATGGACTCGGTGGGCCGAAGGGCTTGTTTCCGTGCTGTATCTCTAAATTAAACTACGCAAGTTGGGCCTGTTTCCACATTGTACGACCCTCGGTCTCTATAGCTCTATGTTTACTTCTTACATGTGAATAAAGGATGTCTGCTACACTGCTCCCCGGTCGTCTCTTGTTCTCTTTGTCTTCTCGGATATTCTTTTTAAATTTCCCATCCATTGTATGTTCCAGGCTAGAAAGCCCTCCTGCAGGTTATTCTAATTTGTTTACTTTTGCTCGATTGCAAAACAAAGCCTTGCACCTCACGTTGTCAGCATTAAATGGACCATGAATCACAGTGGATCAGACTCATAAAAGCAAACTCCTGTGAAGTTCCTCTTGTTCCCTGCTCCTTATGGAAAATGGCATATTTTCTCATTGTGTATTGAAGTTGAACAAAGCTCCCTCTGCTTGCGAGACAATTGCTTCAGAAGCTCTGACAACAAGCATATATAATTTGTATCAGAAGATCCAATATACCTGTAACAGACCTTTCAGGTGGGGCAGAGGTTCACTTGCACCTCCTCCAACCTCATCTACTGCACCCGTTGTTCAAGATGCGGACTCTTATACATCGGCGCGACCAAACGCAGACTGGGTGATCGTTTCGCAGAACACCTTCACTCAGCCCGCCTGAACCTACCTGATCTCCCGGTTGCCGGACAATTTAATTCTCCTTCCCATTCCTACACAGACCCTTCTGTCCTCGGTCTCCTCATTGTCAGAGTGAGGCTAAACGCAAATTGGAGGAACAGCATCTCATATTTCGCTCGGGCAGCTTACAGCCCAGTGGTATGAACTGATTTCTCTCAGTTCAGGTAGCCCCGGCATTCCCTTTCTCTCTCTATCCCTCCCACACCCAAGTCACTCTAGCTTCTCATTTTCACCCTACAAACAGCTTACATTTGTTCTTTATCTCTCCACATCGTCCATATCTCTCATTTCCCTTATCCCTAACCAGTCTGAGGAAGAGTCTCGACCCGAAACGTCAACCATTCCTTCTCTCCAGAGATGCTGCCTGAGTTACTCCAGCTTTTTGTGTTGGCTGTCTTCAACATATAACCTCATTGTCTGCAACTCGTTTTCACCTAGCCCACAGCTAACAATGGCCTGTTTCCTTTATCATCGTTACATTTTTGCATATCTTTCATTCATTTGTTCTATATCCCTTTATATCACCGTCTATTTCTCTCGTTTCCCTCCCCACCTGTGTCTCAGTCTGAAGAAGGGTCTCGACCTGAAAAGTCACCCGTTCCTTCTCTCCAGAGATGCTGCCTGGCCCGCCGAGTTACTCCAGCTTTTTGTGTCTCATCTACTTTATCCGCTGCTCCAGGTGTGGACGGTGTACAGCGGCGAGACCAAGTGCAGGCTCGGCGATCGTTTCGCTGAACACCTCCGCTCAGTCCGCCTAAACCAACCTGATCTCCCGGTGGCTCAGCACTTCAACTCCCCCTCCCATTCCCACACTGACCTTTCTGTCCTGGGCCTCCTCCGTTGACAGAGTGAGGCCCAGCACAAATTGGAGGAACAGCACCTCATATTTTGCTTGGGTAGCTTATACCCCAGCGGTATGAACATTGACTTCTCCAAGTAGCCCTTGCTTCCCCTCTCTCTCCATCCCCTCCCCTTCCCAGTTCTCCCACCAGTCTTACTGTCTCTGACTACATATTATCTCTGTACCGCCCCCTCCCCTGACATCAGTCTGAAGAAGGGTCTCGAGCCGAAACGTCACCCATTCCTTCTATCCAGAGATGCTGCCTGTCCCGCTGAGTTACTCCAGCATTTTGTTTCTATCCAGGTTTGTAGGTTAATTGGCTTCGGTAAAAATTGTAAATCGTCTCTAGTCTGTAGGATAGTGCTAGTGTACAAGGATCGCTGGTCGTCGCAGTCTCAGTGGACCGAAGGGACTGTTTCTGCACTGTATCTCTAAAACTAAAATTAAAATTATGTTTATGGCCGATCTTTTACCACAGTGGTGTCAAGTTAGGAGGAGGGGGAGTTCAACGAGATCTGGGTGTCCTAGTGCATCAGTCAATGAAAGGAAGCATGCAGGTACAGCAGGCAGTGAAGAAAGCCAATGGAATGTTGGCCTTCGTAACAAGAGGAGTTGAGTATAGGAGCAAAGAGGTCCTTCTACAGTTGTACCGGGCCCTGGTGAGACCGCACCTGGAGTACTGTGTGCAGTTTTGGTCTCCAAATTTGAAGAAGGATATTCTTGCTATGGAGGGCGTGCAGCGTAGGTTCATTAGGTTAATTCCCGGAATGGCGGGACTGTCGTATGTTGAAAGGCTGGAGCGATTGGGCTTGTATACACTGGAATTTAGAAGGATATGGGGGGATCTTATTGAAACATAGAAGATAATTAGGGGATTGGACACATTAGAGGCAGGAAACATGTTCCCAATGTTGGGGGAGTCCAGAACAAGGGGCCACAGTTTAAGAATAAGGGGTAGGCCATTTAGAACGGAGATGAGGAAGAACTTTTTCAGTCAGAGAGTGGTGAAGGTGTGGAATTCTCTGCCTCAGAAGGCAGTGGAGGCCAGTTCGTTGGATGCTTTCAAGAGAGAGCTGGATAGAGCTCTTAAGGATAGCGGAGTGAGGGGCTATGGGGAGAAGGCAGGAACGGGGTACTGATTGAGAGTGATCAGCCATGATCGCATTGAATGGCGGTGCTGGCTCGAAGGGCTGAATGGCCTACTCCTGCACCTATTGTCTATTGTCTATTGTCTATTGTCTATTGTCTATTGTCTATTGTCTATTGTCTATTGTCTATTGTCTATTGTCTATTGTGCCACTTCTTGAAACAATCCTGCTTACCTTGATTCCCTTCCTTTTTAAACATTGCAAAGGCATATTGAAAATGACTAAAGATAGACACAAAAAGCTTGGGGTAACTCAGCGGCTCAGACAGCATGTATATTGGTATCAAAAGTAATAAAAATAACAAGGACCACAGTGCTATTATTCCAGCTAATACCAACCGGGAATTTCTTTGGCAAGGAAAGAAGTATTTTCTGCATATTCTTGGCGAGCTCTCTGATGTGATTGTGAGCTCTTTTTTCAACTGCACATAACGTCAGGTTTGCAATTAATCATTCAGAGACATGGTGCGTTTGCTAACACACATGTATCTTGTTTATTGCACTGATACATCTTCCTGATACATGTGTATCTTCCTGATACATGTGTTACTACATGTGTTACTACACCACAGATAGTCACCACATATTTACATGTGCCACCATTCCCAAGTTAATTTCCAAACAATCCTGAATGGACTGAACAGGGAATGGACATTTCTACATCAGTTTAGTTTTAGTTTAGATTAGTTTAGTCGCAACATAGAAACATAGAAAATAGGTGCAGGAGTAGGCCATTCGGCCCTTCGAGCCTGCACCGCCATTCAATATGATCATGGCTGATCATCCAGCTCAGGAACCTGTACCTGCCTTCTCTCCATACCCCCTGATCCCCTTAGCCACAAGGGCCACATCTAACTCCCTCTTAAATATAGCCAATGAACTGGCCTCAACTACCTTCTGTGCAACGAGAGCAGTCTTGAATTATGATCTGCCTCATTGGTGACCCTCGCGTTATCTTTGATCGGACTTTGCTGGCTTTACCTTGCACTAAACTTTATTCCCTTATCACCTATCTGTACACTGTCAATGGCTCGATTGTAATCATGTATTGTCTTTCCGCTGACTGCTTAGCACGTAACAAAAGCTTTTCACTGTTCCTCGCTACATGCGACAATAAAATAAAGTTTAGCTTAGAGATACAGCGCGGAAACAGGCCCTTTGGCCCACCGAGTCCGCGCCGACCAGCGATCCTCGCACACTAATGATATCCTACTCACACTAGGGACGATTTACAATTATACTACAAGCCAATTAACCTACAAGCCTGTACGTCTTTGGTGTGTGGGAGGAAACCGGAGAATGCAACGCAGGTCACGGGGAGAACGTACAAACTTCGTACAGACAAGCACCTGTAGTCAGGATGGAACCCGGGTCTCTGGCGCTTTAAGGCAGCAACTCTACCGCTGCGTCACCGTGTAGTTTCAGCAAGGAAACGGGCCCTTCGGTCCACCCAGTCCATGCCAACCATCGATCACCCATGCACACTGGTTCCATGTTATCCCACTTTTGCATCCACTCCTTACACACCAGGGGCAATTATTTTTGCAGAGGTCAATAAACCTACAAACCCGTGCGTCTTTGGGAGTGAAGGAGGAAACCGGGGCTACCGGAGGCAACCCACGCGGCCACTGGGAGAACGTTCAAACTCCACAGAGACAGCACCTGAGGTCAGGGTCAGACCTAAACTAAACTAATCTAAACTAAACACAACTCAACTAAACTAATCTAAACTAAAATAATCTAAACTAAACACAACTAAACTAAACTAATCTAATCTAATCTAAATTAAAATTAATCTAATCTAAACTAATCTAATCTAAACTATACTAAATGAAACTAAACTAAATTAAACTAAACTAATCTAAACTCAACTAAATAAACGAAACGAAACTAAATTAAAACTAAACTAATCTAAACTAAACTAAACTTAGCTAAAATAAACCATTTGTTGACAGCCATGAAGGTGCATTGTCTGTGTCTGGCTGAGCAGAAGTACAGAGCTTGTAGGGTCGTTCAATTGATTTTTTTAATGATTATTACTGCTGACTTAAAGTCCACTTGAGTGTGTGCTGCATGACATTGAATTCCATCATACAGTAGGAAGATTCTCTTCTGGTCTCTGGTGACTATGAAGTTACACACAGTGACGTTATCTCCAGTCTTTCCTCCCCATGCAGAGGTGAGTTACAAGCTCCTGACATTTTCCCCTTCTTTCTCCCACAAGGAGGAAATGGTGGCACCGTACGATGGCAGCCCTGCCAACAATCTGCCTCATCCTTTTCCTTCTTTGTTGTTTTTAGTCTGTTGTTAAATGTATGCTTTAGTGTATCTGTAGTTTTGCATTATGTGGGGAGAGCGGGGGGGGGGAATTAAAAAAAATCTCTTTCCTCGACGGAGATGCAACTTTTTCAGTATTGTATCTCTATCCGCACTGCGGCCTAACATCGTGGAGCTGGCGGCCTCTGTTGGCGATCGACTTCGGGAGCTCCAACCGTGGGAGCCTGCGGACTTAACATTGTGGAGCTCGCGGTCCCTTGGTTAGGGATAGACTTCGGGAGCTCCAAGCCCACAGGAGCTTCGACTGCCTCGATCGCAGGAGCTTTGATCGCCCCGACGCGGGAGCTTCGATCGCCGGTTGCGGGAGCTTTGATCGCCCCGATGGTTCGACTGCCACGTGCACGGTAGAATAAAGAGGAAAGAAGATCAGACTTTATTGGCTTCCATCACAGTGGGGAATGTGGATGTTTCTGTTAACTTTTATATAGTTGTGTGTCTTGTTGCTTTTTTGGTATGACTGTATGGCAAATCAAATTACTTGTATGTTTTTACACACTTGGCTAACAAATTAATTCCAATACAATACAATACAATAGATGAGTGTAGTCATGGAGTCATAGAATCATACAGCATTGAAACAGGCCCTTCAGCCCACCTTGCCCATGCCAACCAAGATGCCCCGTCTGAGCTAATGCCACTTCCCCGCGTTCGGCCTAAATCACTGTAAATGTTTCCTCTTCCACGAATAAGAACTGTAAAGGCAGCCAAAGTTTATCCCGAGGTGAAGTAGTTCAAGCACATTTAGCTTAGTTTGGTGAATTCGGAAGTGGGGGCTTTAGGAATTGCAGATGCTGGAATCTTGAGCAAAGCACAAAGTGCTGGAGTAACTCAGCGGGTCAGGCAGCATCTGGACAGATGACGTTTTGGATCGGCACGATGGCGCAGCAGTAGAACTGGCTGCTGCCTTACAGCACCACAGACCCGGGATCCATCTATCCTGACTACGGGTGCTGTCTATACGGCATGTGTAAGTTCTCCCCATGACCTGAGTGGGTTTTCTCCTGGTGCGTGCAAACCAGCACACCAACACTATCCTACACGCACTTGGGACAATTTACAATTATACCAAGCCGGTATAATTGTGCGTCTTTGCAGTGTGGGAGGAAACCGGAGCACCCGGACAAAACCCACGCAGGTTACGGGGAGAGACTCCGTGCGGACAGCACCCGTAGTCAGGATAGAACCCGGGTCTCTGGCGCTGTAAGGCGGCAACTCTACCGCTGCGCCACCGTGCCGCCCTTTAGCAAGCGGGGATCGACAATACCATTGCTAACATCTGTGGCAACATGCAGCGTTGGCTTCTCTCGGTCATTGGCACGGTTCCCCTCACTGTAATCAGGTTGTGGGACTCACTGTATTGTCGGCAACTGGGTGTTCCTCTGTTCTGTTTTCTCTTGCAAGCCCAGCCAAAGTGCTGAATCTATTGGAAGATATGTTTGCAATTTGCTCCAAAGTGGCGTAATTACAACTAGAATTATCTCCATGTTTGCCATGTTTCTCTGAGCCTAATTGATGGGCTATCAGGCAATGCTGTCAATGCCTTGGCTGCATTAACTAACGCACTGCAGACTATTTGCCTCTATTGATTATTGGCAGCCTCTTCCCTGCCCTTAACACTCTGAGAGGAGAACACTCATCCCAGGCAACTGCTCAAAGTATGTACGAACAAAGAACTGTAGATCCTGGCTTAAACCACAGAGAGGCACAAAATGCTGGGGTAACTCAGCGGAGAGAAACATAGAAACATAGAAAATAGGTGCAGGAGGAGGCCGTTCGGCCCTTCGAGCCAGCACCTCCATTCAATATGATCATGGCTGATCATCCAAAATCAGTACCCCGTTCCCGTTTTCTCCCCATATCCTATGATTCCATTAGCCCTAAGAGCTACATCTAACTCTCTCTTGAAAACATCAGGCAGCATCTCTGGAGAAAGAAGGGAATGGGTAACGTTTCAGGTTGGGACCTTTCTTCAGACTCGCCTGACGTCTTCAACGGTCTGAACAAAAGTCTCTCTCAGTGCTGCATTGTCTCTTAGTGTACAAAGATCATGAGACGAATAGATCGGGTGAATGCATGACAAGGTGCGTTTTTTAGCCCAGAATAGGGGACATAGGTTCAAGGTGAGGGGGGAAAGATTTAATAGGAACCAGAGGGGCAACTTTATTCTCTTTCAATAACTCTTTCAAGGGAGAGTTACATATTGCTCTAAGGGCTAAAGGGATCAAGGGATATGGGGAATAAGCAGGAACGTGGTACTGATTTTAGATGATCAGCCGTGATCATATTGAATGGCGGTGCTGGATCGAAGGGCCAAATGGCCTACTCCTGCACCTACCTTTTCTATGTTTACACAAATGGGTGGTAGACAAATGGAACGAGTTGCCGGAGGAATTAGTTGATACAGGTACGATCACGCTAAGCAAACATTCAGACAGTTATGTGGATTGGACATGTTTAGAGGGATTCAGGGCAAACGCAGGCAGGTGGGCCTAGTGTAGATGGGGCATGTTGGTCGGCATGGGCATGTTGTGGGAGAGAGCCTTGCACTGGAGGGCACAGCCTCAAAATAAAAGAAGGCACACTTAGACTGAAGATGAGGAGGAATTTCTTTTTAAATGTGGAATTTAGATTTAGATTTAGATTTAGAGATACAGCGCGGAAACAGGCCCTTCGGCCCACCGGGTCCGCGCCGCTCAGCGATCCCCGCACATTAACACTATCCTACACACACTAGGGACAATTTTTTTTTAACATTTGCCCAGCCAATTAACCTACATACCTGTACGTCTTTGGAGTGTGGGAGGAAACCGAAGATCTCGGAGAAAACCCACGCAGGTAACGGGGAGAACGTACAAACTCCGTACAGACGGCGCCTGTAGTCAGGATCGAACCTGAGTCTCCGGCGCTGCATTCGCTGTAAGGCAGCAACTCTACCGCTGCGCCACTGTGCCGTAATTCATTGCCACCTACAGCTGTGGAGGCCAAGCCATTGGGTATTTTTTAAATGGTGATCCCTAGGTTCTTGATTTGTAAGGGTGGTAAAGGTAATGGGGAGAATGGGGTTGAGAGGGAAACATAGATCGGCCATGATCGAATGGCGAGGCAGGCGCGATGGGCTGAATGGCCTAATTCTGCTCCTTGCTCTTATGAACTTCTGACATGACATTGAGACCCAACTCTGAAATTCAGCAGAACCTGAAGGGAGATCAACGAGGCTCAAAGTAAGCCTGAATACTAGACACAAAAAGCTGGAGTAATTCAGCAGCTCAGGCAGCATCTCTGGAGAAAAGGAATAGGTGACGTTTTGGGTCGAAACCCTTCTTCAGACCATTTCATAAGACCAGTCAGAAGAAGGGGTTCGACCCGAAACGTCACCCATTCCTTCTCTCCAGAGATGCTGCACTGTCCCGCTGAGTTACTCCAGCATTTTGCGTCTACCTTCGGTTTAAACCAGCATCTGCAGTTCCTTCCAACACAATACTAATTAGACCCTTGCTCAACACTACAGCAGTTCCAAGTTAAAGCAAATTCACTGTTGATCCAATAGGTCATTACATCATGTTTGAACTCTTTGAACTCCATTTCAGAGGCACCGTTGGCTTGCTTTTATTTTTCTGTACTGCGTAGTTTTATTCCGCTGCGCTTACAGATCAATGCAGCTTGTGAAACCCACTCAGCAGGTGGTTATTTCCCACACAAAGACACATTTATGTTCATCTCCAGTTCCTGGCCCTGATTAGCTCCTGTGCTGTAAATGTTGCCGTTACCATGACGATATTATTGTTTCCACAGTATACAGATTATGCAAATAGTGTATTGTTTTTCCCCCCCCAAGGTTGCGGATGGTTAGAATGGTATCTGCATCCGATTTTAACATAGCTACTATTCTACATAACCCGCTCAGCGCTGAAGCACTTGCTAGTTGATCTCAATGTTAATTATGATATATTAAAACCTTCTGAAGACAGACGCAAAATGCTGGAGTAACTCAGTGGGTCAGGCAGCATCTCTGGAGAGACGGAATGGGTGACGTTTCGGGTCGAGACCCTTCTTCAGACTGAAGAAAGTTCTCGACCCGAAACGTCACCTATTCCTTATCTCCAGGGATGCTGCCTGTCCCACTGAGTTATCCCAGCATTTTGTGTCTGTCTTTGGTTTAAACCAGCAGCTGCAGTTCCTTCCTAAACATTTGGAGTGAAATCAAACCACTTTACATTTCTCATTTTTTTAAATCAGTCTCTGTTTCCCTGGGTGACGTTTCGGGTTGAGACCCTTCTTCATGGGATCACCCAGTCTGCAAAATCAGAGAGAAACCTTTTTAAAATAACACAATTTGGCTTTTCAAATATTTTCCTGCATTACAAGATCTTAGACAATAGACAATAGGTGCAGGAGTAGGCCATTCGGCCCTTCGAGCCAGCACCACCATTCAATGTGACCACGGCTGACCATTCACAATCAGTACCCCGTTCCTGCCTTCTCCCCAAACTCCCTGACTCCGCTATCCTTAAGAGCTCTACCCAGCTCTCTCTTGAATGCATTCAGAGAACTGGCCTCCACTGCTTTCTGAGGCAGAGAATTCCACAGATTTACAACTCTCTGACTAAAGAAATTCCTCCTCATAGAAACATAGAAAATAGGTGCAGGAGTAGGCCATTCGAGCCTGCACCGCCATTCAATATGATCATGGCTGATCATCCAGCTCAGTAACCTGTACCTGCCTTCTCTCCATACCCCCTGATCCCTTTAGCCACAAGGGCCACATCTAACTCCCTCTTAAATATAGCCAATGAACTGGCCTCAACTACCTTCTGTGGCAGAGAATTCCACAAACTCACCACTCTCTGTGTGAAGAAATGTTTTCTCATCTCGGTCCTAAAAGACTTCCCCCTTATCCTTAAGCTGTGACCCCTGGTTCTGGACTTCCCCAACATCGGGAACAATCTTCCCGCATCTAGCCTCTCCAACCCCTTAAGAATTTTATATGTTTCTATAAGATCCCCCCTCAGTCTTCTAAAGATAGGTCTTTTTATTCTGAGGCTGTGTCCTCTGGTCCTGGACTCTCCCACTGGTGGAAACATCCTCTCCACATCCACTCTATCCAGGCCTTTTTTGGGGGCCCATCATCTTGTGACAATTAGACAATAAACGATAGGTGCAGGTGTAGGCCATTCTGTCCTTCGAGCCAGCACCGCCATTCAATATGATCATGGCTGATCATTCACAATCAGTACCCCGTTCCTGCCTTCTCCCCATACCCCCTGACTCCACTCTCTTTAAGAGCTCTATCTAGCTCTCTCTTGAAAGCATCCAGAGAATTGACCTCCACTGCCTTCTGAGGCAGAGAATTCCATAGATTTACAACTCTGTGACTGAAAAGGTTTTTCCTCATCTCCGTTCTAAATGGCCTACCCCTTATTCTTAAACTGTGGCCCCTGGTTCTGGACTCCCACAACATTGGGAACATGTTTCCTGCCTCTTATGTGTCCAATCCCTTAATAATCTTATGTTTCGATAAGATCCCCTCTCATCCTTCTAAATTCCAGCGTATTCTGGCAATGTTTTAAATGAAGCAGCAAATTATATTTTTCTCGATTTGACTGAGAAGCTACCTGTGACCTCCTTGTTGCCAAACACTTTAATTCCCCTTCTCATCCCCACAGTGACATTTCTGTCCTCCATTGTCAGAGTGAGGCCCAGCACAAATTGGAGGAACAGCACCTCATATTTCGCTTGGGCAGCTTACACCACAGCGGTATGAACATTGACTTGTCTAACTTCAAGTAACCCTTGCATTCCCTCTCTCCCTATCCCTCCCCCTTCCTAGTTGTCGTACTAGTTTCACTGTCGTCCTGTTGAGTTTCACTGTCTGTGTAACTTTTATCACCTTCCCCACAGCCAACAATGGAACATTGTGAGCTCCACCTTTCCTTGAGTACCGTTGTTTCTTTCCATATCTTTCATTCATTGTTCTATGTAATGTCTATCTTTGGAGTGACTTACTTAGAAACATAGAAAATAGGTGCAGGAGGAGGTCATTTGGCCCTTCGAGCCAGCACTGCCATTCATTGTGATCATGGCTGATCATCCACAATCAGTAACTTGTGCCTGCCTTCTCCCATATCCCTTGATTCCGCTAACCCCTAAAGCTCGAAATAACTCTCTTTAAAATTCTTCCAGAGAATTGGCCTCCACTGCCTTCTGTGGCAGAGAATTCCACAAATTCACAACTCTCTGGGTGAAAACGTTTTTTCTCACCTCAGTTTTCATAATGACTTCTGAGAGACAATAGACAATAGAAAATAGGTGCAGGAGAAGGCCATTCGGCCCTTCGAGCCAGCACCGCCATTCAATGTGATCATGGCTGATCATTCTCAATCAGTACCCCGTTCCTGCCTTCTCCCCATACCCCCTGACTCCGCTATCCTTAAGAGCTCTATCTAGCTCTCTCTTGAATGTATTCAGAGAATTGGCCTCCACTGCCCTCCGAGGCAGAGAATTCCACAGATTCACAACTCTCTGACTAAAAAAGTGTTTCCTCTGAATCTACAATTATAATTAGGACCTATGAAGTACTCAGTTTTGAGGTAATTTTTAAGTTTGTTTTCCAAGAGCCATGTTTTGAGCTTGACCTGATACGTCACCTGTCCGTGCTCTCCAGCGAATTATTTTGGGCGGCACCGTGGCGCAGCGGTAGAGTTACTGCCTTACAGCACCAGACCCCTGCATTCAATCCTAACTGCGGGTGCTGTCTGTACGGAGTTTGTACGTTCTCCCCCGTGACCTGCGTGGGTTTTCTCTGGAGGCTCCGGATTCCTCCCACACTCCAAAGATGTACAGGTTTGTCGGTTAATTTGGCTTTGGTAAATATTGTAAAATTGTCCCTAGTGTGTAGGATAGTGCTAGTGTCCGGGCGATCGCTGGTTGTCACGGACTCGGTGGGCCGAAGCTCCTGTTTCTGCGCTGCATCTCTAAAGTGTCTTTGCTGCACATTCCTCCGATTCCACTTTTTTGTCTTTGCTCAGTAAGCCTGACAGCATCTTTCCATCAGAGGTGCTTTTACCCAGCTGACTACCACGAGAAAGATGCAACAATTGTACCACTGAAACTGTGACATTAGGGCGGCACAGCGGTAGAGTTGCTGCCCTACAGCGCCGGGGACCTGGGTTCGATCCTGACTCCGAGTGCTGTCTGTACGGAGTTTGTACGTTCTCCCCGTGACCGCGTGGGTTTTCCCCGGGTGCTCCAGTTTCCTCCCACACTCCAAAGATGTACAGGTTTGTTTCAGTTCAGTTTCAGTTGAGTTTATTATCACGTGTACCGAGGTACAGTGAAAAGCTTTCGTTGCGTGCTGACTAGTCAGCGGAAAGACCACGTATGATTACAATCGATCCATTTACATTGTGTGGTTTAGTTTAGTTTAGTTTAGAGGTGCAGCGTGGAAACAGGCCCTTCGGCCCACTAAGTCCATACCGACCAGCGATCCCCACACATTAACACTATCCGACACACATTCGGGACAATTTACACATACACCAAGCCAATTAACCTGCATTCCTGTACGTCTTTGGAGTGTGGGAGGAAACTGAAGATCACGGAGAAAACCCACGCAGTCACCGGGAGAACGTACAGACTCCGTACAGACAGCACCCGTAGTCGAGATGGAGCCCGGGTCTCCGGCGCTGCAAGCGCTGTAAGGCAGCAACTCTACCGCTGCGCCACCGTGCCGCATAGATGCATTACAAGGGGATACGGTATCTCTCCTGAGGCAAAAACTGAGGTAATAGCATCAGTCACGTCGAAAGAACTGGTCAGGCCCAGCTCTGTACTTCTGTAATGCTTTCAGGTTTGCCTGCCTTGACAAATGCTTCATCTTTTCTTTGGAAGCTCACATTTACTTTCGGCTGAAGATGAAAACGTCTTTCAGTGCCTATGGAGACTTGCCCCTTTTGAGCTTTACAGTTGAATAGTTGTCTGAGCACTTGCATTGCTGGTAGATTTTCTTCTTTAGTAGCTGCACATGCCATTGTGATGGCAGGGACAATGATCCTTTGCCTTTCAGAATCGTGTCCATCGTAGATTCAAAGATCTTCAATTACAATCTCACAGCTTAAAATACTCCTGTGTAGGAGTGAGGACTCTTATACATACATTAATAGTCAGATAATTCCCAATTTCAGCATCCACATTTAGCTGAGCAAAATGCACATTAGACTCACTTTTGTTTAGTGAAAACTTTGGCTTAGTTTAGTTTAGTTTCGGAGTACAGCGCGAAAACAGTCCCTTCGGCCCACTGAGTCCCTGCCCAGCAGCGAATCCCGCACACCAGCACTATCCTGCACACACTCGGGACAATTTGCAATTATACCAAGACAATTAACCTACAAACCTGTACATCCTTGGAGTGTGGGAGGAGACTGGAGCACCCAGAGGAAACCCAAGCAGGTCACGGGGAGAACGTACAAACTCCGTACAAGACAGGGCCCGTAGTCAGGATTGAACCTGGGTCTCCAGCGCTGTAAGGCAGCAACTCTACCGCTGCGCCACCGTGCCACCCTTTCAGAAGTTCATAAATTCTAGGAGCAGAATGAGGCCATTCAGCCCATCAAGTCTACTCCGCCATTCAATCGTGGCCGATCTATCTCTCCCTCCGAATCCCAATCCCCTGCCTTCTCCCCATTACCCCTATCTTCTACCTACTTTATACCCTATGAAGTAGGCAATAGTTACTGTTCATTGCTAATTGCATGGTTCTATATAATCCTGCAATCGTCACAATGACCAACTAAACCAGTTGTCCCTCTCTTCCCCTCCCCCTTCCCAGTTCTCCCTCTATCTTCCTGTCTCCACCTATATCCTTCCTTTGTCCTGCCCCCCTGACATCAGTCTGAAGAAGGGTCTCGACCCGAAACGTCACCCATTCCTTCTCTGCTGAGATGCTGCCTGACCTGCTGAGTTACTCCAGCATTTTGTGAACTAGACCAGTCTTGTCTGCTTTAGACTCTACTTCCACTGTAGGTTATTCTGGATTGTTTTCTTCAGATTTTCATTTCATTTTCACTTATCCTCCTCCACATGACTCTTTGTCACCAATGGGGCTCCCAGTACATTGGGTTTCCACTTGGTTTTGTACAAAATACGAGCAGTAAAACATTTAATACTTAGGGTCAAAGTCATAGAGTCCTAGAGTGATACAGCATGGACACAGGCCCTTTGCCCCAACTTGCCGACACCGGCCAACATGTCTCACCTACACTGCCTGCATTTGGCCTATATCCCTGTCCTATCCATGTCCCTGTCTAAATGTTTCTTCAATGTTAGGATAGTCCCAGCCTCAACTACCTCCTCCGGCAGCTTGTTCCATACACCCATCACCCTTTGTGCGAAAAAGTTACCCCTCAGATTCCTATTAAATCTTTTCCCCTTTGCCTTAAACCTATGTCCTCTGGTCCTCGATTTCCCTACTCTGGGCAAGAGACTCTGTGCATCTACCCCGATCTATACCTCTCAGGATTTCATACACCTCTGTAAGATCACCCAATCTAGAAGATCAATATTTGTATTGATAAGTACCTGGTTGTGCTTGTATGCGACCAGCAAAAGCTACTGCAAACTATTAGAAGTACCAAAATTAATAGGTTGGCCTTTATTGCAAGAGGGAAGCGTAAATATGTCTAACTGTAAATAAATAAGGCCCTGGTAAGATAGACCCTAGCTTCCTCCTTTTCTGCTATTTCGAATATTGCAGATAATTCAATGTAAACCTGTTGGCCTTTTACTCAGTTGGCCATTAATATCTCACTATTTCCTCAGCCCCATCCTGGTTGCAAGCTGGAAAGGGTGCAGAAACGGATTTACGAGGATATGGATGTTCGCCTCGATGGCACTCAAAGAGCAAAACAACTCATGACAATGTCCCACCGAGCCATAGAGTCATACAGCGCAGAAACAGCGCCCTCAGCCTAACTTACCCACACCGACCAACATGCCCCACCTGCCTGCGTTTGGCCCATATCCCTCTAAAGGGCCTGTCCCACTAAGGCGATTTTAAGGCAACTGCCAGCGCCAACAGTTCGCCGGGGTGTCGCGGGCATGATCGCGAGGAGTCTTCAAAGAATCGTAGTGGATCTCGGCGCGTCGCTGAAAAATCATCAGGTATGAAATTTCTCGGCGACAGCTGGCTTGTCGGCAGGTATCGTTGCTTATTGCGGGCGCTGTCGCATGCTGTCCCCAGGTTTGCAAGGTTGCCGCCTGTACTTTATCATGACATCTCATTCAAAGATTCTAGTCGCATTCATTTTGACCATTAAAATCAAACGCTGACACACGCGCTGTGCTAGGAGAACTCTTTACATTCATTCATTCAGATCAATGAGGCAAACACATACACAGGCATTTCACTACGTTTATTAAAGGCCAAAGCTCACACATGGACAGACACTACTAACACAAAGATAAACTGAGTTTTACTGATATGCTGTTTGTAGGGGGTATGCACACCTGACCATAAAAGACAGCAAGGTCCGGCCAGACCATTTCACACGTCACTGTCCTTTATGGTCAGGTGTGCATCAAGGTCAGCAGCATCATCAAGGACGACCCTGGCCACTCCCTCTTCTCTCCCATCAGGCAAAAGGTATAGAAGTGTGAAAACGCACACCTCCAGATTCATGGACTGTTTCTTCCCAGCTGTTATCAGGCAACTGAATCATCCTACCATCAACTAGAGAGCGGTCTTGAACTACTATCTACCTCATTGGTGACCCTCGGACTATCCTTGATCAGACTTTGCTGGCTTTACCTTGCACTAAACGTTATTCCCTAACGGCAGCGGCTGACTAGCAGTCTGTCCGTCTTTTTTTTGTTGAGTGTCGGTGTTGGGATGATTTTTATATATATTTTTTTGGTTGTGTATGTGTGGGAGGGGGTGGTGGTGTGTGGGGGGTGGGTGTGGGGGGTGGGTGTGGGGAACTTTTCTCTTCCTCACGGCGCGGGGTGCGGCTCGGCTGCGGGGCCTAACATCCCCCGGTGCGGCTCGGCCGCTGGACTTTACATCCCGGTGCGGCTTGGCCGCTGGACTTACATCGCCCGGTGCAGCTCGGCTGCGGGGCTTAACACCGCCCGGTGCAGCTCGGCTGCGGGGCTTAACACCGCCCGGTGCAGCTCGTCTGCGGGGCTTAACACCGCCCGGTGCAGCTCGGCTGCGGGGCTTAACACCGCCCGGTGCAACTCGGCTGCGGGACTTAACACCGCCTGGTGCAGCTCGGCTGCGGGACTTAACACCGCCCGGTGCGGCTCGGCTGCGGGACTTTTCACCGCTGGTGCGGCTCGGCTGCGGGACTTAGCTGCGCAAGGCTTGGTCGCGGGCCTTTCATCGCCCGGTTCGGCCGCGAGACGTTTCAGCGCCCGGTGCGGGGACTGTGCGGGTCGGTCGGGGACGAGCTGTCTGTCCGTGGGCGTGGGGAAGAGAGTGGAAGTTTTGTTGCCTCCATCACAGTGAGGGGGTGTTTGGAGTCACTGTGATGGACGTTTGTGTTGGGGTCATGTGTCTTGTGTTCTTTTTTTTTTTCTATGACTTCTATGTAGTTTCGTTCGGTACTTCGGTACCGAACGACAAATAAAGCTCTGTTATACTGTTATACCTGTTATGTATCTGTACACTGTAAAGGGCTCGATTGTAATCAAGTATTGTCTTTCCGCTGACTGGTTAGCACGCAACAAAAGCCTTTCACTGTACCTCGGTACACGTGACAATAAACTACACTGAACTGAACAATGGAACAGGTGCAAGAGGCTAACTGCTCTTTCTACTTCTCATCTTCTTAGGTCCAGTCAACGTGAGCTGGCCCAGACAGTTTTCTTTAATTTAGTTTAGTTTAGAGATACAGCATGGAAACAAGCCCTTCAACCCACCGAATCTGCACCGACCAGCGATCCCCGCACACTAGTTCTATCCTACACACTAAGGACAATTTACAGCAGCCAAACAACCTACAATCCTGTACGCCTTTGGAGTGTGGGAGTAACTGGAGCACCCGGAGAAAACCCATGCAGGTCATGGGGAGAACGTACAAACATACAATACTGACCACGGGCGCTGTCTGTACAGAGTTGGCACGTTCTCCCTGCGTGGGTTTTCTCGAGGTGCTCCAATTTCCTCCCACACAGCAAGGACATACAGGTTTGTAGGTTAATTGGCGTCAGCAACGGGGAGAACGTGCAAACTCTGTACAGACAGCACCCGCAGTCGGGATCGACCCCGGGTCCCTGGTGCCGTAAGGCAGCAACTCTACCGCTGCGCCACCGTGCCGCCAAGTACAAAATGGAAATGCTGCAATCCATTATTTAAGGAACAGTTATTTAACCTGGCAACTGAAACCGCCAATTAAAATAACGGTTGCCACATCAGGGTCTGTGGTACATCAGGATTTTATAATGAAGAGACCACCACGTGTGTTAGTGGGCAGCTCAGCTCCACTTGGCGAGCTGTGTTACAATTAATTGAATTGTACTTACTTTCATTAAGTGCTGAAATGCAATAGAATTGCTGCCTGACAGCTCCAGAGACCCGGGTTCAATCCTGACTACAGGGCGTACTGTCTGTATGGAGTTTGTACGTTCTCCACGTGACCGAATAGGTTTTCCCTGGGTGCTCCAGTTTCCTCCCACACACCAAAGACATGCAGGTTTGTAGGTTAATTGGCCTCGCTGGTCGGCATGATTGCTTTTTCAGTCAGAGAGTTGTGAATCTGTGGAATTCACTGCCTCAGAAGGCAGTGGAGGCCAATTCTCTGATGCATTCAAGAGAGAGCTAGATAGAGCTCTTAAGGATAGCGGAGTCAGGGGGTATGGGGAGAAGGCAGGAACGGGGTACTGATTGAGAATGATCAGCCATGATCACATTGAATGGCAGTGCTGGCTCGAAGGGCCGAATGGCCTCCTCCTGCACCTATTGTCTATTGTCTATTGGCATGGACTTAGTCCTGTCTCCACGCTGTATGTCTAAAGTCTAAAGCCTAAAGTATAGTGTAAAGGCTCAATCTTCCAAATTAATTTGATTTCAATACACGGTCAGAATACGCAAGTTCCTGGCAATTTAATCCATCAGAAAACTTCAAAGCAAAGATACTCATAAATAACTAGTTTCAGATGGAAATATTTGACCCTTGTAATTCAAAAAGCTCTTCCTGGTTACTCTAGATTTTGGCCTTTTGACTCAACAATCCTTTACAAATTTCTGTGTATTTGTCAAAAAGATTTATTAAATCACCTGTTGTAAATGATTGTAAGTGAGATTTCCAAGGGGAAAGGAAAAGGAGCTTTTGACTGCAAGATCTGTTAATGTGAGTTGATAATTTCTGCCACATTAACTTGCCAGATAAAGGCCGACCCCAGGTCATTTGCATTCATTATTTGTCACACTGAAAACACTGCCGACTCGGAAAAGCACCTGCCGACTGGAGGAGATAGTGAGTTAAAGTGTATGTGCGTGAGACGATGAGTGAGTGTGAGAGGGAGAGAGAGAGAGAGGGAGAGTGAGAGAGAGAGAGAGGGAGAGAGAGAGAGAGAGAGAGAGAGAGAGAGAGAGAGAGAGAGAGAGAGAGAGAGAGAGAGAGAGAGAGAGAGAGAGAGAGAGAGAGAGAGAGAGAGAGAGAGAGAGAGAGAGAGAGAGAGAGAGAGAGAGAGAGAGTGAGTGAGGGAGAGAGAAAGAGAGAGAGAGAGAGAGAGAGAGAGAGAGAGGGGAGAAAGAGACAGAGAGAGAGAGAATAAGAGAGAATAAGAGAGAGACTGAGATAGAGGGTGAGAGAGTGTGTGAGAGAGAGAGGGAGGGAGAGTGTGAGCAAGAGTGCAGGTGAGAGCAAAAGTGAGAGAGAGAGTGAAAGAGAGAGCGTGAGAGGGTGAGAGAGAGAGAGAGAGAGAGAGAATGAGCAAGAGTGGGTGAGAGTGAGTGAGTGAGGGGGAGAGAGAGGGAGAGGGAAAGAGAGAGGAAGAGAAAGAGGAAGAGAGAGAGAGAGAAAGAGAGTGAATGTGAGTGAGTGTGAGTGCGTGAGTGAGTGAGCAAGCAGATGAGGGTGAGTGAGAGTGTGTGAGTGAGAAAATGCAAGATATAAAAGCAGCCAATCTAAATTTTCAAGCAGAGCCCTAATGTATGAATAAATTCCAGCCTTCCTAATTTAAGACCACTTCACTCGGCCACTTATATTTTATGTGCAGGGAGGGACTGCAGATGCTGGTTTACACTGAAGGTAGCCACAAAATGCTGGCGTAACTCAGCGGGACAGGCCGCATCCCTGGAGAGAAGGAATGGGTGACGTTTCAGGTCGAGACCCTTCTTCAGACTGACGTGGTCAGGTGTGTGTGGGGGAGGGTTTGTAAAGCTGGAAGTGAAGTGGAGGCAAGACAAAGCCAGGTGAGTGATAGGAGGATACAGGGGGGGGGGGGTCTCCAGCATTTTGTGTCTAATTTTTTATAATTAATTTTAATATTTAATTTTAAATTTAATTTAATTTAATTTTGAAAGATTTAATATTAGTTTAGTCTAGAGATGCAGCGCGGAAACAGGCTATTCAGCCCATCAGGTCCGCACCAACCAGCGATCCCCGCACACCAACACTGTCCTACACACACGAGGGACAATATTTACATTTACACCACGCCAGTTAACCGACAAACCTGTACGCCTTTGGGGCGTGGGAGGTAAGCGAAGATCTCGGGGAAATCGTCACGCAGGTCACGGGGAGAACGTACAAACTCCGTACAGACAGCACCCGTAGTCAGGATCTATCCCGGGTATCTAGTGCTGTAAGCGCTGTAAGGCAGCAACTCTACCGCTGCGCCACCGTGCCGATTACTCCAGCATTTTGTGTCTAACTTATATTTTAATACAGGTTAAGATTTAATATAGGTTAAGATTTTTTTGCAATGTGAACCAATATTACGATTGGCATTTTAACAAAGTCATTTTTACCAACATCTGACGGGAACTCACCTGGTTAAACCATGGGTGCCAGGACTGTATAAAATCATGAGAGGAATAGATCGGGTAGACGCACAGTCTCTTGCCCAGAGTAGGGGAATCGAGGACCAGAGGACATGGGTTCAAGGTGAAGGGGAAAATATTTAATAGGAATCTGAGGGGGTACCTTTTTCACACAAAGGGTGGTGGGTGTATGGAACGAGGTGCCAGAGGAGGTAGCTGAGGCTGGGACTATCCCAACGTGTAAGAAACAGTTAGATAGGTACGTGGATAGGTCAGGTTTGGAGGGATATGCGGCAAACGCGGGCAGGTGGGACTAGTGTAGCTGGGACTTCTTGGCCGGTGTGGGCAAGTGGGGCCGAAGGGCCTTTTTCCACACGATATGACTCTATGACTCTGTGACGGTGTACCTGATTAACCCATTAGCTCATGCCAGTTCACAGTTATGGGGCAACAGACCAACATTACCCTGACTCGATATTTGACGAATTACAGCCAGTGCTAATTGTTCTGTTCATTGGCCGGATGCAGTATTAGGGAGTTAATATCCTGAGCGGCTGACGCATATTAAAGATCATCTGTGCTGCCTAAACCTGGATTGCAACTCTTAAAGGGCCAGTGCAGTATAGCTGGCAAAGGCATTGACAGCTTCAGTTTAGTTTAGGTTTGAGATACAGCGCGGAAACAGGCCCTTCGGCCCACTGAGTCCGTGCCGACCAGCGATCCCCGCACACTAACACTATCCGACACACACAAGGGAGAATTTACAATTTTACCAAAGCCAATTAACCTACAAACCTGTACGTCTTACAAGTGTGTGAGGAAGCCGGAGCACCCAACTGTTTTCTAGGTGAATCTGATTTTTTGGGGTTTAGTTTAGTTTAGTTTAGTTTAGTTTATTGTCACATGTACTGAGGTACAGTGAAAGGCTTTTGTTGCGTGCTAAACAGTCAGCGGAAAGACAATGCATGATTACAATCGAGCCATTCACAGTGCACTGATACATGATAAAGGCAATAACATGGATAACGTTTAGTGCACGATGAAGTGCAGTAGAGTCTGATTAAAGATAGTCTGAGGTTCTCCAATGAGGTAGATAGTACCTCAGGTTTGCTCTTGGAAATAGTGGGAATGCAGAATATAAAAGAGATTGGACTGTAAGGTTTTTTTTTTACAGTAGACAGTTTTCATGATGAAAACGGAGAAATGTTGATGTCCAGGTTTCAGAGAAGCCTATGATACCATAGAACATGGAGCATGGAACAGCACATCACAGGAACAGGCCCTTCAGCCCACGATGTTCATGCTGAACATGATGCCAAGATGAGCTGATCTCATCTCATTGAGTCGTAGAGTCCTGCAGAGTGGAAACCTTTGGCCCAACTTGCCCACACCGACCAACATGTCCCATCTACACGAGTCCCACCTGCCTGCGTTTGGCCCACGTCCCTCCAAACCTGTCCTATCCATGTACCTGTCATCTGATTCACATCCCTCCATTCCTTGTTGCATGTCCACCTGCCCATCTACCACCATCTTAAATGGCATCAGCGTATCTGCCTCGACCACCAACTCTGGCAGCATGTCCGAGGCACTCACCACCCTCTGTCACCACCCTCTGTGAAAAAAAACCTGCCCCGCACATCTCCTTTAAACTTTGCCCCTCTCACCTTAAAGCTGTGCCCTCCAGCCTCTGCCATTTCCACCCGGTGGAAAAGGTTCTGATTGTCTACCCCTCAGAAGGTTCTGACTGTCTACCATATGTAGGCACCAAAAGCTGGAGTAACTCAGCATCTCTGGAGAGAAGGAATGGGTGACGTTTCAGGTGGAGACCCTTCTTCAAACCCTTCCACCGCGTGTGACGTCTTCACTATCACCTCTTCCCCCATCCCACCCTTCCCGCTGCCAATGGCTCCTGCATTCATTTGTGCAGGTGCCGGTTCACACCGAAGACAGGCAAAAAATGCTGGAGTCACTCAGCGGGCTGGGCAGCGTCTCTGGAGAGAAGGAATGGGTGACGTTTCGGGTCTGCAGACTTCCACACCAGACAGCGGTCCTGAGTTCCTATCTACCTCATTGGACACCCTCAGCCTATACTCTAATGGGATTTTAGTGGACTCTATCTTACACTAAACGTTATTCCCTTTATCATGTTCATACGTGATAGGAGAAGAATTAGGCCATTCGGCCCATCGTCTATTCCACCATTCATCATGGCTGATCTGTCTCTCCCTCTCAACTCCATTCTCCTGCCTTCTCCCCATAACCCCTGACAACTGTACTAATCAACGTCTTTCTGCCGACTGGTTAGCACGCAACAGAAGCTTTTCACTCTACCTCGGTGCACGTGACAATAAACTAAGCCGAACTAGAACTGAAGAAGGGTTCCGACCTGAAACGTCACCTATCCTTTTTCTCCAGAGATGCTGCCTGACCCACTGAGTTACTCCAGCGTTTTGTGTCCGTCTACTGCATTCATTTGTTCCATTCTCTCAGCCATGAGTCATCCTTTCATGAATTCCTTTTCACGCTCCTGTGCCCCAGAACAATTTATCCAAAGACCTTGAAGTTAGCAAATGTCACAATGTACACCTTAACACAACAGTACGGGTGGCGCAGCGGTAGAGTTGCTGCCTCACAGCGCCGGAGACCCAGGTTCGTTCCTGACTACGGGTGCTGTCTATACAGAGTTTGTACGTTCTCCCCGTGACCCGCGTGGGTTTTCTCCGAGATCTTCGGTTTCCTCCCACACTCCAAAGACGTACAGGTTTGTAGGTTAATTGGCTTGGTACCACTGTAAATTGTCCCTGGTGTGTGTAGGGCAGTGCTAGTGTTCGGGGATCGCAGGTTGGCGCGGACTCGGTGGGCCGAATGGGCCTGTTTCCGCGCTGTATCTTCAAACTAAACTAAACTGTTGGTCGATGTGCAGCAAGAGGCAGGAGAAATGAACCTGCAAGTAAGTATAATTAGTGGATGGTCGGTTGTGGCTGTCCCTCGAGGTCGAGGATGATGGTCTAGAACAGAGACGCCTGTGCGTGTGTTTGTTTAACGTCTACTTGATGTTGCACTCCAAGAAGCACACGGCCCTTCACAAATCAATCAACTCATTCCAATGGCAATGGAAGCAAGACGATTGGAGCTGATAGATCTGTTGCAGCCTTCATCCACCTTCACAGCCGTTGAGTTCAAGATAACTTTGTCCGCCGTTGAGATCTTGTAGGTTGGACCGTTCTTAGTCCGGACCCTCATCCTCGACCTTACCGCCATGGGTGGCCCCACCAGAAGCTGGTGCTTCCAATGGCATCGCTCTCAGAATCATGGGGGCACGCAAGCCTCTTCACCACGACAAGGTGAACGATACAAAGCGGCCAAATGATGAATCCCTTTAAGAAGCACATTCAGGGTTACTCTCCCCTGTTGAATGTACATTCAGCCACGCGGGGTTAAAAGGTTGACCGGAGCTTCCAGCTAAAAAACGCCAGTGTTGATTAAGGTCACAGTCTGAATGCTCTGCATACCTCTAGTACGTACCCTTCCTCGGTATTTGACGCTGATTATACCAGGTGCGATTGCTAAGTTGAGGCAAGCATTAAACTCACACCTGGGGACATTCTAGAGAACCACATTGATTCATAATATAGGTCAACACTTCCATCGAAAAGCCATTGAACCAAAGTGTAAATTCTGAATGATTTTGCCTGATGTGCCACAGGTGTGTATCATTTAGCTTGTAGTTACTCAGCTGGTCAGGCAGCATCTCTGGAGAAACTCTAGGGGCGGCACGGTGACGCGGCGATAGAGTTGCTGCCTTACGGCGCCAGAGACCCGGGTTCGATCCTGACTACGGGTGCTGTCTGTACGGAGTTTGTACCTTCTCCCCGTGATCTGCGTGGGTTTTCTCCAGGAGCTCCAGTTTCCCCCACACTCCAAAGACGTGCAGGTTTGTAGGTTAATTGGCTTGCAGTAAATGTAAATTGTCCCCAGTGTGTGCAGGGTAGTGTTAGTGTGTGGGGTTCGCTGGTTGGTGTGGATTCAGTGAGACGAAGGGTCAGTTTCTGTGCTGTTTCTCCAAAGCTAAAACTAAAAAAAAACTAAAAAGGACAAGGCGACGTTTCAGGTCGAGCCCCTTCTTCAGACAGAGAATCAGGGGAAAGGGAAACGGGAGATATAGACGGTGATATAGAGAGATATTAAACAAATGAATGATGGATAAGCAAACAGCAACGATGATCAAGGAAAGGTGGAGCCCACAATGATCCATTGTTGGCTGTGGGGCAGGTGAAAATGAGTTATACAGGCAATGAAACTCAACAGGAGGACAGTGAAAACTGGTGTGATGACTGGGGTGGTGGAGGGACGGAGAGAGAGGGGATGCAGAGTTACTGGAAGTTCGTGAAATCAATATTCATCCTGCTTGATTGTAAGCTACCCAAGTTTAGTTTAGTTTTGTTTAGTTTAGTTTAAAGATACAGCCTGGATACAGGCACTTCAGCTGATCATTGATCCCCATTCACACTAGCTCTAGGTTATCCCAATTTCTCATCCATTCCCTACACACAATGGGCAATTTTCGGAGACCAATTAAACTATAAGCCCACACGTCTTTGGGGCACCCAGAGTGAGAACGTGCAGACTCCACACAGACAGCACCCGAGGTCAGGATCGAACACGGGTCTCTGGCGCGGTGAGGCAGCAGCTCTACCCGCCGCACTCTGAAATTAAATCAGATTTCAACATTTGCGGTGTTTGCCCTTTAGTTCAGTTTAATTTATGGCCCTTCGGCCCGTCGAGTCCACGCCGACCATCATGTATGATCACCCGTACACTAATTCTGTCCCGCAGGCTAGGGACGGTTTACAGAGGCCGATTCACCTGCAAACCCGCACGTCTTTGGGACGTGGGAGGAAACCGGAGCACCCGGAGAAAACCCACGCGGGTCACAGGGGGAACGTACAAAACTCCACACAGAAAGCACCCGTTGTCGGGGATGAACCCGGGTCTCTGGCGCTCTAAGGAAGCAACTCTAGCACAACAGGTTTGTAAACACAGCGCTCAATAGAAAATATAATAAAGGTACAAAAAAAAAGAGTGCAATAAATAAATAAAACTATATAGTGCAAAAACAAAACATAGCCTAAAGTTCCTCGTGCAATCCAGGCAGTTCATAGTTCCGTGTTTAGTTGGAGCTTGTAGCGTTCAAGAGCTTGATGGTTATAGGGAAGAAGCTGTTCCTCAACTTGATCCTTACAGTTTTCAATAGACAATAGACAATAGGTGCAGGAGGAGGCCATTCGGCCCTTCGAGCCTGTACGCACCGCCATTCAATGTGATCATGGCTGATCATTCTCAATCAGTACCCCGTTCCTGCCTTCTCCCCATACCCCCTGACTCCGCTATCCTTAAGAGCTCTATCTAGCTCTCTCTTGAATGCATTCAGAGAATTGGCCTCCACTGCCTTCTGAGGCAGAGAATTCTCTGACTGAAAAAGTTTTTCCTCATCTCAGTTCTTAATGGCCTACCCCTTATTCTTAAACTGTGGTCCCTTGTTCTGGACTCCCCCAACATTGGGAACATGTTTCCTGCCTCTAACATGTCCAACCCCTTAATAATCTTATACGTTTCGATAAGATCTCCTCTCATCCTTCTAAATTCCAGTGTATACAAGCCTAGTCGCTCCAGTCTTTCAACATATGAAAGTCCCGCCATTCCGGGAATTAACCTAGTAAACCTACGCTGCACGCCCTCAATAGCAAGAATATCCGGCTCCTATACCTTCTTCCCGATGGTAGGAGTGAAATGAGAGTGTGGCCAGGGTGGTGTGGGTCTCTGATGATGCTGGATGCCTTTTTGAGACAGCGACTCTTATGATGATCAATATACAAATGGCAGAAAAGTCCTTTGTGGGAAATGTACTTGAAGCCAGTGTACACAAAATGCTGGAGTAACTCAGCAGGACAGGCAGCATCTCTGGAGAGAAGGAATGGGTGACGTTTCAGTTCGAGACCCTTCTTCAGACTGATTATGGTTGACATTTCGGGCCTGAACATTGAAGGCAGTATACTTTGAACTAGATCATCCTTATAAAGAGTAAAGAAACAGGCTCTGACCAAAGGTCCTGACATGAAAGGTCACCTGTCCATGTCCTCCAGAGATGCTGCCTGACTCGCTGAGTTCCTCCAGAACTTTGCAGTTTTCTCAAGATTCCAGCATCTGCAGTTCCTATCTCCACATAATCAGAGTACTGCTTTTGATCATAGCGGGGTATTTTACATTTTCAGTAGTCTTTATTCTACAAAGATAAATCTGAGGGTTTATAAATAATTGTTCAAACAATAACAACAGGCAATGAATTTATAGAACTGATGTGGAAAATATTGAGAGCAATTTTGGGCATTATATCTGAGGAAGGATGTGCTGGCTCTGGAGAGGTTTACAAGAATGATCCCAGGAATGAGTAGGTTAACCTATGATGAGCATTTGTCAGCACTGGGCCTGTACTCGCTGGAGTTTAGCATTTAGAAGAATGAGGGGGGGACCTCATTGAAACATACAGAATAGTGAAAGGCTTGGATAGAGTGGATGCGGAGAGGATGTTTCCACTAGTGGGAGAGTCTAGGACTAGAGGTCATAGCCTCAGAATTAAAGGAAGTTCTTTTAGGAAGGAGACATTTCTTTAGTCAGACAGTGGTGAATTTGTGGAATTTGTTGCCATAGAAGGCTGTGGCAGCCGTCAGTGGATATTTTTAAGGCAGAGATAGGTAGATTCCTGATTAGTACTGGTGTCAGAGGTTATGGGTAGAAGGCAAGAGAATGGGGTTAGGAGGGAAAGATAGATCAGCCATGATTGAATGGCGGAGTAGACTTGATGGGTTGAATGGCCTAATTCTACGCCTATTCCTTATGACCTTAATATGGCCATTTTACATTTGAAAACACCTCATCAAATGGTCCATGAGCTAGAAGTGAAACATGGAGAAATAAATAAACCAGAGTCAAGTAAGTAATCCCAATGAGGGGAGGGGAGGAGAGAGGGATGTGAACTTCCTCTTTGGTTTCAATGCAAAGACATCTTAGGAAAACAAAATCAAGAGCGGTACAGTGGCATAGCTGATATAGTTGCTACCTTGCTGTAGAGTTGCTGCCTTACAGCGCTGGAGAGCCCGGTTCGATATTGACCAACGGTGCTGTCTGTACGGAGTTTGTACGTTCTCCCCGTGACCTGCGTGGGTTTTCTCCGGGTGCTCCGGTTTCCTCCCACAAGCCAAAGACCTGCAGGTTTGTAGGTTAATTGGCTTCGGTATAATTGTAAATTGTCCCGGGTGTGTGCAGGATGGTGTTAGTGTGTGGGGATCGCTGGTCGGCGCGGACTCGGTGGGCCGAAGGGCCTGCTTCCGCCCTTTACCTCTAAACGAAACTAAACTGAACTAAATACGCACCAAGCTGTTGTGTTAAAGCCTGCACAGGCATTTTCTGTAACACGTAGGTTAGTGGCATATGGTTTTATGCTATTGAATGGACTTATCTACAGGAGATCGACACAACAGCCTTGAAAACCTCTGCAGATCAAACAAAACAGTGGTATAACAACCAGCATTAGAAAACGCAAGACAGGATTTGCTATATCTGTAAGGTTTCACCCAAAGTTATTTTGATTCGGAAGAAAAAATGAATAAATATTAAAGTGTCCAGGTACAAATATAATGAAATGAATTAGATTTCACAGCTATTTCTTTCAATTAGAATTTTTTTCAAAATGTCAGCTGTTAAAAGAGGCTAGTTTAGAGAAATCCCTTGTACTCTGCATTGTGCAGCTTAAATATATTTTATTAAATTAATTACTGTCATTTACAGAATAAATAAATGGAATGGAAATTAACAGTCGAGGCTTTGTATCAGACGAGCCGGAATTGTTAAATTAATTTATGAGTGTTTCTCTTTGAAGTTTTTGGCTTCAGTGTTAAAGATAATCCTCCATCTTAGAGCGAGATCTTCAATATGCAAATTTAAATGGTTCCAAGATAATTACAGTAAACCTATTCATTTGTATGCAAGTCACTACGAAGGAGCGTTTGTGCATCGACATCCTAAATCTGCCGCGGACTTTTAATGTTGTCAATACGGATTATGACTGAAAAATGCCAGAGTACCAAACATTGAGAGGCCACACTCGAAACACTGATTTGCAAGGGCATAAAAAAAATATTCATGCAATCAGCAAAAGATATAGCACTAATAATAAACCTGAACGGACCCTAAACCTAAGACCAGAGGGAAAATGAAGGAACTGTTTCATACATTTATATGGTAATGCACCCACACAGTGCCGCCACCTTCACACGGTGATTCCTAAAGTAAATGCTGTATTTATTGGCGCATAACTTGGTAGTGAGAGGTCAGAAGTTGAGATAAGTAGAATGATTTTGGAAATAGACACAAAATGCTGGAGTAACTCAGCGGTTCAGAGACAGCATCTCTGGAGAAAAGGAGTAGGTGACGTTTCGGGTCGAGACCATTCTTCAGACCTCTCGCCCAATGATATTGGAAACATTGTTTGCGGAAATTTTAGTTTGAGTTTAGTTTAGTGTATTGTCACGTGCACCGAGGTACAGTGAAAAGCTTTTGTCACGTGCTAACCAGTCAGCAGAAAGACAATACATGATTACAATCGATCCATCTACAGTGTATAGATACGTGATAAGGGAATATCAAAATAAATATCTTGGTATGTCTCAACAAGCTATAGATCCAATTATTTTTCAATTATAGTAGATAATGTGTGGAAATACAATAACCATTTTGTGAACAAGATGTCGTCTACAGCAATGAACACAAAATGAGCTGTGATTGGTTCTGATTATTGGGCTGAGAGCTGTATATAAAATTATGAGATGTATAGAAAGGGTAGATGGTTAGAATTTTCTTCACAGGGTGGAGATGTCAAATACTAGTAGGGCGGCACGATAGCGCAGTGGTAGAGTTACTGCCTCGCAGCGCCAGAGACCTGTGTTCAATCCTGACTATGGGTGCTGTCTGTGTGGAGTTTGTACGTTCTCCCTGTGACTGCGTGGGCTTTCTCCAGGTTCTACAGTTTTCACCCACGCTCCAAAGACGAACGGGTCAGTAGGTTAATTGGCTTCTGTAAATTGAAAATTGTCCCTAGTGTGCAGGATAGTGCCAGTAGTGTGTTCGCTGGTCAGCGTAGACTTGGTGGGCTGAAGGGCCTGTTTCCATGCTGTATCTCTAAAAACTAGAGGCCGTAGCTTTAAGTTAAGAGAGGCAAAGGTTAAAGAAAGTGTGCAGGACAATTTTTTTTTCTCTACATAAAGTGTGGCATGTGCCTGGAACACACTGCCAGGGAGCAGGTGAAGGCAGATGGTGAAACCAAGCTTTTCACTGTACCTTGGCACACATGACAACAAATGATAAACCTAAACCTAAGATATGATAGCGGTGTTTAAGAGGCTTTTAGCTAGGCACATGGATATGCAGGGAATGTAGGGATATGGATCATGTGCAGGCAGATGAGATGAGTTTAGCTTGGCATTATGTTCAGCACGGACATTGTGGGCCGAAGGGCCTGATCCTGTATTCTACTTTTCCATCCTCCATATTCTATGATTAATGATTGAGTGATTGGGTGGCACGGTAGCGCAGCGGTAGAGTTGCTGCTTTACAGCGAATGCAGCACCGGAGACTAAGGTTCGATCCTGACTACGGGTGCTGCACTGTAAGGAGTTTGTACGTTCTCCCCGTGACCTGCGTGGGTTTTCTCCGAGATCTTCGGTTTCCTCCCACACTCCAAAGACGTACAGGTATGTAGGTTAATTGGCTGGGTAAATGTAAAAATTGTCCCTAGTGGGTGTAGGATAGTGTTAATGTACGGGGATCGCTGGGCGGCACGGACTTGGAGGGCCGAAAAGGCCTGTTTCCGGCTGTATATATATGATATGATATGATATGATTAATATTTACCAATACTATAGAAAATCACCACTGTTCTCCAACAGGTGATGCTAAGCCACAGACTCATACAGAGTGGAAACAGGCTCTTCGACCCACGCCGAGCAACATGTCCCATCTCCGCGAGTCCCACCTGCCTACATGTGGCCCATATCCCACTAAACGTTTAAACCGTTGTGATAGTGCCGGCCTCAAATACATCCTCTGCTGAAATAATGCACAGTCGGCTACAAGGAGCCAGGAGTCAAGGGTCAGGGATGGTTCCTTGTCTTATGTACCAAAACGGAACCATGAAATTCTTATGTGCAGGAAGGAACTGCAGATGCTGGTTTACACTGAAATTAGACACAAAATGCTGCAGTAAGTCGGCGGGTCTGGCAGCATCCCTGAAGAAAAGGAATAGGTGACGTTTCGGGTCGAGACCCTTCTTCAGACTGAGAGTCAAGGGGGAGGGAAAGGAGAGATATGAAAAGGTACAAAGGACAAATGAATGAAAGGTTTGCAAAGGGACGAAGCCAGAGAGCAGGAGGAGTCACAAAGGGGGTGCAGTATGGGAAGGACCAGCAGACGATGATTTCCCTACCGCCCAACAGAGCCAGAGGCCCGGGTTCGATCCTGGCTACGGGCATTGTCTGTACTGAGCTTGTACGTTCTCCCCATGACCACGTGGGTTTTCTCCAGGTGCTCCAGTTTCATAGAAACATAGAAAATAGGTGCAGGAGTAGGCCAATCGGTCCTTCGAGCCATTCAATATGATCATGGCTGATCATCCAAAATCAGTACCCCGTTCCTCCTTTCTCCCCATATCCCTCGATTCCGTTAGCCCTAAGAGCTATGTCTAACTCTTGAATAAATCCGGTACATTGGCCTCCACTGCCTTCTGTGGCAGAGAGTTCCACAGATTCACAACTCAAAAGACGTACAGGTTTATAAGTTAATGGGCTTCTGTAAATTGTAGAAGTAAGGAAATGCAGGTGCTGGTTTGTACCAAAGATAGACACAAAATGCTGGAGTAACTCAGTGGGTCAGGCAGCATCTCTGGAGAGAAGGAATAGGTGACTTCTCGGGTCAAGACCCTTCTCCAGCGATGCTGCCTGACCCGCTGAGTTACTCCATTAAAATGTTTTACTTGCAGCCGCACACCAGGTTTCTAAACACGGTGCTCAACAGGCAATACACCAAACAAACAGAAAAAAGTTCAATCAATAAAGAAAAACAATATTGTGCAAAAAAAACACAGCCCATAAAGAGCAGAATAGAAATTGCTATTGATGATAGAGCAACAAGCACTAATGAATTTAGTTTAGAGATACAGCGTGGAAACAGGCCGTTCGGCCCACCCAGTCCGTACCGACCAGCGATCCCCACACCCGAACACTATCTTACACACACCCGAGAGAATTTTACATTGATACCAAGCCAATTCACCTACAAACCTGTACATCCTTGGAGTGTGGGCGGCACGGTGGCGCAGCGGTAGAGTTGCTGCCTTACAGCGAATGCAGCGCTGGAGACTCAGGATCGATCCTGACTACGGGCGCCGTCTGTACGGAGTTTGTACGTTCTCCCCGTGACCTGCGTGGGTTTTCTCCGAGATCTTCGGTTTCCTCCCACACTCCAAAGACGTACAAGTTTGTAGGTTAATTGGCTGGGCAAATGTAAAAATTGTCTCTAGTGGGTGTAGGATAGTGTTAATGTGCGGGGATCGCTGGGCGGCGCGGACCCGGTGGGCCGAAGGGCCTGTTTCTGCGCTGTATCTCTAAATCTAAAATCAAACCAAAGATCTCGGTGAAAACCCACGGGGAGCGCGTGCAAAGCCTGTACGGACAACACACATGGTCGGGATCGATCCCGGGTCTCTGGCGCTGTGAGCGCTGTAAGGCAGCAAATCTACCGCTGCGCCACCGTGATACGAGAATCCTCCATCTCCTATTTTAACCGGTGTTAACAAGTAGGTTAATAAATCCATTATTACAGCAGACGACTGCCATATGAACAGCCTCGCACTGCCTGATAACACAGCCAACACTGCCTTCCACTCTGCATCGTCTCGGTGTCTGGAATTTCTACCAGATGCTCCTGTTATCAACAACATATGAATGAACATTGTTGGACCCAATAAATCAGTCGGTGTCAGAACAAGGGGTTAAGATGATCTGTCCTGGCCGTTTTCAAAAGCCACGTCTAACTGAGTGGAGCAATGAAGTTGACAAATGAAGCGTTATGGCCCCTGCTACCACGCTGTGTAGTAAATCTGAGCGACAGTTACCTGAAGGAGTTAGCAGACCCCTTTAAAGAATAACCTGCCCATGACAGATAAATTGTGTTTCATTGTGGAGCGTATATGACAGAACGACATCCACTATAATTAAGCTGATGGTGGGTATGATGAATAAAAGACCAATCATACGGATTTAATTATACACAGCCAGCAATGTGAAGTGCGCAAAATGGAATTAATGAGCACAATAAAGTTTAAATGTCTCTCTACATCATCTAAATCAGTTGGTAGAAAGCTGTTACCCACAGAATAGCCCGCGCCATTATTTAGAGCTGAGGCGTAGAAATTAGCGCTTGTTTTTAATGTACGAATCTGCATAAAAGTGACTTATCCAGAAGCAGATCTCATTGGGGTTTACTTTAGTTTAGAGTTTTAGTTGTTTAGAGTTTTAGAGTTACAGCGCGGTGCAGGCCCTTCGGCCCACCGAGTCCGCGCTGACCAGCGATCCCCGCACACTAACACCATCCTACGCACACTAGGGAAAAGTTACAATTATACCGAGCCAATTAACCTACAAACCTGTACATTTTGGAGTGTGGGAGGAAATCGAAGATCTTAGAGAAAACCCACGCAGGTCACAGGGAGAACGTACAAACTCCGTACAGACAGCATCCGTAGTCAGGATGGAACCCGGGTCTCTGGCGCTGTAAGCGCTGTAAGGCAGCAACTCTACCGCTGCACCACCGTGCCGCCCCGGTTTAGTTTAGAGACACAGTATGGAAACAGATCCTTCGGCCTACCAATTATAAACACAAATACTCGTTCTATCCTGCACACTATGGTAAATTTACAATGTTTTATATTTGCCGAAGGCCAATTAACCTGCAAACCCATATGGAATGACGGCCATGGGGAAATTAATCCTGGTTTCCCTGTGTGGTTTTGTACACCTTGTGATATCACAGCTTGCACCTTGCTTATTTCCACCCTGTAAATTGAATCTTTGCGTGCCACTTATAAAATAAGGGCGGCACGATGGCGCAGCGGTAGAGTTGCTGCCTTACAGCGAATGCAGCGCCGGAGACTCAGGTTCGATCCTGACTACGGGCGCCGTCTGTACGGAGTTTGTAGGTTCTCCCCGTGACCTGCGTGGGTTTTCCCCGGGAGGTGGCAGGGGTTATGGGGAGACGGCAGGAGAATGGGGTTAGGAGGGAGTGGTAGATCAGCCATGATTGAATGGTGGAGTAGACTTGATGGGCCGAATGGCCTAATTCTACTCCTATTCCTTGTGACCTTATAACTAAACTAAACTAAAAATCTGACAATCTCAGTCAGATAATTTGATATAGTCTTAAAATCAGAGGATGCCTTTATGTAAGATAAGATTTTATTAATGTAAATTATCAAAGTCGATCAATAATGTACTTCAAGCCATGTATCCCATTTTAACCTGCTGGGCTGAATGGCCTAATTCTACTCCTATTCCTTATGACCTTATAGACACAAAGTGCTGGAGTAACCCAGTGGGTCAGGTAGCGTCTCTGGAGAAAAAGGATGGGTGATGTTTCGGGTCAGAACCCTTCTTCAGACTGGAAGTAGAGGGGAACATAGTTCCAGTATGACACTTGAACTCATATTAAACAACCCACAATAAACGATAAGCCCACAATAAACAACGGCCGAACGGCCTAATTCTGCTCCGAAAACGTATGAAATTATAAGTCGGAGATTGACAGATGCTTGATCAGTGCGGGTGTCAGGGTTATGGGGAGAAGTAGGAGAATGGGGTTGAGAGGGAAAGATAGATCGGCCATGTTTGAATGGCAGAGTAGACTTGATGGGCCAAATGGCCTAATTCTACTCCTATAACTTATGAACATGAACAAGAAAAAAGTTGATATAATTCAACGCCTACATGTAGGTTGCAGTGTTTAATAGCCTGATGGCTGTGGGGAAGAAGCTGTTCCTGAACCTGGACGTTACAGTTTTCAGGCTCCTGTGCCTTCTTCCCCATGGCAGGGGTGAAATAAGAGCGTGGCCAGGGTGGTGTGGGACTCTGACGATGCTGGCTGCCTTCTTTGAGGCAGTGACTCCAGTAGATCCCTTCGGTGGTGGGGAGGTCAGTACCGCGATGGGCCGGGCAGTGTTCACCACTTTGTGCAATCTCCTTCATGCCTGGGCGTTCGAGTTGCTGAACCAGGCCTTGGTTCAACCAGTCAATAGGCTCTCTACTGTACACCTGCAGAAGTTCAAGAGAGTATTCACTGACAGTATGACGATGCTGGCTGCCTTCTTTGAGGCAGTGACTCCAGTAGATCCCTTCGGTGGTGGGGAGGTCAGTACCGCGATGGGCCGGGCAGTGTTCACCACTTTGTGCAATCTCCTTCATGCCTGGGCGTTCGAGTTGCTGAACCAGGCCTTGATTCAACCAGTCAATAGGCTCTCTACTGTACACCTGCAGAAGTTCAAGAGAGTATTCACCGACAGTATCAATTTGCTGTGGCCAGGACAGTTCTTCAGAGGTTCGCACGCCCAGGAACCTGAAGCTTTTGACTCTTGATGTGCAGAGACCCAGTTTTTAGATTTAGATATACAGCGCAGAAACAGGCCCTTCGGCCCATCGGGTCCGCGCCGCCCAGCGATCCCCGCACACTAACACTATCCTACACCCACTGGGGACAATTGTTACATTTGCCCAGCCAATTAACCTACAAACCTGTACGTCTTTGGAGTGTGGGAGGAAACCGAAGATCTCGGAGAAAACCCACGCAGGTCACGGGGAGAACGAACAAACTCCGTACAGACGGCGCCCGTAGTCAGGATCGAACCTGCGTCTCCGGCGCTGCATTCGCTGTAAGGCAGCAACTCTACCGCTGCGCCACCGTCAGCTTGGTCACCAGCTTGGAGGGGATGACGGTATTGACCGTCGAGCTGTAGTCGAGATGTGTATGCCTATAAACGTATGACGCATGTGTTTTTATTATCCAAGTGGGCCAGTGCAGAGTGGAGCGCCAGTGAGATCATATCCTCTATTGCACGGTGGAGCAGCGGTAGAGTTGCTGCCTTACAGAGAATGCAGCGCCGGAGACTCAGGTTCAATCCTGACTACGGGTGCTGTACTGTAAGGAGTTTGTACGTTCTCCCCGTGACCTGCGTGGGTTTTCTCCGAGATCTTCGGTTTCCTCCCACACTCCAAAGACGTACAGGTATGTAGGTTAATTGACTGGGTAAATGCAAAAATTGTCCCTAGTGTGTGTAGGATAGTGTTAATGTGTGGGGATCGCTGGGCGGCGCGGACTTGGTGGGCCGAAAAGGCCTGTTTCCGCGCTGTATCTGAAATATGAAAATAATATAACATGACATGTTGTGGTGGTAGGCAAACTGTAATGGGTCGAGGTCCTTGTTGAGGTAGGAGTTGATATGCATCATAACCAACCTCTCAAAGCACTTCATCACCACAGACATTACTGCCACCGGTCGATAGTCATTGAGGCATGTCACCATACTCTTCTTGGGCAAAGTTAAAACAACAAGTGTGACTTTAGACCCCAAACAGCACCCATACAACTGGACCGACTATGCAGCCTCTGCTAGCAAATATCACTTGTTTTCTTATTCATTAAGTTTAGTGTAGTTTACTTTTACTTCAGTTTAGTTTCGGGATACAGCACGGAAACAGGCCCCTTAGCCAACAGAGCCCGTGCCGACCAGCGATCACCTCCTACACTAGCACTATCCTACACACACTAATGACAACTTACATTTTTTTATCGAAGCCGTTTCACCTACAGACCTGTACGTCTTTGGAATGTGGGAGGAAACCAGAGCACCCGGAGGAAACCCACTCGGTCACAGGGAGAACGTACAAACTCCGTACAGTCAGAATGCCCTGTCGTCAGGATCAAACCCGGGTCTCTGGCGCTGTTAGGCACTATATTGCATTTCAGCACTTAATGAAAGTAAGTACAATTGAATTAATTGTAACACAGCTCGCCAAGTGGAGCTGAGCTGCCCACTAACACACATGGTGGTCTTTTCATTATAAAATCCTGATGTACCACAGACCCTGATGTGGCAACCGTTCTTTTAATTGGCAGTTTCAGATGCCACGTTAAATAACTGTTCCTTAAATCATGGATTGCGGCATTTCCATTTTGTACCTAGCGGCACGGTGGCGCAGCGGTAGAGTTACTGCCTTACAGCACCAGGGACCCGGGTTCGATCCCGACTACGGGTGCTGTCTGTACGTATCTGTACGAACTCCCCGTGACCAGTGTGGGTTTTCCACGGGAGCTCCAGTTTCCCCCCACACTCCAAAGACGTACAGGTTTGTAGGCGAATTGACTTGGTAAAAATTGTAAATTGTCCCCAGTGTGTGTAGGATAGTGTTAGTGTGCTCTGATCGTGGTCGGCCCGGACTCGGTGGGCCGAAGGGCCCGTTTCCGTGCTGTACCTCTAAACTAAACTCCTTGATTCAAAGATTGTTTCGTTAAAAAAGGCCTTTGATGGCATGAATCATCGTGTGTTAATATATGACAACTAAACCCAATGTTTCAATTTGAATTAGAAATTAAATATATTCAAAATAATTTCAATAAAACCCAACTAAACCCAATACAAAATGAATATTCACCTAAAAAGCTCTCAATATATCAAGCAAATGTTGTATTGCCTTGATATATTAAGAGCTTTTGTAAGTGTTATTCATTTTACATTGATGATAGACACAAAATGCTGGAGTAACTCAACAGGTCAGGCAGCATCTTTGGAGAGAAGGAATGGGTGACGTTTCAGGTCGAGACCCTTCTTGATCAGTCTGAAGAAGAGTGTCGACCCGAAACGTCACCCATTCCCTCTCTCCTGAGATGCTGCCTGACCTGCTGAGTTACTCCAGCATTTTGTGATACCAGCATTTTGTGTCTATCTTCAATTTAAACCATCTGCATTTCCTTCCTATTCATTTTACATTGGGTTCAGTTGGTAGCTATTGAAATTATTTTAAAGATTTTTGTTTCAAAATAGCACAAATTGAAACATTTGCGATGAAATAGACAATAGATAATAGACAATAGGTGCAGGAGGAGGCCATTCGGCCCTTCGAGCCAGCACCGCCATTCAATGTGATCATGGCTGATCATTCTCAATCAGTACCCCGTTCCTGCCTTCTCCCCATACCCCCTGACTCTGCTATCCTTAAGAGCTCTATCTAGCTCTCTCTTGAATGCATTCAGAGAATTGGCCTCCACTGCCTTCTAGAACTCTCCCGTGAGATTTCTGCAACATCCTCTGTCTCCAACTGCAGTGATTACTGGAGCAGTAACCCTCACAAGTTGAGAATTGGCGCGGGGAGGGTGGGGTGGTTTGTGCGAAGACGTTCGTGCAGCAAGCAACAATGTCACAGGTTGGGAGCTTTCATATGCTCTGGCTAGGACATATGCCAGGCAAAAAAAAACAAAAAACAGCAGGCACTTAACTCTGCCAAAGGTCACAAGAAGACAGCAGAGAGAAGAGTGCCACAGAGACAGTGGCTCTGGACACCAGCTGTCTCCCTTCTTTGCTCCGCATGTTACTGGATGTTAACCGCTCCGACATCAGGGGGGGGGAAATAACCTTCACCAAGGTACTACAGCTATGTCATGACATGACGGCGTGGTGGGCTGAGATGACAAGCGGGGGAGCTGCTCCTCACTTTGATACCTCCAATGTTGAGCCGCTTGAGCCTGAGGGTAATCAATGGCTACAGTAACTACAGCTCCCTAATCCTCCATCCACTCCCACCTTTTGTATTCCTAACCAAATCCCACTGAAGCGGCGTACGCGCTGAGATATGCCCTCCACCCACCCACCCCCCACCCTCTGGAGGAAAGAAATGGGTGACGTTCCGGGTTGAGACCCTTCATCAGACCCCTAAGAGTATTTGTTTTAACAATAAAGCACACACAAAATGCTGGAGTAACTCATTGGGACAGGCAGCATCTCTGGAGAGAAGGAATTGGTGATGTTTCGGGTAGAGATGTCTTCTTCAGACTAGTCAGGAGAAAGGGAAATGAGAGATATAGACAGTGATGTACTGAGACATAGGAAAAATGAATGAAGAAGGATCTCGACCCGAAACGCCACCCATTCCTTCTTTCCAGAGATGCTGCCTGTCCCGCTGAGTTACTCCAGCATTTTGTGTCTACCTTCAGTTTAAAGCAGCATCTGCAGTTCCTTCCTATGCTGTTTTCACTATAATTTTGCTTTAAACTAAAATAAGTTTTTAGCTATCAGCAATTGGGCAGGAAATATATGAAACAAGATGCAACAATAAATGGAAACAAATATATATTTTCCAGCGTGATTTTTCAAGTTATTTCATGAAATAGGGAGTAAGGGCTTTTAAAAAAAATATGAAGGGTGACATTGCTCCAGTGAATGAAAGTACTTCAAAATGTGATTCTTGTTTTAACAGCGTGGAAACAGGCCCTTTGGCCCAAGTGCAGGGATCTTACTGAAACATATAAAATTCTTAAGGGATTGGATGGGCTAGATGCAGGAAAAATGTACTCCATGTTGGGGGAGTCCAGAACCAGGAGTCACGGTTTAAGAATAAGGGTTAGGCCATTTAGAACTGAGATGAGGAAAAACTTTTTCACCCAGAGTTGTGAATCTGTGGAATTCTCTGCCACAGAAGGCAGTGGGGGTGAATTTACTGGATGTATTCAAGTGAGAGTTAGATATAGCTCTTAGGGCTAATGGAATCAAGGGATATGGGGAGAAAGCAGGAACGAGGTACAGATTTTGGACGATCAGCCATGATTACATTCAATGGCGGTGCTGACTCGAAGGGCCGAATGGCCTACTCCTGCACCTATTTTCTATGTTTCTATGTAACTTGCCCACACCGACCAACGTGTCCCATCTACACTAGCCCCACCTGCCTGCATTTGGCCCATATCCCACCAAACCTGTCCTAACCTAACCATGTACCTGTCTCAATGTTTCTTAAACATTGCGATAGTACTTGCAACATACTCACAAATGTGAGATTCTACGGATTTTGTGATAATTTTATCCCATAATTATGTCAGTCTTGGCATAAGCTCTGCAATACCAAGCTTGAAAAGCGATTCAGTTTAGTTTATTGTCACGTGTATCGAGGTACAGTGAAAGGATTTTGTTGCGTGCTAACCAGTCAGCGGAAAGACAATACATGATTACAATCGAGCCATTCACAGTGTACAGACGCATGATAAAGGATTAACGTTTAGTGCAAGGTAAAGCCAGTAAAGATCATGAGATCATGTGATCGGAGCAGAATTAGGCCATTCAGCCCATCAAGTCTACTCCGTCATTCAATCATGGCTGATCTGTCTCTCCCTCCTAGCCCCATTCTCCTGCCTGCTCCCCATAACCTCTGACACCAGTAAAGTCCGATCACAGATAGTCCGAGGGTCACCGATGAGGTAGATAGTAGTTCATGACTGGTGTAGCAGTACAATTTAAAATGACTGATTATGGTAAATCTTTAACTTTTCTGGCAAGGTAATGCAGATATCATTGTATAAAGACAAATTGTACCAACACACATGATACATGAAAAATGATACGGAAATATTACGGAATGATACGGAAATGATACGGAAATATACAGGTATGTAGGTTAATTGGCTGGGTAAAATGTAACAATTGTCCCTAGTGGGTGTAGGATAGTGTTAATGTACGGGGATCGCTGGGCGGCACGGACTTGGAGGGCCGAAAAGGCCTGTTTCCGGCTGTATATATATGATATGATATGATATGATATTAGAGTGTAGTGCATTTGAATAAATATAATCAAGTTTCATTAAAAGCACTATCCGTGCTGAGATGTGAAATCAAAGTGGTGCAGGAAGGAGTGCCTATAATTGATATAAAAAAAGAACTGCAGATGCTAGTTTACAGAAAAAGGACATAAAGTGCTGGAGTACGTCATTGAGACTTACAGAATAATGAAAGGCGTAGAGTGGATGTGGAAAGGATGTTTCCACTGGTGGGAGAGTCCAGGACCAGAGGACATAGCCTCAGAATTAAAGCCCGCTCTTTTAGAAAGGTGAGGAGGAACTTCTTTAGTCAGGGTAGTCAATCTATAGAACTCATTGCCACAGAGGGCTGTGGAGGCCAAGTCAGTTTATATTTTTAAGGCAGAGACAGACAAATTCTTGACTAGAATGGGTGTCAAGAGTTATGGGTAAAAGGCAGGAAAATGGGATTAGGAGGCCGAGATCCGCAATGATTGAATGGCGGAGTGGAGCTGATGGGCCGAATGCCCTAATTCTACTCGAACTTGTGAACTCAATGGGTCAGGCAGCATCTCTGGAGAACATGGATATGTGATGTTTTGGGGTTGAGACCCTGCTTCAGATTGATGCTATACAGAGAGAGACAGACATTCATTTATGCAGTATTAGGTTTCGTTAAATTTAGAGATACAGCATGGACACAATTACTTCGTCCAGCACGCCCATGTGAACAGGCAGACACAAAATGCTGGAGTAACTCAGCGGGACAGGCAGCATCCATCTCTGGAGGGAAGGAATGGGTACTGTTTTGGGTCAAGACCCTGCTCATGTGAACCATCGATCAGCCGTTCACACTAGTTCAATGTTATCCCACTTTCTCATCCACTCCCTACACACTTAGGCCAATCAATTCACAGACCACTCAGGACAACAAATCTACAAATCTGGCACGTTTTTGGGATGTGGTGGGAAACCAGAGCACCTGGAGGAAACCAATGCGGTTTCGGCCCAGCTTGCCGACACTGACCAACAACATGTCCCATCTACACTAGTCCCACCTGCCTGCGTTTGGTCCAATTCCTCCTAAACCTGTCCTATCCATGTACCTGTCGAAATGTATCTTAAATGTCGTGATGGTACCGACCTCTAATCCACTGTTACTCTTTAACTCAAGTGATCCATATATCACTGCCCATTATCCTCCCTGAGCTGCAGAGCTGGTCACTCTCAACAGTTACCTCACTGCATCACAGCGCCGGAGACCCAGGTCATTTTAATGTATTGTCACGTGTCCCGAGGTACGGTGAAAAGCTTTTCCAGTCAGCAGAAAGACAATACATGATTACAATCGAGCCATTTATAATGTACAGATACGTGATAAGGGAATAACGTTTAGTGCTGGGTAAAGTCAGTAAAATCTGATCAAGGAGAGTCGAAGGGTCACCAAAGACGTAGATAGTAGTTCAGGACCGCTCTATAGTTGACGGTAGGACAATTCAGTTGCCTGATAACAGCTGGGAAGAAACTGTCTCTGAATCTGGAGGTGTACGTTTTCACACTTCTATACCTTTGGGAAAGGGGAGAAGAGGGAGTGGCCAGGGTGCGACTCGTCCTTGATTACGCTGCTGGCCTTGCCGAGGTACAAATGGAGTCAACGGAAGGGAGGTTGGTTTGTGTGATGGTCTGGGCTGTGTCCGCAATTGGCTGCAATTTCTTGCGCTCTTGGATGGAGCTGTTCCCAAATCCAGCACTGGGTTCGACCCTGACCTCCGTTCCATGTGCAACAGTTCAACGGAATGGAGCGACGGGGAAATAAAGGTTAACACACGGAAAAAAGATCACAGTTTGTGCAAAGAGTGAGCATAAACGCATGGAAAACCAGACAGATCCCGAAACGGCAAATGATTGAATTACAAAACGTCTGAGTAATGTATCATTTGAGTCTGGTTAAAAATTCCTGCTTTCCCCCCTTCCGTGACCTCCAAGCTTTGGTTTCAGTGTGGTTCGGAGACCTCCATGAATAATCCATGAAGTCTGATGCAGAAATATTTGCAGAAAGTCAGTGAACAGTGCACTTGGACAGGTTTACCTCCAGCACTTCAGCTGAATGTTCAAGTATTCCTGTCAGATCACGATGCAATAATATCCATTGGCTAACTGCCAGGGTTAAGTACCTTCCTGCCTTCTTGCCTCTCAGGATGTCAGGTTAAAATGGGATTAATGGCTTGAAGTACGACATCGATCGACGTTAATCATTTACATTAATAAAATCTTATCTTACAAAAAAGGCATCCTTTGATTTTAAGAAGACTATATGAAATTCTCGGACTGAGATAGTCAGATTTTTAGTTTAGTTTAGTTTAGGTATAAGGTCATAAGGTCATAAGGAATAGTAGAATCAGGCCATTCGGCCCATCAAGTCTACTCCACCATTCCATCATGGCAGATCTATCTATCCCGCCTAACCCCATTCTCCTGCTTCTCCCCATAACCTCTGATATCTGTACACAGTTCGGAGATGCAGCGCGGAAACAGGCCGTTCGGCCCACCGAGGCCATACCAGCCAGCGATCGCCGCCATCTAACGCTATCCTACACACACTAGGGACAATTTCACATTTACACCAAGCCAATTAACCTACAAACCTGTACGACTTTAGAGCTCATATAAAGATGCCCTTATAAAGTACGCTGCCTTTGGATGTTAAAAATATTTCTGACGGAACACTGTGTAGATTATTATAGACGGCTTATTGAGAACATTAGCATGGGAAGTAATTTGGGGCTCCTATTTCAGATTAATCCTTCAATGGAAACGGTGCCAACAATTTTAAGAACCATGAAATGGAAATGATGAATGATGGAAGAATGCTTCTAAATACACTAGAGAGAAAGATCAACGGAAATCACAATTCTTTTTTGAAGAAAGTAGTAAAATTTAATTCCTGAAGCAAACAAATGAATGGCCCATAACACAATGACAATAAAAATATAAAGTCTGAAGAAGGGTCTCGACCCGAAACGTCACCCATTCCTTCTCTCCTGAGATGCTGCCTGACCTGCTGAGTTACTCCAACATTTTGTGAATAAATACCTTCGATTTGTACCAGCATCTGCAGTTATTTTCTCATAAAAATATAAAGAGCTACAGTTTTTTAAAAAAATAACGGATTAAGATGTCAAGAGCAGAAAGGAGCTTGATAGAAAAAAGTTATTATTAAATTAAAGCTTTGTGTCAGTTCTTCTATGAACATCCAGTCTCGCCACTAAATGCCTGAGTAAATGAAGAAGTTAACTTCATTGCAACAAATGTAGAGAATTTTGATTTGGTTGTGGTAATGTCAGAGACAATCAAAAAGATTCCATGTTTGGCATCTTTAAGCTGGAAAGATTGTTCAGTTCAGTTTAGTTTATTATCACGTGTACCGAGGTTCAGTAAAAATCCTTTGTTGCGTGCTAACCAGTCAGCGGAAAGACTATACATGATTACAATCGAGCCATTCACAGGGTATAGATGCATAATGAGGGAGTAACGTCCGTAGATGTTGGTGAGAGAACATTGCAGAGAACGGGCGTCATGGTGGTGCAGTGGTAGAGTTGCTGCCTTACAGCGCCAGAGACCCGGGTTTAATCCTGACTCTGGGTGCTGTCTATCCGGAGTTTGTACGTTCACCCCGTGATCTGTGTGGGTTTTCTCCGGGAGCTCCGGTTTCCTCCCACTCCAAAGACGTACAGGTTTGTAGGCTAATTGGCTTGGTATAATTGTCCAATAAGTTGTCCCCAGTGTTCCTGTCCCTTAGAGGTCCATATCTCTCTAAACCTGTCCTATCCATGTACCTGCCCAAATGTTTCTTAAACATTAAGATAGTACCTGCCTCAACTACCTCGTTCCATACACCCACCTCCCTTTGTGTGAAATTGTTACCCCTCAAATTCCTGTAAAATCTTACCCCCTTCATCCTTAATCCTAGGCCCAGTCGTTCCCGATTCCCCTACTCTGAGCAAGAGACTCTGTGCATCTACCCGGTCTATTCCACTCATGATTTTATACATCTCTATAAGATCACCCCTTATCTTCTTGTCCTCCGGGGAATAGAGTCCCATCTTGACCAACCTCTCTGTGGTACTTAGACCCTTGAGTTCAGGCTCTTCTCTGTACCCTTTCCAGCTTGACAACATCTTTCCTATAACATGCTGCCCAGAACTGAACACAATACTCTAAATGCGGCCTCACCAACGTCTTATGTAATTGCAATATTAGTTAGTTTGGATTAGTTTAATTTAGTTTAGTTTAGTTTAGTTCAGATTAGTTTAGTTTAGTTTACTTTAGTTTAGTTTAGTTTAGTTTATCGCCCTGTGCACAGCTACAATGTTTAAAAGACATTTGGACTGGTGCATGAGTAGAAAGGTACTGGGGGATATGGGCCAAACACAGCTAAATGGAGGCAGAAGGAACTGCAGATGCTGCGTTATAAAAAAAGACACAAAGCATAAGATGCTGGTGAGACCGCATTTAGAATATTGTGTTCAGTTCTGGGCACCATGTTATAGGAAAGATATTGTCAAGCTTGAAAGGGTTCAGAAATGATTTACGAGGATGTTGCCAGGACTAGGGGGTGTGAGCTGCAGGGAGAGGTTAGGTAGGCTGGGTCTCTATTCCTTGGAACGCAGGGGGATGAGGGGTGATCTTGTAGAGGTGTACAAAATCATGAGAGGAATAGACCGGGTAGATGCACAGAGTCTCTTGTCCAGAGTAGGGGAATCAAGGACCAGAGGACATAAGTTCAAGGTGAAGGGGAAAAGATTTAATAGGAATCTGAGGGTTAACTTTTTCACACAAAGGGTGGTGGGTGTATGGAACGGGCTGCCAGAGGAGGTAGTTGAGGCTGGGATTATCCCATTGTTAGACAAGTACATGGATAGGACAGGTTTGGGTAGGGATATGGACAAAGCACGGGCAGGTGGGACTAGTGTAGCTGGGACATGTTGGCCGGTGTGGGCAAGTTGGGCTGGAGCGCCTGTTTCCACACTGTATCACTCTATGACTCTAAGTGCTGGAGTAACTCAGCGGATTAGGCAGCATCTCTGGAGAAAATGGATAGGTGATATTTCAGGTTGGGATGTTTCTTCAAACCGATTCTGGTAGTGGGGGAGGAGGGGGAAGCTAAAAGAGAGGTGGGGGCAGGACAAAGCCTGGCGAGTGATAGGTGGATACAGGTGAGGGGGACGTTTGATGGGTGGATGGTTAGATAAAGGCCAGAGATGAAGAAACAGTAAGTGTGAGATAAGGATAGATGTGTGAGTTGTGAAGCCAGATGATGGAATGTAGGCAGAAGGGGAGAAATGGGTGTGAATACAGTTTGTTGGGCCAGTATAAATGAGTTGGGCCAAAGGGCCTATTTCCATGCTGTATGATGCTGTGATTCTAATAACCTGAGTGTTTCATGGACTTTGATCATCGGATAAAGCACATGATCCAGTCTCTGTTCACCCATTTTGGTTTAGTTTAATTTAGTTTTAGTTTAGAGATACAGCTTTGGCCCACCGATTCCTCACCGACCAGCGATCCCCGCACACTAACACTACCCATTTACACATACACCAAGCCAATTAACCTACAAACCTGTACGTCTTTGGAGTGTGGGAGGAAATCGAAGATCTCGGAGAAAACCCACGCAGGTCACGGGGAGAAAGTACAAACTCCGTACAGACAGCACCTGTAGTCGGGATCGAACCGGAGTCTCTGGCGCTGCAAGCGCTGTAAGGCAGCAACTCTACCGCTGCGCCACCGTGCCGCACAAAATATGGCAAGATTGTTTTGCAGACAACACGAGACGGGGAAAGCCCGATCGCATTAACGATTAGGAGGCAGGATCTCACAGTGTCATTTATCTCTGCACTGGTTGATTTTCTCTATGCACGGGGTGCTAAAATCCTGTAGGATCTGCGGCTAAATTGGATTAGGGAATTGAGGATAATTAGACCAGGGCATGCCGAAGTTATTTAAACCCATTTTACATTCATGTATTCTGTCTTTATCTCTGCATAATACCTCAAATTGAAATCAATATTCATCCCTTCCCTCCCCTCCTCCCCCCCCCCCCCCAACCCCTGCATTATTTCTATATTATTCCCCATCTAAGCACTTCTGCCCTTCTCCTTCCACTGATGTTAGATCTCAGCCATTGCAAACTGTACTTTTGACAATGCCAGCACTTATAAGGAGTTATGATTTATAGTTCACTTGAATTTATAATTTATGGTTTTCAGAACACTTTTAAATACACATTTTCAAGTGAATGATATAATCCTGCATTTTGCATAAGCCAGAGCAACTCAGTGGGTCAGACAGCATCTCTGGAGAAAAAGAATAGCTGACGTTTAGGGACGAGTCCCTTCTTCAGACAGATAGTCAGGGTCGTAGAGTCATACAGTGCGGAAACCGGCTCCCTGGCCCAACTTGTCGATGCTGACCAAGTTGCCTACCTGAGCTCGCCCCATCTGCCTGCGTTTGGTCCATATCCCTCTAAATCTTTCATATCCATATACCTGTCCAAGTGTCTTTTAAATAGACAATAGACAATAGGTGCAGGAGTAGGCCATTCGGCCCTTCGAGCCAGCACCACCATTCAATGTGATCATGGCTGATCATTCTCAATCAGTACCCCGTTCCTGCCTTCTCCCCATACCCCCTGACTCCGCTACCCTTAAGAGCTCTATCTAGCTCTCTCTTGAATGCATTCAGAGAATTGGCCTCCACTGCCTTCTGACGCAGAGAATTCCACAGATTTACAACTCTCTGACTGAAAACGTTTTTCCTCATCTCCGTTCTAAATGGCCTACCCCTTATTCTTAAACTGTGGCCCCTGGTTCTGGATTCCCCCAACATGGGAACATGTTCCCTGCCTTTAACGTGTCCAACCCCTTAATAATCTTATATGTTTCGATAAGATCCCCTCTCATCCTTCTAAATTCCAGTGTATACAAGCCTAGTCGCTCCAGTTTTTTAACTGTACCATTTCCTCATTCCATAATACTGTAGGAGCAAATGGAAAGGCCAGGCGGGGTTGGTGTTCGAAGTAACGGGCGATTTATTAAACCTGGTGCGCACCAGACCATTCAATGCTGATCTCCTGAGTGTGACTTTGGTACAGCTTTAATATTCTCAGATATCAAGGTTACAGAGAAACCTGATCCCAGGAATGAGTAGGTTAACCTATGATGATTGTGAGTCGGCACTGGGCCTGCACTCGCTGGAGTTTAGAAGAATGAGGGGGGTCCTCATTGAAACGTACAGAATAGTGGCTTGGATAGACTGGATAGAGGTCATAGCCTCAGAATTAAAGGACGTTCTTTTAAGAAGGAGATGAAAGAGAAATTTCTTTAGTCAGAGGGTGGTGAATCCGTGGAATTCTTTGGAGTAGAATTCCATGATGGCTATGGGGGCCAAGTCAGTGGATATTTTTAAGGCAGAGATAGATAGATTCTTGATCAGTACGGGTGTCAGGGGTTATGGGGAGAAGGCAGGAGAATGGGGTTTAGGAGGGAGAGATAGATCAGCCATGATTGAATGGCGGAGTAGACTTGATGGGCCGAATGGCCTAATTCTACTCCTATCACTTATGACCTTATGACCAGTAAAACAAGATCCTGATTACAGAATGGAGCGAACAGAAAGACGTAATCAGGTAACAAACAGAATAAAATGCATCATTAAGCTGAAGAGGATTCATCAAAGATTTAGAAGAATGAAACTGGGACTATGGGGGCTTGAGTTACAAGGAGAGGCTGGATAGATGGGGATTTACAGAATAATGAAAGGCATAGACAGATAGGGTGGATGGGGAAAAGATGTCTAACTTAGATGACAGTAGATCCAATTCTCGGTGACAATGGTGTATGCACGCGAGGACAAAATCAATGATGTTGCTAAAGCTTGGGTGTCGTCACCACTGTATTCCTCGTCTCTACCTTTAGGCTTTGTCCGCGGTTCCCTGTCACCACGATAGCACAATCCACATCCATACCCACTAGTTATTAGCCCTCACTATTCTTTCCCCTACAACACTCACCACTATCTGCGTAAAAATGCCTTGAACCTGTATAGAAGTATAGAAGTTGGGAGGTTATGTTGCAGTTGTATAAGACGTTGGTGAGACCGCATTTAGAATATTGCGTTCAGTTCTGGGCACCATATTATAGGAAAGATATTGTCAAGCTTGAAAAGGGTTCAGGAAAGATTTACGAGGGTGTTGCCAGGACTAGAGGGTGTGAGCTACAGGGAGAGGTTGAGTAGGCTGGATCTCTATTCCATGGAGTGCAGGAGGATGAGAGGTGATCTTATAGAGGTGTACAAAATCATGAGAGGAATAGATGCACAGTGTCTCTTGCCAGAGTAGGGGAATCGAGGACCATAGGTTCAAGGTGAAGGGGAAAAGATTGAATAGAAATCTGAGGGGTAACATTTTCACACAAAGGGTGGTGGGAGCATGGAACAAGCTGCCCGAGGAGGTACTTGAGGCTGGGACTATCCCAATGAAACAGTCAGACAGGTACATGGATAAGACAGGTTTGGAGGGATATGGGCCAAGTGCAGGCAGGTGAGACTAGCTGGGATGTGTTGGCCGGTGTGGGCGAGTTGGGCCGAAGGGCCTGTTTCCACACTGTATCATTCTATGACTCTATGACCTGTCCCCCTTCATCTTAAATCTGTGCACTCTATTTGTGGACCCCCCTACCCTGTGAAAACGAACACAGCCAGCCATCCTATCTACGCTGCTCATAATTGTACACTTCCATCAGGTCACAGCTCGGCTTTCCAGGGGAAACTGGAAGGAAGGGAAATGTTTAGAACAAATCAGAGCCGGCACCGATGACCAAGGATAGACAGAGCCCACAATGGTCCATTGTTGGCTGTGGAAGAGGCGATAACGAAGGGATATACGGATGCGAACAGTGGGACTGGCAGGATAACTAGGGTGGGGGAGGGGCGGGGAGAGAGGGAATGCAGGGGTTACTTAAAACTAGGGAAATCAATATTATACCACTGGGATGTCAGCTGCAGTACCTTCTTACACTTCCTCTCCTACACATTTTGTCACTTGCCAGGCTTTGTGCCATACCCCAGCACTCTTTCATTCTATATCTCTCTACCTCACCGTCTATATCTCTTGTTTCCCTCTCCCCTGCCTCTCGGTCTGAAGAAGGGTGTCGGCCCGAAACGTCACCTATTCCTTTTCTCCAGAGAAGCTGCCTGACTCGCTGAGGTAGTCCAGCTTTTTGTGTCTGTCTTAAACTAAACTAAAGAGGGGTGCAATTGGCTATCGTTGTTCGTTCAGTTTAGTTTAGTTTATTATTGCACCGAGGTACAGTGAACATGTTCGTTGTTGTGTGCTACCCTGTTTAAACCAGCATCTGCAGTTCCTTCCCACACCCTACACAGGTATGACTAAAGCTCGAAGTATTCTATTTACTTTAGTTTAGATACAGCTCTGAAGCAGGCCCTTCGGCCCACCGAGTCCGCACCGACCAGCGATCCCCGCACACTGACACTACCCTACAGTAGGGAGATTTTTTTTTCTCACATTTATACCAAGCCAATTAACCTACAAACCTGCACGTCTTTGGAGTGTGGGAGGAAGCCGAAGTTCTCGGAGAAAACCCACGCAGGTCACCTGGAGAAGGTACGAACTCCGTAAGGACAGCACCCGTAGTCGGGATCGAACTCGGGTCCCTGGCGCTGTAAGCGCTATAAGGCAGCAACTCTACTACTGCTGCGCCACCGTGCCGCCCGTAATTTAGGTAAGCAGAATGTTGCAATGGCAGAGAACATGCAGCAGATGAGACGCTCGCAAATGTAAGCAGAGCAAATCCCGTCAGGGAACTGACTCTCAACTCCTCCACGGTGTCATTTGACACGGTTGAGTAATTGTTTCCCTTGAGATGCACAGCCTCCATTGACAGTACTCTTATGTGTCAGTCTCCGGCACCATACTATGGCTCTGAACTTTCCCTCCCTCAAAACACGTTGCACCTCCTGAGCTCTGCGGACCCCTGCATTTACATCTCAGCTCAGTTCCTCCCGTTCAGTTAAGTTTATCGTCATGTGTACCGAGGTACAGAATATAGAATAGCTTTTATTGTCATTCGTTTTACCGAACTAAATTAATTTTCCAGCAGAACAAAAAAACAAAAAAACACAAGACACACGACCCCAACACAAACATCCATCACAGTGACTCCAAACGCCCCCTCACTGTGATGGGGGCAAAAAAACTTCCTTTCTCTTCCCCCACGCCCACGGACAGACAGCTCGACCCCTACCGAGGCGACTGACCCGCACAGCCCCCGCAAGGAGATGGAAAGTCCCCGTGGCCGAGCCGCACCGGGCGCTGTTAAGTCCCGCGGCCGTACCGGGTGATGGAAGGCCCCGTGGCCGAGCCCCACTGGCGATGGAAAGTCCCGCGGCCGAGCGGGAAAAGCTTTTATTGCGTGCTAACCAGTCAGCAGAAAGACAACGAACAATTACAATTACAATCGAGCCGTAACGCAGTGTGTAGAGACGCGATAAGGGAATAACGTTTAGTGCAAGGTAAAGGCAGTAAAGTCAAAAGGTCATAAGGGATAGGAGTCGAATTAGGCCATGCGGCCATCATGTCTACTCCGCCATGCAATCCTGGCTGATCTATCTCTCCCTCCTAACCCCATTCTCATGCCTTCTCCCCATAACCTCTGACACTTGTACGAACCAAAAATCTGTCTACAGTATCTCTGCCTTAAAAATATCCACCGACGGCCGCACAGCCTTCTGTGGCAAAGAATTCCACAGATTCACCACCCTCTGACTGAAGAAATTTCTCCTCATCTCTTTCCTAACAGAACGTCCTTTAATTCTGAAGCTACGACCTCCAGTCCTAGACTCTCCCACCAGTGGAAACTCTCAATCACGGATAGTTCAAGGGTCACCAGTCTCCCGTTTATTCAAACTGTCACCGGATAAGACGATAACTTTTTCGCCGGGAAGTGTATCTACCTTGCTCGGTCTCTAAAGCAATCATGTCAGCGGGATCAGCTGGAAGCCGGATGAGTAGGTGACAAATCCCCTGCCCTCCTGCCTTAAGAAAGGAGTGCATGGCTGCCCACTTCAATTGGGTCACATTCTCCCAATCCTCCAGATGATGAGTTTAATTAGCAGCGGCTTTTCCGACCCATTTACTGCGGTGAAAACAGGTGTCAGAAACTTGCAACCTCTGCTCCACGATGGTCAATTATCTCCAACGTCGTCGTGCTGTTTCTGAGTGTCAGTTCGATTGGTGAAAACCAGCCTCCCTCCACCCACTCTTTGTGGAAAGAAAAGACATAATTCAGATGGGCAATTCTGTGTCTAACAACGGAACAATAGAGTAAAATTAAATGGAGCACATGAAATAAATTGTTGACCTAATGGGAATTAGACTTTAAACCCACGGGTTCTTATTCCAGTGGGCCATTTGTGACGCTATGCTGTTTATTTTACTTGAGTTTAGAGATACAGCGTGGAAACAGGATCTTCGGCCCACCGAGTCAGCGTTGACCAGCGATCCCCGCACAGTGGGCAGCAGCGGTAGAGTTGCTGCCTTACAGCGAATGCAGCGCCAGGGACTCAGGTTCGATCCTGACTACGGGCGCCGTCTGTACGGAGTTTGTACGTTCTCCCCGTGACCTGCGTGGGTTTTCCCCGAGATCTTCGGTTCCTCCCACACTCTAAAGACGTACAGGCATGTAGGTTAATTGACTGGGCAAATGTAAAAATTGTCCCTAGTGTGTGTAGGATAGTGTTAAATGTGCGGGGATCGCTGGGCGGCGCGGACCTGGTGGGCCGAAGGGCCTGTTTCCGCGCTGTATCTCTAAATCTAAAATCTAAAAAAAAAATTAACACTATCCTACACACACTATGGACAATTTATACTTATACCAAGCTAATTAACCTACAAACCTGCACGTCTTTGGAGTGTGGGAGGAAAACGAAAATCTCGGAGAAAACCCACGTGGTCACATGCAAACTCCATACAAACAGCACCCGTAGTCGGGATCGAACCCAGTTTCTGGTGCTGCAAGATCTGTGAGGCAGCAACTCTACCGCTGCACCACGTGGCCGCCATGTTCGAGATTATAATTTTATATGTACACTAGACGGGCATGGACCCGTTGGGCCCAAACCTCTCCTGCATTGGTCTAGCACACTCCCATCCCCCACTCCCTACCTCCCCCCCTTCCCCTCCCCACACTCCCCCTTACCCACCCCCTTCCCCTCCCCCCTTCCCCTCCCCCTTCCTCTCCCCCCCCCCCCCCCCCACTCACCCACTCGCCCACTCGCCCACTCACAGGTGCTCCTCAACCTACCGAGAAACCCATCAGAAACCAAAAATATTGTAAGTCGAAATGCATTTAATACACCGGATCACGTGGCCGGAAGCGAGCTGCCGTTTGCCCCATCGCAGAGTCGAAATATCGTAAGTGGAAGCATGGTAAGTCAGGGAGCACCTGCATTAGATCAACGGGCCCCAACTGCGCAGGCACGGACCCGTTGGGTTCCGATTGTGACGTCGAACACGGAGGTATTACTGCGCAGGCGTGGCTGACGGGCAGGGCAAGTGGAAAAGGGATTTATTAAATTTTAAAAAGTGATTTTTAAAGTTTAAAAAGTGAAAAACTTAAAAAATATAACAACCATTTGAACCGCAGGCCAATGGTGAGTAAGGTGGTCCTAAAATTGTTGTGCTATCGTGTACCGTTTTGGCTGTATTTCGGGTACGTACAAACAAACAAATATATATACAAGATGAGAGTTTTGGTAATATACTAGACCAAGTGGACCCGTTGGGCCCAAACCTCACCTGCATTGGTGCAGCACCCTGTCCTCCCCCCCACCCCTCTCTCCTCAACCCCCCTCCCCTCTCCCTTCTCCCCCACTCCCCCCTTCCCCCCATCCTCCCTCCTCCCCTCCTTTTAAACTTAAAAATGTGAATAACTTTAAAAATATAACACCGATTTCAATAAAACTACTTGCATTATCACTAAAGTGACAATGGTGAGTAAGGTGGGCCTAAAATTGTTGCGATATCGTGTAGCGTTTTGGCTGAAGTTCAGTCACAAACAAGATAACAAACGAGAGTTTTAGTATATAGATAGATAAAGGGAGAAATCCAATACTGACCAGCTCTTGATTATTAGGGTGGCACGGTGGCGCAGCGGTAGAGTTGCTGCCTTACAGCACTTGCAGCACCGGAGACCCAGGTCCGATCCTGACTACGGGTGCTGTCTGTACGGAGTTTGTACGTTCTCCCCGTGACCTGCGTGGGTTTTCCCCGAGATCTTCGGGTTTCCTCCTACGGGTTTCCTCCTACAAGACGTACAGGTTTGTAGTTTAATTGGCTTGGTATCAATGTAAATTGTCCCCAGTGTGTGCGGGATAGTGTTAGTGTGCAGGGATCGCTGGTCGGTGCCGGCTCGGTGGGCCCAAGGGCCCTGTTCCCACGCTGAATCTCTGAACTAAACTACAATTACATGAAATTTAAATTACCCCACAATGTTTAGGATATTATTAAGTTGGTTAGGTGCAGGAGTAGGCCATTCGGCCCTTTGAGCCAGCACCGCCAGTTGCTTGCATATCGAGACACTGTTAAGTAATGAAAAATTAAGCAGAATGAAATCTCAATATCTGTGGTGATGATGCTCTAATGCAATGTGTATTCAACGCAGAAGCATGCATATCGTTGATGAAATCATATTACAATATTGATTGAGAATGCTGAACCTTGCCTCGTGCAACAAAACAGGGCTTGATATCATTGAGTTTGAATCACATGCTACAATGGGATTATATTTTCAGTCATGTGTTTTGACCACAGATGCCAGCCATCTGTTACTGTTCACCAAGACGCATACTGACGACAAAACAATAGACTTACTGATGGCAGAATTGCTCCTCTCTTCCCCAAGCTTTGGTGTTCATAAAGAACGGAGCGAATAACTGCTTGCCTTTCTTTATCTGTTATTTACATTCGTTTATTTTAGTTTCGAGATACAGTGCGGAAACAGGCCCTTCGGCCCACCAAGTCCGCGCCGACCAGCGATCTCCACACATTAGCACTATCCTACACACACCCTAGTGTGTGTAGGATAGTGCTAATGTGCGGGGATCACTACAATTGCTCACTACAATTTACACATTCACCAAGCCGATTAACCTACAAACCTGCACGTCTTTGGAGTGTGGGAGGAAACCAAAAATCTCGGAGAAAACCCACGCGGTCACGGGGAGAACGTACCAACTCCGTACAGACAGCACCTGTAGTCGGGATCGAACCCGGGTCTCCGGCGCTGCAAGCGCTGTAAGGCAGCGACTTTACCGCTGTGCCACCGTGCCGCCCCCGAATTCTAAAACAGATTTTCACTGTACACATGACAAACTAAACTATAACTGAACTGAACTCAATAACTACCAGCACACAGGCACCTCAAGGTTGTGTGCACAGTCCCCTGCTCTACCCACTTTGGTGAGGTGAGTTACAATAAACTAATAAACTAATGATATACTAAGAGTTTACATTGCATCTAACCATGACTCCCAAGCTTATGAAAAGCAAAGAGTTAGGAGGAATAGGAATAGGAATACTTTATGGTCACATGTGACTAGGCACAGTGAGATTCTTTGCTTGCATACACAATGCATACAAATAACAGCCACCTATGGCGCTGACGAAGCTAACATTATATATTACAGGTTTGAACCTATGCAGTAATAAACCCTCTTGAGTATTAAACTGTTTCCAAATCCTTCACTTTCCCCATCTGCAGATGGTTAACAAGTATTTTGTTTCAAAGCTTCAAAACTAACATTTTTCTGCAGACTAATTGGACTTAAAATCATCACCACAAGCATAAACAATGAATGTTTACCTGCCTGGTTTAAATGCAGGCGCAAGGAACCGCAGATGCTGGTTCACCAATAAAAGACACAAAGTGCTGGAGGAACTCCTTTCATCATGTTTCTGTACACAGTGGATGGCTCGGCTGTCATCATGCATTGTTTATCCGCTGACTGGTTAGCACGCGGCAAAAGCTTTCCACTGTACCTCAGCACACGTGACAAACTAAACTAAACTAAACTCAACGTTCCGGCAGCATCTCTGGAGAACATGGACGGGCGACGTTTCGGGTCTGAAGAAGGGTCCCCTCCAGAAACGTCACATATCCACGTTCTCCAGAATGTTCTGCTGCCTCTTTGTGGCAATATTAAATCACATTAATATTGAATTAGCCAAATTGAAACTTACCAAATAATGAAAGGCCTGAATAGAGTGGATGTGGAGAGGATGTTTCCACTAGTGGGAGAGTCTCGGACCAGAGGCCACAGCCTCACAATAAAAGGACATACCTTTAAAAAGGAGATGAGGAGGAATTTGTTTCAGTCGGTGGGTGGTTAATCAGTGGAATTCATTGCCACAGACGGCTGTGGAGGCCGTCAGAGTATAGTTTTAAGGCGGAGATTGACAGATTCTTGATTAGCACGGGAGTCAAGGGTTATGGGGAGAAGGCAGGAGAATGGGGTTAGGGGGGAGAGATAGGTCAGCCATGAATGAATGTCGGAGTAGATTTGATGGGCCGAATGGCCTAATTCTGCTCCAAGAACTTATGAATTTATGAATGATATATTTTAAGCAGATGGTGAATATGAAATTAAAATTGGGGCTGAACACTAAAATTAACATGAATAAATCACTCCAGCTAGTCAATAGTGCTTTATTTGTCACATGTGCAACTCCACAGTGAAATACGTTTCGCATGTATCACACGTGCGGCCACCATTTTGGGCGCCATTTTTCAAAGTGCAAAGTCCAGTCAGCCCACGAGCTCGATGTACTGGAGCAGTTCCCACGAACTGACACTCCTCTCCACTCCTCGCCCGGCCATCTCTGTGTCCCGGGGCACCTCCTGCAGCCGACATTGAAGGCGCTGGAGACATTACCCCGGTTCACCCTCCCACCAGCCCTTGGTCCACGCGTCCAACATCGCCAGCTCCCTCACGGTTACGCCGACTGATCAGCTTTCGGGCGGGTTCCTGGTCCCGCCGACCGTGAGCGTTCGGGCAAGATCCCGCTGGCCGCGAGACTACTGGCGGGCAAGCCGGGCGTAATCATAATCATACTTCATTAGCCAAGTGTGTTTTGCAACATGCGAGGGAATTTATTTGCCAGAGTCATACCAATAAAAATCAACAGAACACACAAAATACATTTTTACATGAACATCCACCACAGTGACTCCTCCACACTCCTCACTGTGATAGAAGGCGAAAAAAAGTTCACTCTTCATCCCTTCGTTGTTCTCCCGCGGTCGGGGTGCCTTATGCCTTCCGTTGATGGGGCAATTTGGGCTCCCATAGCCGGTGGTCAGGCCATCCGCGTCGGGGCGATCAAGCTCCCGCATCGGGGGGGAATCTCAGCTACCCGCGCCGTTCGATCGGACCCCTGGTCGGGGTGATTTGAACCTGCGATTTGGAGCTTCCCGACGTCGGTCTCTACCCGAGACTGCGAGCTCCTCGATGTTGAAATCTGCAGGCCACGGTTGGAGCGTCGATCCCAGGCAAGGGATCGCAGCCTCCCATGGTAAGTCCACAGCCCGGCGGTGGTGCTCAAAATCAGTCTCGAACAAGGCCTCCAGCTCCATGATGTTAGGCTGCAGAGCGACCGGAGATAGGATCTGGAAAACAATCGCATCTCCGCCCCCTGCCCCCACCCCCCACATAAAACAAACCAGAGAACATTAACACATACTTTTAAAACACACTAAAAATAACAAAACAGACGAAAAGACAGACAGACCGTGGGCGAGGCTGCCGTCGCTGACGGCGCCAACCGCGCGGGTTCTCCGGGAGCGCCCAGGCCCGCTGCTTGCCAATAATCACGGCAGAAAATCGGTGACGTCTTATTAGAAGGATGTTTCTACTGGCGGGAGAGTCCAGGACCAGAGGTCACAGGCTCAGAATTAAAGGGCGCTCTTTTAGAAAGGAGGTGAGGAGGAACTTCTTGAGTCAGAGGGTAGTTAATCTGTGGAACTCATTGCCACAGAGGGCTGTGGAGGCCAAGTCAGCGGATATTTTTAAGGCAGAGATAGACGAATTCTTGATTAGAACGGGTGTCAAGGGTCACGATACGTTACAATACGATAGAACTTTATTAATCCCAGGTGGGAAATCGATTTGCCAACAGCCATAAAACACAAAATACCTGAAAACTCCCTTATGTGGAGAAGGCGGTAAAATGGAATGAGGAGGCAGAGATCAGCCACGATTGAATGGCGGAGCGGGCTCGTCGGGCCGAATGGCCTAATCTCTACGCCCATAACTTGTGGACTTGTAAATGCATTCTAACAATTGCATCAAATACCTATCTACTTCACCAGCAGCAGCACAAGGGGAAGTTAGGTAGCGGTTGCTACCGATTTCAGGGCACATTCTGTCACTGTAGCTGCCAACTTTTTTTTGCACACTAAATTATTCAGCACAAGCTGAGCGTGCCAAGATTTCTAGTGAACTATTTAAAAAATCTGCCAACAGCTAATCACTCATTATGTGATGCAACATTTTGAGACAATTAGCAAACCATGCTGGACGTGATGAGCAAGGCTCACTTGCGATGAAAATAAAATTATATGGTTCATCGTGGATGTTCCTGTAAAACACACCCACTAATCAACCAAAACACTCCATTCAACCATAGGACAAACTAGACAGTGGCTTCTGCCAAGATCTGGGCTGCCGTCGCGATTGCGATGTTGCGTGGCTATATATCTGCTCCGTAATCTGAAAACGGGATAATTGCCCCTAAAGCGCTCGAACAGGCCAAAGAACCAGTCATCCCATCTATTAATCATACGTATAACTTCACAGACAAATCAACTAGTATGTTATTGTTCCCCTGAGATGCCGTAAGAGGTAAAGCCCTGGTGACCTTGCAGATGGAAGGGAGCATGTCTATCAGGACCAGCTGCCTGCTGACATCCCACGACCCCCGGGAGGCAGCATGCCAATAGCAGTCAACTACACCATTTGCAAAACCCCCTTCCCAATCAATAATCATTGCTTTTTCCATTACAGGGCTGTGGTCATATAATGAAAGAAAAAAAACCCTCTCATTCAGACTCAGCATGAATTTAAATCCGGAAGCTTAGCTATTCTTTGGACTTATGCATTATTTAAAAAAGTCCTAATTTATTATAAATACGGGCGGAAAATAATACCACAAATACATTTTAGGCAGTAGGGCTGCAAATGACAGGCTCTTAATTGCAACCTCTTGGTTTTCTTTTGCTAATTGGTGGGTTTCCCGAACCCATTACATTTTCAAAATGAATTAAAATACCACACAAATCACTTGTCATATTTAGTAAAAAGATCAATACAGCCAGGAATCCCGTTTGTTCCCATTCTCCAAAGTCTGATCACGTGTCGTGCTTTATTTTCTTAGAAATCCGTTCTCCACACAAATAAATCCTTGACGATCAGCAATGATGTTTTTGTACATTGTGCATCCTACTGCACACTGGAGACGCAGTGGAAGCATTGTTGCTTTGAGCACAGCCACGCTATTGTAGCTTGTGAGGTAAAGTTGGGTTTTCGCTCGACTCAGTCAAATGAGAATTCAGTTTTCTTTCGAGACACGAATACACAGGCAGATGGACAGAGGAAGAGGCAAGCGGTTTTCCCTTCATTTAAGGATCCGTGTCGACAAATTCCTGGCAAAGGATCTACTTTTCATATATACTACCCATGGAGCTAGCTAGTGAGGAAAACAAAAGGAGGTCCCTTGCACACACCTTTGCTGTAGAAACTACAGCTGAATGGATAATCGATTCTATGGTAAAGTACTGTGAGACGTAACTAGTCCTCTGTAAAGAACGCATTTGCTTCAGAATGAAACATGAATGAATAGGGGTGGCACGGTGGCACAGCGGTAGAGTTGCTGCCTTACAGCAACAGAGACTGGGTTCGATCCTGACCTCGGGCGCAGTCTGTATGGAGTTTGTGCGTTTTCCCTGTGACCACGTGGTTTTTCTCCGGGTGCTCCGGTTTCCTCCCACACTCCAAAGACGTACAGATTTGTAGATTAATTGGCTTTGGTAAAATTGGAAATAGTCCCTAGTGTGTGTAGGATAGTGTTATAATATAAGAAAATAACTGCAGATGCTGGTACAAATCGAAGGTATTTATTCACAAAATGCTGGAGTAACTCAGCAGGTCAGGCAGCATCTCAGGAGAGAAGGAATGTGTGACGTTTCGGGTCTGAAGAAGGGTCTCAACCCGAAACGTCACCCATTCCTTCTCTCCTGAGATGCTGCCTGACCTGCTGTGTAGGATAGTGTTGGTGTGCGGGGATCGCTGGTCGGCGCGGACTCGGTGGGCTGAAGGGCCTGTTTCCGCACTGTATCTCCGAACTAAACACTAAACTAAACTAATGCTGTCTGATGCATCTCGGTTGAAAACTGGAGAACAAAAGTCACATTGTGCATTTTGTATCATGTAAGAAATACACTCCCAAGCAATACTTTATTTATTTTTCAAACCGATTATAATCATTCCAAAACACGCACTCATGCTTAACCACAACTGTCCATAACAAAAGATAGACATAAAAAGCTTGAGCAACTCAGCGGGCCAGGCAGCATCTCTAGAGAAAGGGAACAGGTAACGTTTCAGGTTGAAACCCTTCTTCAGACTGAGAGTCAGGGGAAAGGGAAACGAGAGAAAAAGACAGTGGTTAAGAGAAATATAGAACAAATAAATGAGATATGCAACAAAGTAACGATGATAAAGGGAACAAGCCATAGCTGTGGCTTAGGTGAAAACGTTACAGACAATGAGACTCCAAGCCCAATTTAGCCGAAGTTGATTTTTGTGAATATGTTTTCTGATTGCTTTTAAAAAGTGAGAAAAACTGCCATTTATAAAGAACTGAATGGAGAAAAGTAAATCCAATTGTCCTTTTCATAATTATTGTTATTACTGATAGGGTTCAGTTCAGTTTATTGTCATGTGTACTGAGGCATAGTGAAAAGCTTTTGTTGTGGGGAAATTTCTATAATTTATATGATTTTTCTCAATTCATTTCCCTTCAATTCACCTGCTAAATGGTGAATATATATGATAATTAAGACCAAATTTAATCTTATATTATCTCCAGTGATAAGAACTTCCGCTGTACAGTTTGCGAATAGCACATCAAATCTTCAATATGAGTGGGTGTTTGGGGGATTCTAACTTCTTCAGAAACTACTGGTGCGTAGAGAGGTTTTACGAGAATATTGCCAGGACTCAAGGGCCTGAGCTATTGGGAAAGATTGGGCAAGCTAGGGCTTTATTCCTTGGAGCGCAAGAGACTAAGAAATACATGTTCAAAGGTCATAGGAGGGCCATTCGGCCCTTCAACTCTATTCCACCATTCAATCATGCCTGATCTATCTTTCCCTCTCTGCATTTCCCTGCGTGTTTAGAAGTCAGCAGATGAGGTTCTTCCCCATTCGATCAATCCAGGGAGAGTTTATCCATCTCCAAAAAGCTGAATCCTTAGCCTCAGTAGGTAGGACAGGTTTGGGGGGATATGGGCCAAATGCGGGCAGGTGGGACTAGTGTAGCTGGGACATGTTGGCCGGTGTGGGCAAGATGGGCCGAAGGGCTTGTTTCCACGCTGTATCACTCTATGACGCCATGACTCTAGCAGGTAAGTCCAAGTCAAGGTGTCATTAGTTCATGTCATAAGGAATAGGAGTAGATTTAGGCCATTCGGCCCATCAAGTATACCCTGCCATTCAATCATGGCTGATCTATCTGTCCCTCCTAACTCCATTCTCCTGCTTTCTCCCCATAACCTGACACCCGTACTAATCAAGAATCTATCTATCTCTGCCTTAAAAATATCCACTGACTTGGCCTCCACAGTCTTCTGTGGCAAAGAATTCCACAGATTCACCACCCTCTGACTAAAGAAATTTCTCCTCATCTCCTTCCTAAAAGAACGTCTTTTAATTCTGAGGCTATGACCTCTAGTCCTAGACTCTCCCACTGGTGGAAACATCCTCTCCACATCTATGGAGTGTTTTTCACTTCTTAAAGTGTTCTGTTTTTTTTTCCAGTCGATGACATAAAGTATGTGTCCCGGCCGGGGGGTGGCGACAGAGTTGGGTCGGGGGGGGGGGGGGGACACAGGGTTGTACCTCCCTCTCCAGATGGTGCCGAGGTATACTCTCAGTGTTTTGGGAGCTGTGGCCCTGGGCAACAGAGATATTGTCCCACTGATGTTTCACACTCCAGCAGGGACTGCACTGGGGAGGAACCAACAGATAAATGTTAGTGTAATTGCCCAGATTAGGAAGAAGGTGTTATGGCATCCCCAATTTTATTTTGTTCTTATTGCAAGAGGATGGGGGTTTTGTTTTAGATTTAAAAAGACATCGTTCGTAAGAAAAAATAGATACAAAATAAAAACCGTGTAACACTCTTATCACGTTCTAAGTGTCTACATTCAATATTATAAGAAAATAACTGCAGATGCTGGTACAAATCGATTTATTCACAAAATGCTGGAGTAACTCAGCAGGTCAGGCAGCATCTCGGGAGAGAAGGAATGGGGGACGTTCCGGGTCGAGACCCTTCTTCAGACTGAAGAAGGGTCTCGACCCGAAACGTCACCCATTCCTTCTCTCCCGAGATGCTGCCTGACCTGCTGAGTTACTCCAGCATTTTGTGAATAAATCTACATTCAATATTGTTGGTGTTAGACGCAGTAGAGTTAGCCTCTCCATTTTGCCTTACATATAACACCATTGCTTTTCAGGGCCGCACGGAGGCGCAGCGGGAGAGTTGCCTCCTTACAGCGCTTACAGCGCCAGAGACCCGGGTTCGATCCTGACTACGGGTGCTGCCTATAGGCGTTCGTACGTTCTCCCCGTGACCGCAAGGATCTTCTCCGAGATCTTCGGTTTCCTCCGACTTCCAAAAGCCTACAGGTTTGTAGGTTAATTGGCTTCGGTGAAAGTGTATATTGTCCCTAGTGTGTGTGAGATCATTTTGGTGTGCTGGTCGGCATAGACTCGTTGGGCCGAAGGGCCTGTTTCAGCACTGTATCTCTAAACTAATCACATTGTTTATCATTACAATATGTAAACTACACTAAAACTACAAACCATGTCAAACTGCTCGAATACATTCTAAGTGCCTGCATTCAATATTGCCAGTGATATACCCAGTAGTTAGACACAAAAAGCTGGAGTAACTCAGCAGGACAGGTAGCATCTCTGGAGAGAAGAAATGGGTGACGTTTCATGTTGAGACCCTTCTTCAGATTGCTCAGTCTGAAGAAGGGTCTCGACCCAAAACGTCGCCCATTCTTTCACTCCAGAGATGCTGCCTGCCCTGCTGAGTTACTGCAGCATTTTGTGTCTATCTTTGGTTTAAACCTGCACCTGCAGTTCCTTCCTACACATAGATTAGGCGAGTGGGCAAATGCATGGCAAATGCAATATAATGTGGATAAATGTGAGGTTATCCACTTTGGCGGCAAGAACAGGAAAGCAGAGTATTACCTCAATAATAATAATAATAATAATAATAATATTAATTTATTGTCATTGCAACTAGTACAACGAAATTAAAAAATAGCCAATCCTGACGGTGCGTACAAACATATGCAATAAATGCAAAAACAAATAAATACATAAATACAATTAAATACAATTATATTAAGTACAAGATTTTTTAACGGTGTTGCCTAGTGCAAAGGTAGTGTTCAGTTCTCGTATGGCCCTGGGGTAAAAACTGTTCTTAAGTCTGTTTGTTCGGGATTTGATCGACCTGAAACGTTGACCAGAGGGCAGATGAACAAACAGACGGTGGCCGGGGTGGGATGGATCTTTTATTATTTTGCCTGCTCTACTGAGGCAGCGTAGGCTGAACAGGTGCTCCAGGGAGGGCAGTGAGCAGCCGATGATCTTCTGGGCCGTCGTGATGACCCTCTGAAGGGCCTTCCTGTCCTTTTCTGAGCAGCTGGCATACCATGTGGTTATACAGTATGCCAGCACACTCTCGATGGAGCAGCGATAGAAGGACAACATGAGCTTCTCCTGCAGGTTGGTTTTCCTGAGGATCCTCAGGAAGTGGAGTCTCTGCTGTGCCTTCTTTACTGTGGTGATGGTGTTGGTAGACCAGGTAAGATCCTCTGCGATGTGCGTACCCAGGAACCTGAAAGCTGGTACCCTTTCCACACAGACCCCATTGATGTAGAGTGGGTCGTAATCTCCACTGGTTTTTCTAAAGTCAATTATAAGTTCCTTTGTTTTGGAGGAGTTCAGGACCAGATTGTTCACTGAACACCATGCTGCCAGCCTTTGGATTTCATCCCTATAGGCTGTCTCATCTCCTTCTGAGATGAGTCCAACCACAGTCGTGTCATCCGCGAACTTGATGATGGTGTTGGTGGGATGGGTGGGGGCGCAGTCGTGAGTGTAGAGGGAGTAAAGGATGGGGCTCAACACACAGCCCTGTGGTGAGCCGGTGCTCAGTGTAATGGTGGAGGAGAGGTGAGGGCCTATTTTGACGGTCTGGGGGCGGTTGGGAGAAGGGGAGATGCAACGTGACCTGGGTGTCATGGTGCACCAGTCATTGAAAGCAAGCGTGCAGGTGCAGCAGGCAGTGAAGAAAGCGAATGGTATGTTGGCATTCATAGCAAGAGGATTTGAGTTTAGGAGCAGGGAGGTTCTGCTGCAGTTGTACAGGGCCTTGGTGAGACCGCACCTGGAGTATTGTGTGCAGTTTTGGTCTCCTAACCTGAGGAAAGACGTTCTTGCCTTACAGGGAGTACAGAGAAGGTTCACCAGATTGATCCCTGGGATGGCGGGACTTACATATGAGGAAAGACTGGATAGACTGGGCTTGTACTCGCTGGAATTTAGAAGACTGAGGGGGGATCTTATAGAAACATATAAAATTCTTAAGGAGTTGGAGAGGCTAGATGCGGGAAGATTGTTCCCGATGTTGGGGGATAAGGGGGAAGTCTTTTAGGACCGAGATGAGAAAACATTTCTTCACACAGTGGTGAGTCTGTGGAATTCTCTGCCACAGAAGGTAGTTGAGGCCAGTTCATTGGCTATATTTAAGAGGGTTAGATGTGGCCCTTTTTGCTAAAGGGATCAGGGGGTATGGAGAGAAGGCAGGTACAGGCTACTGAGCTGGATGATCAGCCATGATCATATTGAATGGCGGTGCAGGCTCGAAGGGCCGAATGGCCTACTCCTGCACCTATTTTCTATGTTTCTATGTTTCTAGGTAGAGCTGCTGCCTCACAGCGCCAGAGGCCCTGGTTCGATCCTGACCTCGGGTGCTGTCTGTGTGGAGTTTGTACGTTCTCCCCGTGACAACATGGGTCTCCTCCAGATGCTCCGGTTTACTCCCACAAAGACGTGCGGGTGTGTACGTAAATTGGGCTTCTGTAAATTGGTCCTAGTGTGTTCATGTGTGTATGTGGAACTAGTGTGTGCATGGGAGATCACTGATTGATGTGGACTCAGCTTGCCAAAGGAGCTGTTTCCATATCTAAATTCACGTCACGTGGCGCAGCGGTAGAGTTGCTGCCTTACAGCGAATGCAGCGCCGGAGAACCGGGTTCGATCCCGACTACGGGTGCTGTCTGTACGGTGTTTGTTCGTTCTCCCCGTGACCTGCGTGGGTTTTCTCCGAGATCTTCGGTTTCCTCCCACATTCCAAAGACGTACAGGTATGTAGGTTAATTTGCTTGGGAAAAGTAAAAATTGTCCCTCGTGGGTGTAGGATAGCGTTAGTATGTGGGGACCGCTGGTCAGAGTGGACTCGGTGGGCCGAAAGGGCCTGTTTCCGCGCTGTTTCTCTAACTAAACTAAATTAAACAAAACTAAACTTAACTTAACTGAACTGAACTTAACTTAATTAAATTAAACTAAACTAAATTAACTAAACTACACTGAACTAAACTATGGCTGGCAGTGGAAAGACCCACGACTGTGGTCCTCCATCAAAGAGCCTTGGCATTGGCTGCCAAGCTTCAGTGTGTCCCTCAGCCAAGTCATCCCTTATTGCCCTTGGACTAAATGGTATGGTAGGTCTTTATGGACCTTTTACATATAAACATAGCACAAAAAGTAAGGAAATTTGTGTTTGGTAGATTATTTCTTTGTTGTAACAATGCTTCTTGGCAATAAATCTTATACCGTTGGAAAGCCTGTTTATTTCCCTTTTAAATGGTGCCACATTTGTAAGGAACATGCATTTGTGGGATGAGCAGCAGAGCTGAGTATATGGGTTGCGCCCATGAAAAATTTGCCAAATCTTCTCTGCCAATGCCAAACAGCTTATTCTGCTGTTGCTATTGACTCTTGTTTTGAGCTTCTGGTACCCCCAGGTGCTGACAAGAATGGGATGCCATCCCACAACAGTGTGTGACCAGGCTGGTGACCAGCATGAGGAGGAGGTGCCAGGCTGTTGTGGCTGTGTATGGTTCTTCCACACGCTACTGTGGCTCCTGTTTATTAAATGAATAAATTGTTAAATTGCCAATATGTCTTGTTTCTTCAGACCAATCATCCAATCCACCAAACAACACCGAACAAGAGTCAATGGCAGAATAAGCTGTTTGGCATTGGCAGAGAAGATTTGGCAAATTTTTCATGGGCGCATCCCATATACTCAGCTCTGCTGCTCATCCCACAAATGCATGTTCCTTACAAATGTGGCACCATTTAAAATGGAAATAAACAAGCTTTCCAACGGTATAAGATTTATTGCCAAGAAGCATTGTTACAACAAAGAAATAATCTACCAAACACAAATTTCCTTACTTTTTGTGCTATGTTTAGAATAAAATACACTAGATTGCTTAAGAACATCGGCAAACAAATAGCAAGCAAGGTGGACCAGGCTGGGACTCTATTTCTTGGAGCACAGGATGATGAGGGGCGATCTTATAGAGGTGTACAAAATCATGAGAGGAATAGATCGAGTAGACGCACAGGGTAGGAGAATCCAGAACCAGAGGACAGGTTTAAGGTTTAGGGGGGAAAGATTTAATAGGAACCTGAAGGGTAACTTTGTCACACAGAGGGTGGTGGGTGTATGGAACGAGTTGCCAGAGGAGGTAGTTGAAGCAGGTACTATCACAACATTTAAGAAGCATTTAGCCAGGTACATGGATAGGACAAGTTTAGAGGGATATGGGCCAAACGCAGGCAGGTGGGACGTGTAGATGGGACATGTTAGTCGGTGTGGACAGGTTGGGCTGAAAGGCCTGTTTTAATGCTGCAAGTCTATATGACTCTAAGTCAGGTGCTTATGACAAACCAGTGGTTTTACAGCCACTAGTATTAACTCTATTTCTTTAAAAAAAATTGAGAGTATTTAATAAAATATTCAAAATTTCCCAGCCTCTGTGGTGGAATGAACACATATCTCTAGATATAGAACTGAACTAGACTGAGGTGGACTAGTTGGGTCCAAATCTCTCCTGCAGGCCTGTCCAAAATTTCCCAGCCTGTGGTGGAATGAACACATCTCTAGATATAGAACTGAACTACACTGAGGTGGACTAGTTGGGCCTAAATCTCTCCTGCAGGCCTCTCCTGGGGCAACACTCCTCCAACTGACCATCCTGCGTGTCCGGCAACCCTCTCCAACTGATGAAGCCCGTTGCCGGGTGGGGAGTGTCCACCGTGGTCATGGGCGGGCGGGGGGGGACAAGGAAGGGGAGAGGGTGCCACTCACCTTGGCCCCGTGCCGCCAGAGTGAGCCATTGAACGAAAGCCTTTCCTGCATTGGCCTAGCACCCTCCCCTCCCCCACCCCCACTCCATCCCCCCTCAACCCCCTTCTCCCCCCCTCATCCACTCCATCCCCCCTCATCCCCCCCTCCTCCCCTTCCGCGCCCCCCCCCCACTCCCATCGGTTTAATAAGGTAATATTTAAACTTTAAAATCTCGCTAACTTTAAATATATAAGACCAATTTGAATGAAACTTGGGTGAAAATGTTCCCAGGACAATGGAAAGGGGGTCTTAAAATTGTCGGCCTATCATGTGCGTGTGGGTGAAAACCACACACACAAATGGAAGAAAAAAGCGCACAAGAAACGCATGCACAATGGGACATACAAACACAACTGGACAAACAAGATGAGAGTTTTAGAGATAGATAGACAGACAGACAGTCAGACAGACATGCAGATAGATAGATAGATAGATAGATAGATAGATAGATAGATAGATAGAGAGAGAGAGAGAGAGAGAGAGAGAGAGAGAGAGAGAGAGAGAGAGAGAGAGAGAGAGAGAGAGAGAGAGAGAGAGAGAGAGAGAACGAGAGAGAGAGAGAGAGAGAGAGAGAGATAGATAGATAGATAGATAGATAGATAGATAGATAGATAGATAGATAGATAGATAGATAGATAGATAGATAGATAGATAGATAGATAGATAGATAGATAGATAGATAGATAGATAGATTAACACACAACAAAAAGCTTTTTGCTGTACCTCGGTATACATGACAATAAACTAAACTGAACGGTCGGTCTCAGTGCTTGCAAACTCTGTACAGACAGCACCCTTAGTCAGGATTGTACCCGGGTCTCTGGCGCTGTGAGGCAGCAACTTTCACTGCGCTACTGTGCCGCCCTGATTTTTTGTCTCCTCATATAGAAAGCAAAACACACCTCAAAACTTTCAATTATTGGGAGGCAAGACCAGAATTCTGACACTCTTGGTATCAAAATGCACCTGTATTTTGCTTAAAAATAGAATCAAATTTATTTTCATTCACCTGCTGGAAAACCGTAATGCTCACATTTATCATAACTATTCTGCCCCCCAAAATGTACCATTTCACAATCTTTATTTTATACGTTCATTTTTATGGGTCGTGAGAGTATTTTATCAGCACGGCTGGAGAAATATAGTCAGCTCATTTCTATGGAGTTAACATGAAGAAAGATATCATGACAAGAGATTTGACCTTTCCAAGATTATTCTGATTTGCCACTTTATATAAGGCTATTAACTTGTCTATTTAGATAGATTCGGGACAATTTGTCTTCCATTAGTACAGAATTACCTGGTGTCTGATGAAATAGAACATATTCAGCAAATTGGATTCTCTTGAATCCCTTTACGGTATCAGCAAACCCAGTTGGGAATAAAAGATGGCACTTGGAATGGATAACTTTCAAGAGGCTGTACCATACTCTGTACAAATTACTTGTGAATTATTTTTGTATCGAGAGCATTGTTGCAAGCTCTACAATTGCAGTATAATTTATTCGAATTCCGAAGAAAGTACAAAATATCTTTAACGTCAATATATTTTATATGCAGGTGACGGAAGACCTTAGGCATGGTGGCGCAGCGGTAGAGTTGCCGCCTTACAGTGCTTACAGCGCCAGAGATCCCGGTTCGATCCCGACTACGTGTGCTGTGCTGTCTGTACGGAGTTTGTGCGGTTTCCTCCCGCACTCCAAAGACGTACAGGTTTGTCGGTTAATTGGCTTGGTATAACTATAAAATTGTCCCTAGTGTGTTTGGGATAGTGTTAATGTGCACGGATCGCCGGTCAGGTGCGGACTCGATGGGCCGAAGGGCCTGTTTCCTCGCTGGATCTCTAAACTAAACTAAACTAAACTACCTCTGCTGAATGAACCGTCATTCAGTAACTGAGTTGCTTTGACTAGGATGTCAATGAAGAGGCAAGATTTGTAAAGTGGGTACTCTAACGAAGAAAAGTTAACAGTCTTAGAGAAAAATGTAAAAAACACAGTGGCACAGCAGGAGAGTTGCTGCCTCACTGCACTAGAGACCCGGGTTCTATCCTGTCACCGATTGCTGTGTGTACAGAGTTTGTACGTTCTCCCTGAAACTGGTGGGTTTCCAATGGGAGCTCCGGTTTCCTCCCACATTCCAAAGACGTCAGGGTTTGTAGGTTAATTGGCTTCTGTTAATAGGCCCTAGCGTGTAGGATAGAACTAGTGAATGGGGTGATTGTTCGGGTCGGGACCCTTCTTACATCCCAACCCAAAGCTTCACCTATCTATTTATTCACAAAATGCTGGAGTAACTCAGCAGGTCAGGCAGCATCTCGGGAGACAAGGAATGGGTGACGTTTCGGGTCACCCATTCCTTCTCTCCCGAGATGCTGCCTGACCTGCTGAGTTACTCCAGCATTTTGTGAATAAATCGATTTGTACCAGCATCTGCAGTTATTTTCTTATACTGCTTCACCTATCTATGTTCTCCAGAGATGCTGCCTGACCTGCTGAATTTAGTTTAGTTTTGTTTAGTTTAGAGACACAGCGTGGAAACAGGCCCTTTGGCCCACCGAGTCTGCGCCGACCAGCGATTCCCGCACACTAACACTATCCTGCATTCACTAGGGACAATTTACATTTATATCAAGCCAATTGACCTACAAACCTGTACGTCTTTGGAGTGTGGGAGGAAACCGGAGCTGCCCGGAGAAAACCCACGCAGGTCACGGGGAGAACGTACAAACTCTGTACAGACAAGGACCAGCGGTCAGGACCAAACATCAGGACGGTCAGGACCAGTGCCGTTACTCCAGCACTTTGTGCTTTTTTTGTAAACGGACACCTGCAGTTCCTTGTTTCTATTAGTTTAATCAAATATTGTGTTCGCCATACCTCATTCATTTGCAGGGGGAACGACAGTATCTCATCTGCATTCTATCTGGTCTGCTTTTCTGCCGCAGAAGGTGCAAAAAAAGCTCGTGGATTATCATAAATACTGAAAATAGACACAAAATGTTCAGTTCAGTTTATCAGTTTCAATTTAGTCTATTGTCACGTGTACCGAGGTACAGCGAAAAGCTTTTGCTGCGTGCTAACCAGTCAGCAGAAAGACAATACATGATTACAATCGAGCCCTTTACAGTGTACAGATACGTGAGAAGGGAATAACGTAAAGTTTGGTGCAAGGTGTAGTAACTCAGCTGGAGTAACTCAGCGGGTCAGGAGGCATCTCTGGATAGAAGGAATGGGTGACGTTTCGGGTCGAGACCCTTCTTCAGACTGATTTCTGCTTAAATACCGATCTGGTGTGATGTGCAAATAACTAATCCCAATTCTAGTACTCGAGGGATCAGACACACATACCATTCTCTCAGGAGTAAACCACGTGTTAAGGAAAAAGATCAAAAACATTGAAATTTGATTTCATTAATTACGTTTTCACTGATAAGGATACGGCCTGGACAAGATTTTAATGTCACAGATAACAATTGTTACTTAAAATTGTGTCTAATGATAAATCCTTAATTAAATGTTTGTTAATAAAAACATGCGATCAGAAATGTATGTTTTTTATTGTAATTACATTCATATTAGTTACTGTCCATTGCCTCTGACAGCCACAAATCAGATCTCGTAATCTTGCCTACTGAGTAGTGAATTCTGAAATTGAAGTTTAATTATTTGGGTGTGAGTGGGAAGAGAAGAGGTAGTAGATTCCAGCTCAGGTACACCTGCGCTTAAATGATTTCTTGTGTGGGAAGGAACTGCAGATGCTGGTGTAAGGACGACTCGCACCCCGGCCACTCCCTCTTCTCCCCTCTCCCATCAGGCAAAAGGTACAGAAGTGTGACAACGCGCACCTCCAGATTCAAGGACACTTTCTTCCCAGCTGTTACCAGGCAACTGAATCATCCTACCACAACCAGACAACAGTGCTGAACTACTGTCTACCTCTTTGGTGACCCTCAGACTATCCTTGATCGAACATTACTGGCTTTGTCTTGCACCGAATGTTATTCCCCTATCAAGTATCTGCACACTGTAAAGGGCTCGATTGTAATCATGTATTGTCTTTCCGCTGACTGGATAGCACGCAACAAAAGCTGTTCACTGTACCTCGGCACACGTGACAATAAACTAAACTGAACTATTAAACCGTAGACACAAAAATACTGGAGTAACTCAGCGGGATCAGGCAGCATCTCTGGAGAGAAGGAACAGGTGACATTTTGGGTCGGAATCCTTCTTCTCCTACCCAGTCTCTCCCCCCCCCCCCCCCCCCCCCCCCACCCACCTCACATGGTATCGCCACTCGACTGATAACTGACAATTCTATCAGCAGTCTCTACTCAGAGAGTGCAGCTGAGGCAAAACCGAAATTAATAATCTGCATGAACGAGCACACATCTGCCGTTTTCAGAGAAAGATTCTATTAATGAATGCCGAATCCTTATAATTAGCAGAGTGGTCTCTCCAGCTGCTCTGTGACCTCGAGACTGAGCAAATTGGGGGCAGTGATCGGCCTTAGAATTAATCTTCTCAAATTACTGTATATTCGTTTGTGGGCAATATAAATAACATTAGGTTGAATTTGCTCCTCAATGATCAATAAAAAATAGGATTTGCGCCCCCCCTCCCCCCCAACTATTCAGTATTTTCATGCTGTAACGGACACAAGATACCTCTTTTAATAAGGAATATCAATAATTCTAAACAACATAGGTAGCCACAAAAAACTGGAGTAGCTCAGCGGGACAGGCAGCATCTCTGGAGAGAAGGAATGGGTGATGTTTCGGGTCGAGACCCTTCTTCAGATATTCGAAATGACATATCTGAATTTTTAAAACGTGTATTTTTTTTAGTGTTTCTTTTTCATTCGGTAAAACTAGGATGGGTGAATCGAAAGCATAAAGAAGTAACATTAATCTCAGTCGGCAGAGAGAGAGAGCATGCACTCAAACTAAATAAAAACAGACTCAACCATGGTGAAGAAAATCCCATTGCAAACACCTTTTGTTTTGCAGGAGGCTTTCCACAGATGGCAATGAAGTATTAAAACGTGTTTCCACTAAAACAAAAAATAACAGATCTACATTAACGTGTGGGTTTAGGATTGCGTCTCACAGCTGCTACCCTCTCTCTCAGTGACTCCCCCCCCCTCCCCCCTCCCTCCTTTAGACTTTACTTCTGACCCTAAGGTTCCTTAATTCCTTAACATGCATATTTTAACATTATTGCAAAAGGCCTCATTTGCAATTTGATCGGGAGAGCAGAAATGAAGGCATTTCGGGAAAGGTCTTCCCCCAACGATTCCACTAGTGATGGAATTGCAGTCTCAACAGCTGGAGTTTGTCCCCGGAGGCCGCGAGATGTGGCTCCTTTATAGCAGAATAAATCTATCAGACATATTTCAACTGTCCGACAACATTAATAGACACCAGCGTGCTTTAATTTTTAATGAACTTGCATGTAGGTTGTTTACAAGAATCAGGGAACCCGATCAAAACTCCATTATGAAGGTCTCCAGAAAACCTCCCAGCAAAATCAATTTTTAAAATCTTTTTCTGCCACAAGCAGGCCAGTGTTTCGTTTTCATTGGAACAAAGAAAAATAGGCGCAGGAGTCGGCCATTCGGCCCTTCGAGCCAGCACCGCCATTCAATATGATCATGGCTGATCATCTAAAATCAGTACCCCGTTCCTGCTTTCTCCCCATATCCCTTGATTCCCTGAGCCCTAAGAGCTAAATTTAACACTCTCTTGAATACATCCAGGGAATTGGCCTCCACTGCCTTCTGTGGCAGAGAATTCCACACATTCACAACTCTCTGGGTGAAAAATATTTTCCTCATCTCAGTCCTACTGAGGCCGACCCCTTATTCTTAAACTGTGACCCCCTGCTTCTGGACTCCCCCGAACATTGGGAACATGTTTCAGGACGTGGCAACATTTGGGCAGCAAATAGCCGCCCAAAATTTAATGATTTAATGATTTCCACACGGCACGTGTAGCCGCCCAGACATGCCGAGACGCCGAGAAAATATTTTCCAGTCCCATTTTGTTCTTGGCTGCCCCCACATGATGGGCCCCTCTCTTTGTTCATGGCACCCCCCCCAAGCCCCACGCAGGGCCCCTCTTTGTTCACATGGTGGCCACGCCAACGCGGGGGTCCCCTTTGTTCTTGGCCACCTCACTTCCCCCACTCCGGGTCCCTCATTATTCTTGACGGACCCGCCACGCTGGGTCCCTCTTAGTTCTCATAGCACCCCGTCCCCCCCGTCCCCCCCACGCCAGGTCCCTCTTAGTTCTCATAGCACCCCCCCCCCCCCCCCCCCTCCCCCCACACCGGGCCATCTTTCTCCTCTTGGCGGCGCATCCTTGACCGACTAGGTGCAGGGTGACTGAAGAACGGAAGCAAGAAGCACCGTGATGCGTTTTCTATTTGACTTCATTTTGAATGCTCGCGTACATCAGCCTCGTTTAGCCGCCAGAACAAAGTTGCATCGTAGCAATGGCACATCAGAACAACTTTCTGACTTTTTCAATAGTATTGTTTATCCTCGGTTTTTATTTCCAAGAATAGACACAAAATGCTGGAGTTCACAAGTTCACAAGTTGTAGGAGCAGAATTAGGCCATTCGGCCCATCAAGTCCTCTCTGCCTGATCTCTGCCTCCTGATCCCATTTTCCTGCCTCCTCCCCGTAACCCTTGACACCAGTTCTAATCAAGAATTTGTCTATCTCTGCCTTAAAAATATCCACTGACTTGGCCTCCACAGCCCTCTGTGGCAATGAGTCCCACAGATTGCTACACATATCTGTGGAGGCCAAGCCATTGGATGTTTCACCGATATCTTCGGTTTTCTCCCACACTCTGAAGACGTACAGCTTTGTAAGTTAATTGGTTTGGTATAAATATAAGAAAATAACTGCAGATGCTGGTACAAATGGAAGGTATTTATTCACAAAATGCTGGAGTAACTCAGCAGGTCAGGAAGCATCTCAGGAGAGAAGGAATGGGTGACGTTTCGGGTCGAGGCCCTTCTTCAGTCTGATGGTATAAATGTAAATTGTCCCTAGCGTGTGTAGGATAGTGTTAATGTGCGGGGATCGCTGGTCGGCGTGGACTCGATGGGCCGAAGGGCCTGTTTCCGTGCTGTATCTCTAAACTAAACCAGCTTTGCCACTCAATAACATCACGGCTGATCTTTGACCTCAGCACTTGTCTCCAGCAATAACCTCCTATGTATTGATTCGCTTAATGGGGAACCTATGTGGGCACGATTGCAGAAATTAGCTGCCTGCACACACGAGAAGCAAGCAGTGCTGTCAAATCCCATTGTCCAAGGTACCATCTGTTTCTCCCTCAAATGAAAGTAGATGAAATCATTTCTCCATGAACGCGGTCCCAAGGTGCCTGCTCGGTTTCAACAGGGAGCCATCTATTGAGAAGTTTAGCCAATATGCCCATAGCTTCCATGGACACAGCAGCCCAGGCACAAGCTAGCTGGTTATTTAGACACAAAATGCTGGAGTATCTCAGAGGGACAGGCAGCATCTCTTACAGGCGGTGCAACGGTAGAGTCGCTGCCTTACAGTGCTTTCAGCACCAGACACGAAGGTTCGATCCCAGCTACGGGTGCTGTCTGTACGGGGTTTGTACGTTCTCCCCGTGACCTGCGTGGGTTTTCGATGAGATCTTCGGTTTCATCCCACACTCCAAAGATGTACTGGTTTGTAGGTTAATTGGCTTGGTATAAATGTAACTTGTCCTTAGTGTGTGTAGGATGGTATTAGTGTGCGGGGATTGCTGGTCGGCACAGACTCGATGGGCCTGTTTCTGCGCTGTGTCTCTAAACTAAATTAAAGATGCTGCCTGACCAGCTGAGTTACTCCAGCATTTTGTGTCTATCTTTGGTGTAAACCAGCACCTGCAGTTTCTTCCCACACGTAGTTAGTTAGTTAGTTTAGTTTAGTTTATTGTCACAGTGAAAAGCTTTCGTCGCGTGCTAACCAGTCAGCAGAAAGACAATACATGATTACAATCGAGCCGTCCACAGTCTACAGATACATGATCAAGGGAATAACGTGAGTAAAACTTAGTGCAAGATCAAGTCCAGTAAACTCCAATCAAAGATAGTCTGAGGGTCTCCAGTGAGGTAGATAGCGACTCAGGACCGCTCTCGAGTTATTTGTAAGATGGGTCAGTTGGCTGACAACAGCTGGGAAGAAACTGTCCCTGAATCTGGAGGTGTGCATTTTCACACTTCTCTACATTTTGCCCGATGGGAGAGGGGAGAAGTGGCCAAGGTGCGACTCGTCCTTGGTTATGCTGCTGGCCTTGCCGAGGCAGCGTGAGGTGTAGATGGAGTCAGTGGAAGGGAGGTTGGTTTGTGCGATGCTCTACAATTCTCTGTATTTTCTCCTAGGTCTTGGATGGAGCCGTTCCCAAACCAAGCTGTGATGCATCCCGATGAAACACCGAGGTACAGTGAGGTAATTCAAGGTTTCTTGTCCAACAAATAACTGCAGTGAGAAAGTACCAGAACATTTCTGTTTCTGTTTTCTACTGCATTTTGTAGTGATGTCTATACTCTAAAAAAGGTGAGACATCTATCACTCACTCAGAGGGCCAGGCAACATCTCTGGAGAAAAGGAATAGGTGACGTTTTGGGTCAAGAACCTTCTTCAGACTGGAGAGTCAGGGGAGAGGGAAACGAGAGATATAGACGGTGATGTAGAGAGATATAGAACAAATGAATGAAAGATATGCAAAAACAGTAATGATGATAAAGAAAACAGGCCATTGTTGGCTGTGGGCTAGGTGAGAACGAGCGACAGACAATGAGACTCAGCAAGACAGCTTGGAAGCTGGTACGACTTTGGTGGGGGGGGGACGGAGAGAGAGATGGTTAGTCATCTCTTCCACGGTAGAAAGAATGGATGCTATGTTCTCCGCAAAGATTTGTGCAAGATCGATCCTGGAGTCATAAGTTCATAAGATATAGGAGCAGAATTAGGTCATTCGACCCATCAAGTCTGCTCTGCCGTTCAGTCACAGCTGATCTATCTGAGAGGTGAAGGTCGTGTAAATGGTTCACAAAGCAGGTTGGATTGATGGCAGGTGAAGCATTCTACCTATGATAACTTACAGCTTTGTCCAATTCTAATTTTACATGTCAGCAAAAATAGGAAGGGCCTGGGTATGGTTGCTGCTTTCATAGGTTCATAAGTCACAGAAGTAGCATTAGGCCATTCGGCCCATCGAGTCAGCTCCGCCATTCAATCATGGCTGATCTATCTCTCCCTCTATCAGGCGGATGAATGGATATGTGGTCATCCACAGTGGAAAGCAGTCCAATGAGCAGTGCCAGGTCTCACAGTCACAGAGTGATACAGCGTGGAAACAGGACCTTCAGCCCAACTTGCCCACACTGGCCAACGTGTCCCAGCTACAATTGTCACACCTGCCCGCATTTGGTCCATATCATTCCAAACCTGTCCTCTCCATGTACCTGAATAACTGTTTCTTAAGTGTTGGGATAGTCCCAGCCTCAACTACCTCCTCCGGCAGCTCGCTCCATACACCCACCACCCTTTGTGTGAAAAAGTTACCCCTCAGATTCCTATTAAATCTTTTCCCCTTCATCTTAAACCTATGTCATCTGGTCCTCGATTCCCCTGCTCTGGGCAGGAGACTGTCCGTCTGCCCGATCTATTCCTCTCATGATCTTATACACCTCTCTAAGACCCTCTTCACAACCAAGCAAAGAGAGACCAGCCCCATGGGAAGGATTTATCTCAAGTTTCAGGATTCCTTTTTCCATTTTGCTTCAGAAAGTACTTCAAAATAAAACCCACTCACCCACACCAAATCGGTATTGAAATGGAAGGTGATTAAAACGCTAATGATCTAAACCTGGGTTGTGCTTCCCCATTGACTGAGAGCAATCATCTTGAAAAATGTTTAACACTACAAATACAAAATGTGTGGAGGGTCTTTGTCTTTTCTAGCTGGGGAATACAGGGTCACTTACAATTATTATTAGTAAACGCAAGCAATTAAATATGGCATAAAACAGAAATTGTAAGGATCGACTGTTTTCTGCCTTTGCAAAAGAATGTAAGAATGGGCGTCACGGTGGCGCAGCGGTAGAGTTGCTGCCTTACAGTGAATGCAGCGCCAGAGACCCGGGTTCGATCCCGACTGCAGGCGCTGTCTGTACGGAGTTTGTACGTTCTCCCCGTGACTGTGTGGGTTTTCTCCGAGATCTTCGGTTTCCTCCCACACTCCAAAGACATCCAGGTATGAAGGTTAATTGGCTTGGTAAATGTAAAAACTGTCCCTAGTGTGTGTAGGGTGGTGTTAATGTACGGGGATCGCTGGTCAGCACGGACCCAGTGGGCCGAAAGGCCTGTTTCTGCGCTGTATCTCCAAACTAAACTAAACGAAGATGTGAGAGGTTCATTTGTTCAAATCAATGGCTAACAAAATGTAGTGTGATGCATTCATTACTCAGGCTCAAAGCAAAGGCAGGTTTTACTGATACCCAAAGTCTATCTTTGAAACGAAGGGCCTGTTTGCATGCTGTGTGACTATGACTCTATGACATTGCATGAAATGCTATTTCAGGACTTTCTCATGTTATTCATTGTCCTGATTCTTCTTTTAGATTAGTTAAAACAAATAAAAATCACTCTCTTTGATATTCATTCAGTGTTCTCGATTCTACAGGTGCCAGTTTGGTTTCATTTAGAGGTATATTTTAAAATTTATGTTATTTTCCCAAGGACTCTACTTAGGTCATTAAGAATTCAGTCGTAATTAGTCATAAAGGTAGCTATGTGTAATTGCTCATATCATATCATATCATATCATATATCTACAGCCGGAAACAGGCCTTTTCGGCCCTCCAAGTCCGTGCCGCCCAGTGATCCCCATACATTAACACTATCCTACACCCACTAGGGACAATTTTTACATTTACCCAGCCAATTAACCTACATACCTGTACGTCTTTGGAGTGTGGGAGGAAACCGAAGATCTCGGAGAAAACCCACGCAGGTCACGGGGAGAACGTACAAACTCCTTACAGTACAGCACCCGTAGTCAGGATCGAACCTGTGTCTCCGGTGCTGCATTCGCTGTAAAGCAGCAACTCTACCGCTGCGCTGCCGTGCGTTTCTTAGTTTAACATAATTGTTCATGTTCATAGGTTACAGAAGCAAATGAAGCCATTCGGCTCATCTGTCCACTCCGCCATTCAATCATGGCTGATCTGTCCTTCTTTCTCAACCGCATTCTCCTGCCTTCTCCCCATAACCCCTGACCCCCTGTACTAATCAACAATCTGTCAATCTCCACCTTAAAAATATCCACTGACTTGACCTCCACAGCCGTCTGTGGCAAAGAATTCCACAGATTCACCACCCTCTGACTAAAGAAATTCCTCCTCATAGAAACATAGAAAATAGGTGCAGGAGTAGGCCATTCGGCCCTTCGAGCCTGCACCGCCATTCAATATGATCATGGCTGATCATCCAGCTCAGTAACCTGTACCTGCCTTCTCTCCATACCCCCTGATCCCTTTAGCCACAAGGGCCACATCTAACTCCCTCTTAAATATAGCCAATGAACTGGCCTCAACTACCTTCTGTGGCAGAGAATTCCACAGACTCACCACTCTCTGTGTGAAGAAATGTTTTCTCATCTCGGTCCTAAAAGACTTCCCCCTTATCCTTAAGCTGTGACCCCTGGTTCTGGACTTCCCCAACATCGGGAACAATCTTCCCGCATCTAGCCTCTCCAACCCCTTAAGAATTATATATGTTTCTATAAGATCCCCCCTCAGTCTTCTAAAGATAGGTCTTTTTATTCTGAGGCTGTGTCCTCTGGTCCTGGACTCTCCCACTGGTGGAAACATCCTCTCCACATCCACTCTATCCAGGCCTTTTTTGGGGGCCCATCATTTTGTGACAATTAGACAATAAACGATAGGTGCAGGTGTAGGCCATTCGGTCCTTCGAGCCAGCACCGCCATTCAATATGATCATGGCTGATCATTCACAATCAGTACCCCGTTCCTGCCTTCTCCCCATACCCCCTGACTCCACTCTCTTTAAGAGCTCTATCTAGCTCTCTCTTGAAAGCATCCAGAGAATTGACCTCCACTGCCTTCTGAGGCAGAGAATTCCATAGATTTACAACTCTGTGACTGAAAAGGTTTTTCCTCATCTCCGTTCTAAATGCCCTACCCCTTATTCTTAAACTGTGGCCCCTGGTTCTGGACTCCCCCAACATCGGGAACATGTTTCCTGCCTCTAACGTGTCCAACACCTTAATAATCTTATATGTTTCAATAAGATCCCCTCTCATCCTTCTAAATTCTAGTATGTACAAGCCTACTCGCTCTAGTCCTTCAACATACGACAGTCCCGCCATTCCGGGAATTAACCTGGTGAACCTACGCTGCACGCCCTCAATAGCAAGAATATCCTTCCTCAAATTTGGGGACACAGTACTCCAGGTGCGGTCTCACTAGGGCCCTGTACAACTGCAGAAGGTAACATAGAACTAGTGTGAACGGGTGATCGCTGGTCAGTGTGAAATCAATGCGTTGCAGGGCCTATATCTGTGTTGTATCTCTAAACTAAACTAAACTTAAGCATTGTTCTTAAATTTCTTTATTTGGTACTTAGTATTCATTGTATTTATCAATCAAATTTTTTTTTTCTGGTAGCACAAAGTTTTAATTCATATCTTAGTGCGCATAAGATATGAAAGCCACACGTTTAACCAAGTCAGGCTCTCTCTTACCATCCTCCACATCTGTAAAAAGGGACTACATCTTGAATGGGAACATTATTACTTCAGAAAAAGACACAAAGTGCCAGAGTAACTCAGCGGGTCTGGCAGCATCTCTGGAGAACATAGATAGATGACGTTTTGGGCTGGGATCCTTCTTCACCTCACCTATCCCTGCTGCCTGACCCGCTGGGTTATTCCAGCATTTTGTGTCTTTTTTTGCATTAAACCAGCATCTGCAGTTCCTTATATCGCATAATTATTTCAGGACGGCATGGTGGCGCAGCGATAGGGTTGCTGCCTTACACAGCCGGAGATCCAGGTTTGATCCCGACTGCGGGTGCAGTCTTTTCGGAGTTTGTACGTTCTCCCCGTGGGTTTTCTCCGGGTGCTCCGGTTTCCTCCCACACTCCAAAGACGTACAGGTCTGTAGGTTAATTGGTTTGGCATAATTGTAAATTGTCCCTTGTGTTTGTAGTATAGTGTTAATATGTGGGGATCGCTGGTCGGCGCGGACTCAGTGGGCAGAAAGTCCTGTTTCCGCGCTGTATCTCCACACTAAACTAAACTTCCTCACTCCTTCGATCCTGACCACGGGCGCTGTCTGTACGGAGTTTGTACGTTCTCCCTGTGCCCAGCGTGGGTTTTCTCCAGGTGCTCCGGTTTCCTCCCACACTCCAATGTAATACAGGTTTGTAGGCTAATTGGCTTAGATAAAAATGTTAAATTGTCCCTGGTGTGTGTAGGATAGTGCTAGTGTACGGGGATCGCTGGTTGGCGTGGACTCAGTGGGCCAAAGGGCCTGTTTCTGTGCGCTGTGTCTCCTAAACTAAACTGAACTAAAAAGCAGACACTGCTGAAACAACACAGCAGGTCAGGCAGCTTCTGCGGAGATTGGGTGAGTTTAGTTTAATTACCTTTTAGTTTACCTCTTGTTTATTTTAGGGTCCACTTGGTAGCAATGGGATTATTGCCTTTGGCTGTGTAAAAGAAATAAACCACATTCAGTCTGTTTGGCCTGTAGCCAATTTAATGTACAACAGGCACATTTTTCAATTCTATAGTTGACAGAGCACTTGCACTGTGAATGCATTGTCCTTTAAATGTTCACTCTTAAAAGGGCTTGTAAAATCATCCCGCAAAGCTTTGTGATATATCTTCCCCCTTGCACATGCAATGTAGCTCATGACAAAAGGAATATATCACAAAGCTTTATGGTGCCGTTTGACAAGCTTTCAGTGTTGTGGTGCAGGCAAGGTGAATGCACAAGGCAAGCAAATGGCCATTGCTTGGGCAAGCTTATAAAAAAATAATGAAGGATGTTGCAGTTGCAGTCGTAATCGTTCATGAGTTAAAGGAGCAGGATTAGGCCTTTCGGCCCATCGAGTCTACTCCGCAATTCAATCGAGGCCGATCTATCTTTCCCTCAACCCCATTTTTCAAGCCTGCTCCCCGTAACCCCTGACACCCGTACTAATCAACAATCTATCTACCTCTGCTTTAAAAATATCCATTGACGGCCTCCACAGCCGGCTGTGGCAATGAATTCCACAGATTCACCACCCTCTGACTAAAGAAAATCCTCCTCATCTCCTTTCTAAAGGGACGTCCTTTCCTTCTGAGGCTATGACCTCTGGTCCTAGACTCTCCTATTATTGGAAACATCCTCTCCACATCCTCTCTATCCAGGCCTTTCACTATTCGGTTAAGTTTCAATGAGGTTCCCCCCTTCATCCTCCTAAACTCCAGCGAGTGCAGGCCCAGTGCTGTAATACGTGCAATTAACAATTGCATTTATTATATTAAGCACAGCAATTCTTTTCCAGAGGGATCGAGCTGTTGTTTGGCCGCACGTAAACTACACGACGTCATTCTGCATTACAGTGTTTATCCCATCTATTGAAACGTCAACTTTCTAAGCTTCTTACGCGGGTTTTCTCAGCCGCTTCTCCGAGCACATAAGCCCACCCAGACGTTGTTATGATAACTCTTCCAATTATCCGCAATTACTTGGTGAAATCTTTTGCTCGGATTAAAATCAGACCACCTCGTGGAGGAGTCTTTTTCTGGAAGCAATCTTGTCATTTGCCTGTCGCTTTTTTTAAGCAGAGTGAATGGCGTACATGTTACTGTCCGCCCCTTTCGTCGTGGGAAATCCATCAACCAAGACCCAAGGTTCCCAAGTTGTTAACATATCCACCGAAAGAAGCAGAAGGTGGCACAGCGGTAGAGTTGCTGCCTCACAACGCCAGAGATCCCGACCACGCGCTTGTCTGTACCGAGTTTGCACGCTCCCCCTGCGAGGGTTTTCTCCGGGATCTCCGACTTCCTTCCACAGCCCAAAGACGTACTCGTTTGTAGGCTATTTGGCTAGATATCATTGTAAATCTACCGGGGATCGCTGGGCGGCGCGGACTCGGTGGGCCGAAGGGCCTGTTTCCGCGCTGTATCTCTAAATCTAAAATAAATCTAAATCTAAATCGTCCCCTAGTGTGCGTAGGATAGTGTTAATGTGTGATCTGGGAGTAAACCCACGAGGTCACGGGGAGAACGTACAAAATCCGTACGGACAGCGCCCGTAGTCAGCATTGAACCCGGGTCTCCGGCGCTGCAAGCGCTGTAAGGCAGCGACTCCACCGCTGAGCCACCGTGCTACCAGCTCAGTTCCGTTCATTTTGCTGGGCTGAAGGCCGTGTTTCCGTGCCGTATCTCTAAAACGATAAAAAGTTAAAAACTAAAGACTGGGTTCTGAATCATGAAAGGAGTAAGAGGAAGTTACAACTGGGTCTGTATATAGCAAACCCCCGGCACGTTCAGTTCTTTGTGAGGAAGTGTGCTGTGAATGTCTGAAGTTCTCATTTTCCGCCAGATTGGAATGGCAATAACAGATCCCGAGCAGAAAAGTGGACGAAACATTCGCTTCACAACTTGATGTTAAACCCAGATGAAGCTGCCTTTGATCTCAATCGAAAATGGAAGAACTACACCTCCTGTTCTGGACTTTGCGTTCCGTGCCGAGTGTTTTCTTTAGTGCAACACCTCAACGTGAAGCCAATGTCAACATTCAGCTCTCTCCAATATTTCAGCTGCTAACTGTTTCTGCAGAACCAGGAGTCTCACTTTGCAGATGAACGCCTCTTAAACTCTGGACCTCAACAGCGTGAAGGGTAGGCGTACAATGGCGGAGTTCCACCCATCAGGATGCTCTCTGGCATTACCTGCTACCCTTGGCCTTCCTGGTTGTCGGGGACAAGGGGAATGGCAGAGCAGCCGGAGTGAGTATCTACAGAGGTTTCCGAGGACGGTTCACATGTTGGCTGCCATGTACCTGCGGTCGAAGGGCTGTAAAACAAGTGGGCTGCAACGCCTTGAATTAATTGAATTGAGTGGAAAATACAGCATGGAAATAGGCCCTTCGTCCCACCGAGACCAAGCCAACACATTCAAGCTAGTTCTATGTTATCCCTCTTTTGCATCCACTGCATACACTACATGGACAGGAAAGGTTTGGAGGGATATGGACCAAACGCAGGCAGGTGGGACTAGTGTAGCTGGGGCATGTTGGCCGGTGATGGCAATTTGGGCCAAGGGGCCTGTTTCCACGTTGTATCAGTCTATGACTCTATCTACTAGGAGCAATTTACAGAGGCCAATTAACCAGCAAGCCTGCATGTCTTCGGGATGCGGGAGGGAACCGGAGCACCCGGAGGAAACCCACACGGTTACAGGAAGAACGTGCAAACTCCGCACAGAATGGTATCAAGTTTGTGTGGGAAGGCGGAGCTGATTGACACAAAATGCTAGAGAAACTCAGCAGGTCAGGCAGGCAGCATCTCTGGAGCGAAGAAATGGGTGACGTTTTGGTTCAAGACCCTTTGTCAGACAGAAGGAAAGATGTGGAAGGGCCTGTTTCAAGGTATTACCTGCTACCCATATAACCATATAACAACTACAGCACGGAAACAGGCCCGTTCGGCCCTACCAGTCCATGCCGACCACTCTCTCTGACCTAGTCTCATCTACCTGCTCTCAGACCATAACCCTCCAATCCCCTCTTATCCATATACCTATCCAATTTACTCTTAAATAATAAAATCGAGCCTGCCTCCACCACTTCCACCGGAAGCCCATTCCATACAGCCACCACCTTCTGTAAAGAAGTTACCCCTCATGTTACCCCTAAACTTTTGTCCCTCAATTCTGAAGCTATGTCCCCTTGTTGGAATCTTCCCCACTCTCAAAGGGAAAAGCCTACCCACGTCAACTCTGTCCGTCCCTCTTAAAATTTTAAAAACCTCTATCAAGTCCCCCCTCAACCTTCTACGCTCCAAAGAATAAAGACCCAACCTGTTCAACCTCTCTCTGTAGCTTAAGTGCTGAAACCCAGGCAACATTCTAGTAAATCTCCTCTGTACCCTCTCCATTTTGTCGACATCCTTCCTATAATTTGGCGACCAGAACTGCACACCATACTCCAGATTCGGCCTCACCAATGCCTTGTACAATTTTAACATTACATCCCAACTTCTATATTCGATGCTCTGATTTATAAAGGCAAGCATACCAAACGCCGCCTTCACCACCCTATCCACATGAGATTCCACCTTCAGGGAACAATGCACAGTTATTCCCAGATCCCTCTGTTCCACTGCATTCCTCAATTCCCTACCATTTACCCTGTACGTCCTATTTTGATTTGTCCTACCAAAATGCAGCACCTCACACTTATCAGCATTAAACCTTGGCCTTCTTGGTTTTCCCCGTTGATTCGTCTCATAATTCTTGCACCTATTGTCTATTGACCTCCATCAACCAAGTACAGCATGCTGGTGCAGTGGTAGAGTTGCAGTCTTACAGCGCCAGAGACCCGGGTTCCATCCTGACTACGGGTGCTGTCTGTATGGAGTTTGTACGTTTTCCCCGTGACCTGACCATTCCGAAGACATACAGGTTTGTAGGTTGATTGGCTTGGTGTACTTGCAAATTATCTCTAGTATGTGTAGGATAGAGTTAGTTTGCGGTGATCGCTGATCGGCCTGGACTGGTTCTGTTGGCCATTTCTGTGCCACATTGCTAAGCTAAAACTAAACTAAACATTGAACCAATGAATTTGTTACAATCTCCATCTTACACTAAGAGCTTATAAAGTAGATAAAACCTCTATTTTGGACTGACAACAACCATAGTATGTGCTTATGTCACACACATGATGATACGTCATATGCACACATGACATATTTACATGTTTACATACAAATGTATCATATTTGTGAAAACCCACCATGTTTAGTTTAGTTTAGTTTAGAGATACAGTGTGGAAACAGACTCTTCGGCCCACTGAGTCCACACTGACCAGCGATCCCTGTGCATTAACACTATCCTACAGTCTGAAGAAGGGTCTCGACCCGAAACGTCACCCATTCCTTGTCTCCCGAGATGCTGTCTGACCTGCTGAGTTACTCCAGCATTTTGTGAATAAATCGATTTGTACCAGCATCTGCAGTTATTTTCTTATAACACTATCCTACACATTAGGGACAATTTACATTTATACCAAAACATTTATACCAAAACAATTAATCTACAAACCTGTACGTCTTTGGGGTGTGGGAGGAAACCAAAGATCTCGGAGAAAACCCACTCAGGTCACGGGGGGAACGTGCAAACTCCGTACAGACAGCACCCGCAGTCGGGATCGAACCCGGGTCTCCGGCGCTGCAAGTGCTGTAAGGCAGCAACCCTACCGCTGCGCCACCGTGCCGCCCCTTGTCTTCTCTGCCAGTATGTTGCTACACGTTCGTCAGCCATTAATCCCTCTTACCTCTGCTGATAGGATGCAGTTTCAATCCATGGCCAAAGTTACCTCAATGAGCAATCACTCCCTTAATTCTGCACTGAAGGGGACATCATCTGCAGAATGTTTGATGTTGTCAAGCTGGATTTTTGTATGATTTACGAGGATGTCGCCGGGGACTCGAGGGCCTGAGCTACAGGGAGAGGTTGAGCAGGCTGGGACTCTAATCCTTGGAGCGCAGGAGGATGAGGGGTGAACTTATAGAGGTGTACAAAATCATGAGAGGAATAGATCGGGTAGACGCACAGAGTCGCTTGGCCAGAGTAGGGGAATCGAGAACCAGAGGACGTAGGTTTAAGGTGAGGTGGGAAAGATTTAATAGGAACCTGAGGGGATAACATTTTCACACAAAGGGTGGTGGGTGTATGGAACGAGCTGCTGGAGGAGGTAGTTGAGGCAGGGACTAGCGTAATGTTTAAAAACATTTAGACGGGTACATGGATAGGATAGGTCTAGGGATATGGGCCAAATGCAGCCAGGTGGGACTGTTGTAGATGGGACATGTAGGTCGGTGTGGGCAAGTTGGGCTGAAGGGCCTGTTTCCGCGCTCTATGACCCTCTGACCATGTGACTGTGGCAGTCTGAATCCATGGCCGTTACCTAAGGCGATCCTCCACAGGTTTGCTGCTGCTCTCTCTCTTCGAAGACTTCATCTTTCTTAACTAGGCGTTGCTGCCAAGTGCACAGTTGCATGTGTCAAAAGGACACACGAGGGTGATTAGTCAAGCTTTTGTCATCGTTGGGTCTTTAAATATAGCGTTGTTTATAGATACAGCGTGGAAACAAGCCCTTCGGCCCAACGAGTCCGCACCGACCAGTGATCAAAGACGTACAGGTATGTAGTTTAATTGGCTGGGCAAATGTCAAAATTGACCTTAGTGTGTGTAGGATAGTGTTAGTGTGCGGGGATCGCTGGGCGGCGCGGACCCAGTGGGCCGAAGGGCCTGTTTCTGCACTGTATCTCTAAATCTAAAAAAAAATCTAAAATAATCCCCGCACATTAACACTATTCTACACACACTGAGGACAATTTACACATACACCAAGCCAATTAACCTACATACCTGTACGTCTGTGGAGTGCGCGAGGAAACCGAAGATCTCGGAGAAAACCCACGTGGTCACGGGGAGAACGCACAAACTCCGTACAGACAGCGCCCGTAGTCAGGATCGAACCCGGGTCTCTGGCGCTACAAGTGCTGTAAAGCAGCAACTCTGCCGCTGCGCCACCGTGACTGTGGTGTTAAAGGCAGAGCTGTAGTCTATGCATAGGAGTCAGACGTAGGTGTCTCTCCTATCCAGGTGTTCCACGGAGGAGTGTGGGCCAGGTGAGATTATATTGTCCCTGGACCTGTTGTGACTGTAGGCGAGCTGCAGTGGGTCAAGGAGGAAGGGTCTCCATCCGAAACGTCACCCATTCCTTCTCCCTGGAGATGCTGCCTGTCCCGCTGAGTTCCCCCAGCTTTTTGTGGGTCAAGGCTGGATGTAACGCACAAACTATGTGGGCCGAAGGGCCTGGTCTGGTGCAGTTGTTCTATGATCTATGACTAAAGACCAGCCTGCACCAAATTAATCATAGGTGCTCACCACTGATGTGGAAAGAGACTCAGGTCCATTATGCAGTTTATTTAGCTTATAATGACCAATATGAACTAAATTACCATTACAATATTATTCAGTGTCTCGGTTAAAATTAATACATGAATATGTCCGTAAAAAGCTTTTTAATGAGATATCATTAATTCTCTGATGGTCGCCATTATGACCACAGGTGTACTGTTCCATTCCCTTTATTTGTCTACACTTGTTTCCAACAGTCCTGTCTCGTAATTCATTTAATATCTACACTTTCACCCTTGTGGAGCTTACTCACAGAAGCATAAGCCGTTCACACGTTCAGTGGGAAACCTTGTTGCCCCGAACATGCAGCACAATACAAGGTGCCTTGTAGGTGTTGTAAGAAAGGGCGGCAGGGTGGCGCAGCGGTAGAGTTGCTGCCTTGCAGCGCCAGGGATCCTGGTTCGATCCTGACCACGGGCGCCTGTCTGCACGGGGCTTGTACATTCTCTCCGTGACCTGCGTGGGTTTTCTCCGGGAGCTCCGGTTTCCTCCCACACGCCAAAGACGTAAAGGTTTGAAGGTTAATTGGCTCAGTATAATTGTAAATTGTCCCTAGTGTGTGTGTAGGATAGTGCTACTGTTCGAGCATTGCTGGTCGCCACGGTGGGCCGAAGGGCCTGTTCCCCTGCTGTATCTCCAGAAAAAAAGCTAAACTAAATCAGAATGCATGTTTATCATATAATTGTGTCCAAGCCAATGTAGAAAGTGTAACATGGGTCTGCAGACCGAGAGATACGTTCATTACAAAGACCAATTATCCATTGGAAGGTTGATAAGACTTTCTGCAGGGTAGAAGCACGTAAAAGAAGCACGTCTGAAGAAGGGTCTCGACCCGAAACGTTGCCCATTCCTTCTCCCGAGATGCTGCCTGACCTGCTGAGTTACTCCAGCATTTTGTGAATAAATACCTTCGATTTGTACCAGCATCTGCAGTTATTTTCTTACACTAAATATTACACTTTATTGACTCGTTTTAGCCACGAAACCTGATAGCTTTGATTTACAAATCCTTATTAAAATAAGTGGATTTGGAAAGTTCATCAGTTATAGGAGTGGAATTGAGCTCATCAAGTCTACCCCACCATTCAATCATGCCTGATCTATCTTTCCCTCTCAACCCCATTCTCCCCATAACCCCAGACAGCCTAAGTAATCACAAATCTATCTATCTCTACCTTCAAACTGTCCACTGACTTGGCCTCCGCAGCCTTCTGTGGCAAAGAATTCCACAGATTCACCACCCTCTGGTTCAAGAGATTCCATGTTGGCATAACATGTATGTAATAGTATGGTACTCCCACCCCACCTTCCCCTCCCCCCCACTCCATCCCCCTCAACCCCCCTTATCCTCCCCCCTCCCCCTCCCTAGGAGATAGATTTAAACTTTAAAATGTGAATAACGTTAAAAATATAACACCGATTTCAATGAAACTTCTTCCATTAGCACCAAATGGACGATGGTGAGTAAGGTGGGCCTAAAATTGTCTCGCTGTCGTGTACCGTTTTGGCTGTAGTTCAGGAACAAACAAACAAACAAACAAGTTTTAGTTTATAGATTGTCTGATCTAATATCATAGCATGCAAGGCAAAGCTTTTCACTGTACCTCGGTACATGTGACCATAATAGACCTAAACGTAAATCATCTCTGCATAAACGATATGCATCTTTCCGTTGTGATTTTGAGAAGGAAATGTGGGGTGTTGTTCATCATCAGCTCCTGTTAGATTGTCACTTTTTCGTTTAGTTTAGTTCAGTGCCTCGTGTACCAATATGCAGTGAAAAGCTTACTTTGATACATGCTATCCAGTCAGCGGAAAGCCTAGACATGATTACAATCGAGCTGCCCACAGTGTACAGGTACATGATAAAGGGAATGACGTTCAGTGCAAGATAAAGCTGAGTAAAGTCCAATTAAAAGGGTCTCCAATGAGGTAGATGGCAGCTCAGCCCAGCTCTCTATCTATCTATCTCTACCTTCAAACTGTCCATTGACTTGGCCTTCTGTGGCAAAGAATTCCACAGATTCACCACCCTCTGGTTCAAGAGATTCCATGTTGACATAACATGTATGTAATAGTATGGCACTCCCTCCCCACCTTCCCCTCCCCCCCACTCCATCCCCCTCAACCCCCCCTTATCCTCCCTCCTCCCCCCTCCCTCCCTCCACCCCCCCCCCCCCCCCCATCCCTCCTTCCAGGGGGCCAATTAATCAGTTGGTGATAGGATGGTTCAGTTGCTTGATAACAGCAGGGAAGAAACCGTCCCTGAATCTGGATGTGTGCGTTTTCACACTTCTGTACCTCTTGCCTGATGGGAGAGGAGAGAGGGGAGAAGAGGGAGTGAGACTCGTCCTTGATTATGCTGGTGGCTTTGATTGTGTTGTGTTTGGTTTCCATAATTCTACCAAAATACAAGCTGTCTAAAGAACGTGCTCAAATTGTAGGTACCACAGCAAAAGGATGATCAAAATGTTATCGATTTTTTACTAGAGTATGCAGGCATTATTTGGTGAAAAATATTTCTGAAAGCTTAAAAATGCAATGTCAATAAATTCAAAACCTAAACATGACAGAGAACGGATACAAACTACTGTGTAGGAAAGAACTGCAGGTGCATGTCTGAAGAAGGGTCTCGACCCGAAACGTCACCCATTCCTTCCCTCCAGAGGTGCTGCCTGACCCGCTGAGTTACTCCAGCCTTTTGTGTCTATCTTGGTTACAAATTACTTGCAGTCTGAATTTTTACTGTATTAATGCACGGTTGGATTTGCATGCCGACCAGCAACAAATTGATCATTCAAATAATCATCGATGCCTATTTTCTCACTTCCTCATTAAAGAATATCTAAAGATAGTCAGTCCTCCCTTCAAATTATGGCCATGTCGCTCGCGTTGAAATTGAACTGGCGTAGAAGGCAGCAAGAGACATGACAAAAAGATCAATAAATAATGCATTAATTGATTAAGCTGTACAGAGTTAGACAGGGCCAATTAATCATGAAACTCTGCACGCTGTCTGGAAACATATACTGTGAATATTAACAATTGTGATGGCTTTTCAAAGTAATTGATTGTACCTGAAGCTGTTTGGTATGTGATAGCCACTGCATTAATGTTGTCCTTTCTCTTTATTGGGGCTTAATATTTCAAGTGAGGGTCCTTAGCTTAGTTTAGCTTATCTTATCTTAGTTTAGCGTAGCTTAGCTTAGTTTAGAGATACAGGGCGGCAACAGGCCCTTCAGCCCACTGAATCCGCGCCGACCGGCGATACCCACACACAAACACTAACCGACAAGCACGAGGGGAAAATTTACCATTATACCAAGCCAATTAACCTACTGTCTTTAGATTGTGGGTGGAAACCCGGAGCACCCGGAGAAAACCCACGCAGGTCACGTGCAGAATGTACAATCTCTGTACAGATAAACACTCATAGTCAGGATCGAACCCGGGTCTTTGGCGCTGTAAGGCAGCAACTCTACCGCCGCGCCACCGTGCCAATCCGTTGCGTCCTGACAAAGCTTTGAGCATTTTAGTAAATTTGGTTGATTTTATTTACGGCACCTATCCAGTCCTGATAATGTATTTTAGATTTTTTTTTTAGATTTAGAGATACAGCGCGGAAACAGGCCCTTCGGCCCACCGAGTCCGCGCCGCCCAGCGATCCCCGCACATTAACCCTATCCTACACACACTAGGAACAATTTTTACATTTACCCAGTCAATTAACCTACATACCTGTACGTCTTTGGAGTGTGGGAGGAAACCGAAGATCTCGGAGAAAACCCACGCAGGTCACGGGGAGAACGTACAAACTCCGTACAGACGGCGCCCGTAGTCAGGATCGAACCTGAGTCTCCGGCGCTGCATTCGCTGTAAGGCAGCAACTCTACCGCTGCGCTACCGTGCCGCCCATTCAAATGGCTATTACTTTTAACCAGTCATTATAACCAGGGCACCCAAAGGAAACCCATGCAGTCACAGGCAGAACATGCAAACTCCACACAGACAGCACCTGAGGTCAGGATTGAAACCGGGTCTCTGGCGCTGTGAGGCAGCAGCTCTACCAGCTGTGTCACTGTCACCAGGTTGAAGATGGTTAAATTGGTTCTCTTCACTGCACATTACCAGGAAGCAAATTGGAATAATTTGAGTATGAGAGTATGAAAACTTCAAATACAGTTCACAATTCACTTTTACTTTCAGCTGATTGTCCTGAGCATGTTCACAGATTACATCCCAATCTTAATTCTAATGCAGCATACCTCTGTGAAGTAGCTTGCTTAAAAAGGTTAAACATACTGTGTAATTTTCTTCCCGTGCTTATTTTAACCATCATTTCATTAAAACAAATGAAGTAAAACAATGTCGACACAAAATGCTGGAGTAACTCAGCGGGTCAGGCAGCATCTCGGGAGAGAAGGAATGGGTGACGTTTCGGGTCGAGACCCTTCTTCAGATTTGCTCATAACTGCACAATCAGTGAATATTGAAATTCACAGGCCAGACTGAGTCTGAAGAAGGTTCTTCATCGGGGGGGGGGGACTCACGCAGGTCATGGGAAGAACGTACAAACTCCGTACAGACAGCACCCGTAGTCAGGATCGAACCCGGGTCTATGGCGCTGTGAGGCAGCAACTCTACCGCTGCGCCACCGTGCCGAACCGTTTAAAACTCACTGGCATAAAACATTCAACTGAGTCGAGAGAGGGAGAATCAGACAAAAAAAAATTAGTTGACACTAACTTTTCTAGAATCATGAAGTAAAACAGAATGTTTGAACTGATAGGCGCAGTATCATTAAAATCAATAATTCAATTTAGCATGATTCAAGCAAGGGTGTAAAGAAAAAGGTGCAGAAAATCTGCCACACAGCACTGATTTTTAAGTGCTAAATGATTGATGTTGAGTGTAAAATAGCTCATAATGTGGTTTTGTTATCATCTAAGATAAACACAAAAAGCTGGAGTAACTCAGCGGGACAGGCAGCATCTCTGGAGAGAAGGAATGGGTGACGTTTCGTGTCGAGACCCTTCTTCAGACTCCACCGTACATAGGACACCCAGAGCACGTACAGCACAGGTAGGTGGCACCTCTCCCAGTGCAATGGCCATGCAATCCAATCGCAGGACAGTCCAAACTTTGTGAGGGGATCAGCAGTTACTCGATAGGTTTGTAGCTCGGTAGCGTGAAGGTGAGATCGCTTCATTACACACATTTCACAAGACTGCAGATGAAAGTCTCAGGACAAGTCTGGATGTTCCAGAGTCACAGAGTCAGACAGAGTGGAAACTGGCCCTTCAGTCCAACTTGCCCACACCGACCAACATGACCGTGCCCGGGTAAGCGAGTCTCAATGGCTGGACATGTTCCGCACCCAGGTTTTCACAAGTTTACAAGTTATAGGAGTGGATTGAGGCCATTCGGCCTGTTGGGTCCACTCCGCCATTCAATCACGGCTGATCTCTGTTTCCTAATCCCATTTTCCTGCCTTCTCCCCTTGACACCCATTCTAATCAAGAACTTGTCTATCTCTGCCTTAAAAATATCCCCACTGACGTGGCCTCCACAGCCCTCTGTGGCAATGAGTTCCACAGATTAACCTCTGATGAATGAAGTTCCTCTCACCTCCTTTCTAAAAGAGCACCTTTTAATTCTGAGGCTATGACCTCTGGTCCTAGACTCTCCCACCAGTGGAAACATCCTTTCCACATCCACTCTATCTATAAGAAAATAACTGCAGATGCTGGTACAAATCGATTTATTCACAAAATGCTGGAGTAACTCAGCAGGTCAGGCAGCATCTCGGGAGAGAAGGAATGGGTGACGTTTCGGGTCGAGACCCTTCTTCAGACTGATGTCGGGGGTGGGACAAAGGAAGGATATAGGTGGAGACAGGAAGATAGAGGGAGATCTGGGAAGGAGGAGGGGAAGGGAGGGACAGAGGAGCTATCTGAAGTTGGAGAAGTCGATGTTCATACCACCGGGCCGCAAACTGCCCAGGCGAAATATGAGGTGCTGCTCCTCCAATCACCTACAACGGGACCCCACCACTGGCCATATTTTCCCATCCCCTCCCCTCTCTGCGTTCCGCAGAGACCGTTCCCTCCGTAACTCCCTGGTCCACTCGTCCCTTCCTACCCAAACCACCCCAACCCCGGGCACTTTCCCTTGCAACCGCACGAGATGCAACACCTGTCCCTTTACCTCCCCCCTCAACTCCATCAAAGGACCCAAACAGTCTTTCCAGGTGAGACAGAGGTTCACTTGCACCTCCTCCAACCTCATCTATTGCATCCGCTGCTCTAGATGTCAACTTATTTATATCGGGGAAACCAAGCGCAGGCTCGGTGATCGCTTCGCTGAACACCTGCGCTCGGTCCGCATTAACAAAACTGATCTCCCGGTGGCCCAGCACTTTAACTCCCCCTCCCATTCCCAGTCTGACCTCTCTGTTATGGGCCTCCTCCAGTGCCATAGTGAGGCCCGCCGGAAATTGGAGGAGCAGCACCTCATATTTCGCCTGGGCAGTTTGCAGCCCGGTGGTATGAACGTCGACTTCTCCAACTTCAGATAGCTCCTCTGTCCCTCCCTTCCCCTCCTCCTTCCCAGATCTCCCTCTATCTTCCTGTCTCCACCTATATCCTTCCTTTGTCCCACCCCCGACATCAGTCTGAAGAAGGGTCTCGACCCGAAACGTCACCCATTCCTTCTCTCCCGAGATGCTCCCTGACCTGCTGAGTTACTCCAGCATTTTGTGAATAAATCCACTCTATCTATGCCTTTCATTATTCTGTAAGTTTCAATGAGGTCCCCCCTCAACCTTCTAAACTTTGTGAGGGGATCAGCAGTTACTCGGTAGTTTGTAGCTCGGTAGCGTGAAGGTGAGATCGCTTCATTACACACATTGCACAAGACTGCAGATGAAAGTCTCAGGACAAGTCTGGATGTTATAGAGTCACAGAGTCAGACAGAGTGGAAACTGGCCCTTCAGTCCAACTTGCCCACACCGACCTTTTACACTAGTCACACCTGCTTGCGTTCGGCCCATATCCCTCCAAACCTGGACCTATCCATGTACCTGGTGTGTAGGAAAGAAACAAGGAATGTTTCGGGTCGAGACGTTTCTTCAGACTGGGTCTC